>NC_135708.1:19978332-20278332 GCF_964276395.1 Gasterosteus aculeatus | reverse complement strand
GAGGGCGCTGGTTTTCTACCTGCTTTTAACCGTCTCCTTGCCGGGATGTGAACTCGCAATCTGACGTCCCGTCTCCGCCCTCACGAGTCCCGACTGGTGCTCCGGGTTAAGAATTCCAAGGCTTGTCTGAACTCGAGATGTCCTTCACGCCTCGGGCTTCCTCCTCCTCACCTGCCACCTCCTTGTGTTCTCACTCTGTCGCTCTCTTTACCCCCCCCACACTCCTTCTGCCCCCTCCTCCCTGCATACATGTATGTGTGTGTGGATTTAATACAACTTGATTCTGTCATAACCTCACACACACACACATACACACCGGGAGCTCGCTGTCAAAATATGAACAAATGTGCAGACGTCCTATTTTTACTAAACGCATCTCGTGTGAGGAAACTACATACTGTCCCTCATAATACTGTCCCTCATAATACTGTTACTCATAATACTGTCCCTCATAATACTGTTACTCATAATACTGTTATTCATAATACTAACTCAATACTGTTACTCATAATACTGTTACTCATAATACTGTTACTCAGAATACTAACTGATAATACTAACTCCTAATACTGTAGGTCATAATACTAACTCATAATACTGTAGCTCATAATACTGTTACTCACAATACTGTTACTCACAATACTGTTACTCACAATACTAACTCAATACTGTTACTCATAATACTGTTACTCATAATACTAACTCATAATACTGTTACTCATAATACTAACTCATAATACTGTAGGTCATAATACTGTTACTCATAATACTGTTACTCATGATACTGTAGCTCATAATACTGTAGCTCATAATACTGTTGCTCATAATACTGTAGGTCATAATACTAACTCATAATACTGTAGCTCATAATACTAACTCATAATACTGTTACTCATAATACTGTAGCTCATAATACTGTTACTCATAATACTGTTGCTCATAATACTGTAGCTCATAATACTGTAGCTCATAATACTGTTGCTCATAATACTGTTACTCATAATACTAACGCATAATACTGTTACTCATAATACTGTTACTCACAATACTGTTACTCACAATACTGTTACTCACAATACTGTTACTCACAATACTAACTCAATACTGTTACTCATAATACTGTTACTCATAATACTAACTCATAATACTGTTACTCATAATACTGTAGGTCATAATACTAACTCATAATACTGTTACTCATAATACTGTAGCTCATAATTCTAGCTCATAATACTGTAGCTCATAATACTGTAGCTCATAATACTGTAGCTCATAATACTGTAGCTCATAATACTGTTACTCATAATACTGTAGGTCATAATACTAACTCATAATACTGTAGGTCATAATACTAACTCATAATACTGTAGCTCATAATACTAACTCATAATACTGTAGCTCATAATACTGTAGCTCATAATACTGTAGCTCATAATACTGTAGCTCATAATACTGTAGCTCATATGCTAATTTCGTGTCTAAATCTTCCGTGGTTTACCCTGAATGAAAGGATGCTCTGACCCTGGAAGCGTGCGATTGACAGTCGCATCACACCCGATACGGTTGTTGGGAAAGAGGAAGTAACGTTGTGTGCTAACACAACGACGAGAGACTCACAAATGGGAGAAAAGGGAACGAGGGACCTTTGCCGAGCTCGGTGGTGTTTTTCTGCCAGTCAGATGGATTCAGTGTCTGATGCAACGCAGAGTAACCAAGACTGTGTGTGTGTGTGTGTGTGTGTGTGTGTGTGTGTGTGTGTGTGTGTGTGTGTGTGTGTGTGTGTGTGTGTGTGTGTGTGTGTGTGTGTGTGAGTGAGAGCAACTCGCATGTGAAAGTGACCCAGAGTGTGAAATATCATGGCTTCCCTACACACACACACACACTTCCATCACTGTGCCTCTTCCAACCCCCCATTCGTTGCCCTCGCTAAACAACCTGCCTGGCCTGTTGCTAGGTTACCACGAGGAGACTGTGTGTGTGTGTGTGTGTGTGTGTGTGTGTGTGTGTCTGCGCGGGTGTGTGTGAGTGATGGGGTGGTGGGCTGATGCTGGTGAGGAGGATACATTTCCACTTCGCTTCCACAGCTGTGTCGCTGACTTTGGTTCGGAGGCGGCCGGAGACTTTTTAATCATCCTCAGGTTCCCAACATGAGGGTCGCAACCCCGCCGCGGGACGACTCTACGTAGAAATGCTTTTCATTCAGCTTTTTTTGGCGAAATTAATGGTTTCAGAACCTCTAAAAACATTCAGATCAACCGATATATGTACGTGTGACCGAGAGACGACATGTAGAACTGAATTAATGGACTTTATTTAAGACTTTTTATAAAGTTGATATTGTTAGTTGACAAACAACGTGTGAAGTCTCCCAGAAGACTAAATATTATATATAATATATATATATATATATATATATATATAATGTGTGTTTTAATCTATTGTTTAATCTTCTTTTACCGTCTTCAGGTGTTTTCCCTCTGAAGTGGAAAAATACATTAAAACAACAAAGACACACAGTCAGTGATTTAATGGTTTTATTTTGTCCGTTTTCTTTTTCACTCAGGGTCGACATGTCAAAACAGGACAGCTCGCTGCCATCAAAGTCATGGACGTCACAGGAGTAAGTAGCACACGCACACACAAACACACGCGTGTCCAATCTGAACACACACACGCACCTTTGTGATCGAGGGCACTCGATGCAGCACCGGCCCGCCTTTCTTTTTCTAGGATTTCATTATTGAACCCGGACTTGTTTTTATATTTGCAATGTGTGTCTTTGTGTGTGTCTGTGTGTGTTTCAGGATGAGGAGGAGGAGATTAAAGCAGAGATCAACATGTTAAAGAAGTACAGCCACCACAGGAACATAGCGACCTACTACGGAGCCTTCGTCAAGAAGAACCCTCCCGGGATGGACGACCAGCTCTGGGTGCGTGAAACCAACGTTTCAGGTTTAAATCTTGAGGAAAGAAGTTGAAACAATTGACTCCTTTGGTTCTGTGAAGTATGTGATTCTTTATTCCGGGTTGAACTGTCGTTGTGTGACCATTTATTTGGATAATCCTCTAGATTATTAGTTCTTTCAGCTTAAGATAAATAGTTTTGCCAAAGTAAAGCATGCGAGAAGGTGTGGTGACCCGTGAGCTGGTGTCTGTGTGCAGCTGGTGATGGAGTTCTGCGGCGCCGGCTCGATCACCGACCTGATCAAGAACACCAAAGGGAACTCCCTGAAGGAGGAGTGGATCGCCTACGTGTGCAGGGAGATCCTCCGGGTGAGGCCGCGAGCTTTCGCCCGGCGGTGGCGAACACGAGGGAACCCAGGGAGGATCCCTGAGGAACGCCTTCATATTCTGTCTTATTTCAGGTTTTGTTTTCACCCCGTGGTTCTGAGCGCAATGCGTCTCCCGTATCTTCCATGAATAGATCCCGAGGAGGCTCGTTAAAGGAGCCACAGAACGTTATTGATTTTTAACAAAGGGCGTATTGGATCCGGTAGGAAATCATCCGCTGCCCTGTGGGTTAACCTTTCACTGCTGTTCTTTACAAATGCCACGCAACATATTAATGAGTAATTACTATTAAAAAAAGGAACATTTTGAGTGATTATCAGTAATAACACGTTGAAGTTACAGCTGGTTTTCTTTTATGCAGCATCTACTAATGTTCTAATTCTGTAGTATGGAAGAAAACCTGAAGGAATCTCTGACTATTACGTTATTTTGAAATGTAAATGCACAAAACACACCGCTTATGTGCTTACATCTTTGGTTTCTGTCAAAAACCATAGTAATGAAAATATTATATTCATGAAAAGTACAAAAAAATCTATATTTAAAGTAAATATTGTAAGAGTTTTCTGAGCGTGGATGTATCGGTGTCTTGTGTAAGGAGAGTAGCTCAGCATCATTGTGAGGTCGTTCTCCTCTCGGTCTCCAGGGTCTGACTCACCTCCACCAGCACAAGGTCATCCACAGAGACATCAAGGGCCAGAACGTGCTGCTGACGGAGAACGCCGAGGTCAAACTAGGTGGGAAGACGCACACACACACACATCAGACACACGGCTAAAAACATCATCATATCGTGATCATAAATTACACACTTTCACGAAGGAAACGAGTGGTGCGTTACATAAATATGTCATAAGTATTTAACAACCAATCCAATCCGTTCTTTCTGCGTTTTGCGTGTACTTTGCGTGTACTTTTGGCAGTGGACTTTGGTGTGAGCGCTCAGCTGGACCGCACGGTGGGACGGAGGAACACGTTCATCGGGACGCCGTACTGGATGGCGCCCGAGGTCATCGCCTGCGACGAAAACCCCGACGCCACCTACGACTTCAAGGTAGAGTGTGTAGCACAGCGTGTAGTATTGTGTGGTACAGTGTGTAGTACGGTGTGTGGTACAGTGTGTAACTCAGACATTATGGTGACAACTACTGTACTTTTCATCATTTATTGTCATTATGCAACACAAAGATGAGCAACGAAATGAAGATGTAGTCCTTATTTTACAAGTTAGTCAAACTGGATGTTTTTATATGTACAATATAGTACTATAGTATAGTATACTATTTTAAGGCTGCAAACGTGGAGCCAAGACGACTAAATCAACGAGCTAACTGGGGCATCGATGTTCGTCACGCTCGTTATTTTGATTAAAGTGAATAAAACCACAGTCGATGCTTCTGTGTGAAACGGGCGGACGGATACTTTCTGTATTTTTCATCACTTCACAAGAACAGCGACCAGTACGAAAAAAAGACGTGTGAAGTTTTTAGAATGTGAAAGTTTTCAGTTTCCTGTGTGTGTGTGTGTGTGTGTGTGTGTGTGTGTGTGTGTGTGTGTGTCTCTGCAGAGTGATCTGTGGTCGCTCGGTATCACAGCGATAGAGATGGCAGAGGGAGCACCACGTAAGTGTGAAGCTTCCGACTCATTAAACACTACTAGTGGACACAGAGGACACTTTGTCTCCTTGTTAAACATCTAATTTAGTCTCTTATTACATTTTTTATACTCTTGTTTAATGCAGTGATGTTTCCTTTTCTTTCTCTCTTCTCAATCCCCTTTCGTTCTTTTGCCCTTTTCCTTCCCTCTTGTCTCCTCATCTGCATCCATTTTCTTTACCCTTCTTTCTTTTCCTCCTCGTCTTTTGTCCCTTTGTTTCCTTTCCTGTCATGCGACCTCATCTCTTATCCTGGTGTGTCCTTTCCTCTCCTCCTTTCTTGTCTTCGTCTCTTCCTCCACCTCTTCCTCATCAGCTCTGTGCGACATGCATCCAATGAGAGCGCTCTTCCTCATCCCCAGAAACCCCGCCCCCCGACTAAAGTCTAAGAAGTGGTGAGTCATCAATCATTCGCCACATTCATCAGTAATCTGATTTCTATGTAAAGGTGCGTTTAAAGCATTTCAGAATAACCTTCTTTAATGTGAAGCTAAAGCTTCTCGCGTTAAAGCTGCATCCTCTCTACTGACCAGCAGGGGGCGACTCCTCTGCTCCCATAGACGTCTATGAGGAAATGACTCTACTTCTCTGTAGTGACCAGCAGGGGGCGACTCCTCTGCTCCCATAGACGTCTATGAGGAAATGACTCTACTTCTCTGTAGTGACCAGCAGGGGGCGACTCCTCTGCTCCCATAGACGTCTATGAGGAAATGACTCTACTTCTCTGTAGTGACCAGCAGGGGGCGACTCCTCTGCTCCCATAGACGTCTATGAGGAAATGACTCTACTTCTCTGTAGTGACCAGCAGGGGGCGACTCCTCTGCTCCCATAGACGTCTATGAGGAAATGACTCTACTTCTCTGTAGTGACCAGCAGGGGGCGACTCCTCTGCTCCCATAGACGTCTATGAGGAAATGACTCTACTTCTCTGTAGTGACCAGCAGGGGGCGACTCCTCTGCTCCCATAGACGTCTATGAGGAAATGACTCTACTTCTCTGTAGTGACCAGCAGGGGGCGACTCCTCTGCTCCCATAGACGTCTATGAGGAAATGACTCTACTTCTCTGTAGTGACCAGCAGGGGGCGACTCCTCTGCTCCCATAGACGTCTATGAGGAAATGACTTGATTTATTCCCTCAGTAAACATTGTAAACATGAGTTTATGGTCTCAGTCTCTAGTTTCAGGTCTTGTTCAATACAGCATGATGTCCATTTAGTAGATTATAGTCCATTTAGAGTCAAACAGACCGTAAAGCAGGGGATGCTTTAGGGCGGGGCTTAATGCTGATTGACAGGTGTCTACCAGAGACGCCGTCTGTACGTACTTCCAGGGCACCGTGCAGAAGACATTATTAATTGAGTTGTGTTTTATGTACTTTCCCGTCCATCTGGAAAGTAGAATTCCTCCGTCATCATTTAAACGATCTAAAGAAGGAGGTGCGTTTTGTGGCGTGCAGGTCGAAGAAGTTCCAGTCCTTCATCGACAGCTGCCTGGTGAAGAGCCACAGCCAGCGGCCGAGCACCGAGCAGCTCCTCAAGCACCCCTTCATCCGGGACCTCCCCAACGAGCGGCAGGTCCGCATCCAGCTGAAGGACCACATCGACCGCACCAAGAAGAGGAGGGGGGAGAGGGGTGAGCCCGTTGCCACGACGACGACGACGACGACGACGACGACGACGACGGGCCAGATGTTTCAGGACATGCGGATGTTGACCTGAGGTGTGTTTGTCCTCCAGATGAGACAGAATACGAGTACAGCGGGAGTGAAGAAGAGGACGAAGAGAGAGACGTCGGAGAGCCCAGGTACAACCACTACTACTCATAGTACTATAGTACTGACGGTAGTACTACTACTGCTTACAATGCATGATGCTACTGCTACTTCTATACTACTGTGAATACTATGCTGCTACTTCTACCCCTACAGTATTAGTACTAGCTACTACTAGCACAACTATAGTATATTGTCCATAACTGAAATCCTCCTCCAGCTCCATCATCAACATCCCCGGCGAGTCGACCCTGAGGCGGGACTTCCTGCGCCTCCAGCTGGCCAACAAGGAGCGGTCGGAGCTGATCCGGCGTCAGCAGCTGGAGCAGCAGCAGAACGAGGAGCACAAGCGCCAACTGCTGGCCGAGAGGCAGAAACGCATCGAGGAGCAGAAGGAGCAGAGGAGGCGGCTGGAGGAGGTAACCCCCGCCAAAATAAGAGCCCGTCGGACTATTTAAGCCTTCCTGCGCTTGTCTCCTTCAGATCATGGAACACGCGGATGAATGCGAGCAAATATCCAGATATTAATTATTATTATCATGGTTTTTGATCGTAGCAGCAGGTCTGCGTATTTCACGCTCTGAAGTCAATAAACCATGAAAATGTAACGTTATCTGTTACTTATAATGATCATTATCATTCTTTCCACATGAAGTGTTTGTCGTGAAGATTAAAATCTGATAGCGTGTTTTGTTCCGTCCCGATGAAGCTTGCAGATTATTTAAAGAAAAAAAAAAAAGCTGCTCCGTTTGGGGCTCAGAGGCTTAACGGCACTTTGATTACTGAACTGCTCCGAACCCCCCACCTGAGACTGTTAGCACCTCCGCCTCTCCAAATGCCAGGGCAACTCACGCACACACACACACACACGCACACGTTCTAAAACGTCTCCACCTGCAGCAACAGCGGCGCGAGCGGGAGATGAGGAAGCAGCAGGAGCGAGAGCAGAGGCGGAGGTACGAGGAGATGGAGCAGCTCCGTCGGGACGAGGAGAGGAGGCACGCGGAGAGAGAGCAGGTAGGGGAGCACCACCCCCTCCTCCCCCCTCCCACCACCACCACCACCACGTCACCACGCAGGGGTCGTCTGTGAGGGGGGCGGGGCTTAACAACATCATCTTTTGCACTTCTTTCTCTTACGAGCCTTTTCTTCTTTTCCTCCGTTGGAAACAGACGTAAGTGGGAGATTGATTGATTATTTATTGAACCACTGTGGCATTGATTGATCCATAAGATCTGATCCGGTTGGGTTAAGAAGCTGCAGGAAGCCCTTTCAAGGGTTAACAGGGTAAAAACATGTACTAATACAGGAAGATTTTCTCTAGTGGAAGAAAAAATACAATATCTAAACCTAAAATCTATAAAGTGATTAGCGGGTGAAAGTGATTCCATAGATTATTTATTAAGAAAACCCTTTTTACATAGAAAACGTCCTGTAGCCAAATATGTTTTACTTTTAAATGCCACATTCTGTAATTACAAAGAGAGAGAAAGAATCACCCACGGGAGGCTGTTCGTTAACTTTACTCTCACAGATCTTTCTTTTCTTGCTCTACTAATGACGACCCCCCCGCTTCTCTCTTTATCTCCAAGTCACTGCTTTCACACCTCCTCAATGAATCCACTTTCCTCCTCTTATATCTCCTTTCCTCCGTTTCCTGCTCTGCTGATGTCACTGGTTGCCTGGGCTCCGACTTTGCTTCCTCGCCGCTCTCTGATTGGCTGCGCCTCACGTCGCCCCCCGCCCCCCGGTTAGGAGTATATCCGTAGGCAGCTGGAGGAGGAGCAGCGGCAGCTGGAGATCCTGCAGCAGCAGCTCCTGCAGGAGCAGGCCTTACTGCTGGTAACACCACACGCAAACACACAGAGGCATCTGATTGGATAAAAGCTGCCTTTAAAACGAGCTGCACAGAGAAGGCCCGGCTGACGGCCGCCCGCCCACCGGGTTTCATCACTTTATATTTAAAGGCGGCAAAGTTTCCGCTCCACTGAGCGAGTGCACCGGGTCATCGTGCTGCCGCCAAACACCAAAAGCATTTCATCACTCGATTCTAATGTCGAATGGAACACGAATCCCAGTGAGTCCTCGTGACTTTTGCATCAAACGCAAAGAGCATTTAATCGTTGCATCGCACAAAAAAAAACGGCATTAGTGAGAATCAATGGTTGTGTTCTGTTTTGCACCGGTTAACGCTTAATGCTCTGTTTCCCCCCCCCGACGCGCAGGAGTACAAGAGGAAGCAGATCGAGGAGCAGCGGCAGGCGGAGCGGCTGCAGAGGCAGCTGCAGCAGGAGCGGGCGTACCTGGTGTCGCTGCAGCAGCAGCAGCAGCAGGACCCGGCGCGCCCGCCGCAGGACAAGAAGCAGCTGTACCACTACAAGGACCAGGCGCCCGGCGCCAACGACAAGCCGGCCTGGACCAAGGAGGTAAAGCAGGCGGCACGCAGACGCCGCGCCACCGTAGCCGGTCGCTCCGGGACGTTACTGGCGGCGAGGGAGGCGGGTTTTCGCGGCGCTTTGCGCTTGGCCGCGATTTTGAAGTCTCTGCTTTGCGTGTTCAAGAGATAGTTCGGATTTAATAAACTCGTCTGCGGACATTTAACTTATAACTAATTTACAAGCAGTTACTAAACTGATTTGCACAAGGAATAAAAAACAATTAAGTTCATAGTAAAAGAAATGGCTTTTAAAAGATGTTAAATAAAGATATGTCTAAACTAAATAACAGAACAAATGTTAGTTAGATTTTTAAAAAATGGAACTTTTGCACCATAACAATCCCACTAATGCACTTTGCTTTACGTTTGTAGAGGAGAAAAGTTATTGCTTGATATTTCCTGATTTATTAAAATAATGCTGTGAACGGTTAAGATCAAATAAAACGTTTTGCTGCGGAATAACTGTGATTGTTTTTTCCATGTTCATTGTATTGTGGGGAGAATAAACGTTTGTGCAGGTATCACCTTCACCTGCGGAGGAGTCCACCTCCACCTCTAACCACTCTCTGGTTTTCATGTTTTTAGGTGCAGCAACCTGACAGCAATTGTTGTGCTCTGAAACCACTCTTCTATGTTTAACAATAATTATCATCATAAACAGACAAGTCAAGTCAATAAAAGGGACCTGAAGTGAATTATGTTTTTAAAATCCATGGATGTCATCATCTGAGCTGTGAGGGGGGCGTGTCTCTGCCATGACCCCGCCCCCCGGTTCTGGTTCGCAGACTCCTTCCGCCTGTAAACACCCACCTTGCTCTCCAGGTGATGCATCGAGCTCAGAGCAACTCGCCTCGCGTCCCCCCCAAGAAGTACCACTCCTTCACGGAGCGGGACGTCAGCCTCCGCGACCTCCTCCGGCTCCCCGGTTACAAACCCCGCCGCCCCCCCTCCTACCCGGCCCACGACAGCCCCCCTGTGGGTCACATGCATGTGCCTCGCATCCGGGTCACCTGTGTGCCGGAACCAGGATCACGGCAGCAGGACCTCCGCAGGAGCCCCGACAGGAGCCCCGCCTCCAGGGGGCGGAGCCCCGACCGGCGGGTCAGTGGGAGGAGGGCGCGCCGCCTCTTTCCCGCCTCCGCCTCTCTGATCTGTGCTGACTCACTAACGCGAGCGGCTGGAGCCATTTCCTCCTTAATCCCGCCGTTCTTTCTCTAACCAGGTGGACTCGCATGCGTTAACGCTCCATAATGTGGATCCTCTCGCTCCTCCTCACAGCGAGCGTTGATTCACTTTCAGAATCCAAAAAGATGATTTCCTCCTCCTCCTCCTTTTAATCTATTGTCTTCTTTCGTTCCACCGTAACAATTCATCTTTGTTTAACCTTCACTTTCCACTTCGCACAGGTTACTGACTCTGGGTGATCTGATTCATTTATAGATGATAACAGGAATGTTGGGGATGTTTCCTTGGTGGAGGTTCTGGAGCGATCGGCTCTTTGCATGTTGTGGTGTGATGGGATGAGATCTATCATACACATGTCATCTCTCATATAACATACGTCTCTTATTACAGGTTTTGTTTGCATTCGCTTCCTTAAATTCTCTACTTTAAGTGTTAATTGATTTTATTTTAAATGATACATGTATTATGTAATAGTATAGTAAAATATACTGTAAATAATAATAGTAAAAGTAGTCAAACTAGATAAATAAAAATAAAATAAGTTAGTTATTTCTTTAATTAACTGAATTCAAATAGCTTTTTTTATTCTTTCAACTTCAACACAATGACATAAAATAATAATAATAGAAATTGAAGAATTAGTTTAAACTTAAAACAAAATTTAGATCAGGCCTTCATATTCAAATACAATACTTCTGCTAATAGATCAGCATAGATGCAGGTGAGCACAGTGTTCCTGGCAGGTTCCCAGCCCCCCCCCTCATGGTCGCATGTAGGGCAGCTAAATCTGCCCCGATGCCACCACGTGGATACGCTCCCCTGACTCCCCCCCCTCCCCTCCCACAGTGTTCCCTCACCCGATGCCCCCCCCCCCCGCTAGAGGAATGTCCCAATGAAGTTCGACCGCGCTCACCTCTCAGTCAGCGGCCTCAATGACTTCTTTTTTATTCACTCAAAAATCTTCTATTAATATAAAAGTCTTTAACAGAAAAAAATGTTTTCCCTTTTTAAATATTAGTAAAGAAATAATAAATACATTTTTTATTAGTAGCTGAATTTAAAGTTTAATCTGCAGTGATTTCAAATTGAGGCAGAATACTTTGACTGAAAACCATCTGTGCCGAAATCATGAAAGATAAAACAAAAACGTTTACGCACAGCGCAAAGCATGCTGGGAGTGACCGACTGTGTGTGTGTGTGTGTGTGTGTGTGTGTGTGTGTGTGTGTCAGGTGGAGGAGCATTATAAGATGAACAGACAGACTTCTCCTGCGTTGCAGCACAAAGTCTCCAACCGGATCTCGGACCCGTCGCTGCCCCCCCGCTCAGAGTCCTTCAGCAGCGGCGGCATCCAGCAGGCCCGGACCCCCCCGATGCACCGCTCCATCGAGCCCCAGGTGTGTGTCCCACCTCCTCATGTGTGTCAGCATGCCACACTCCCCCCCCCCGTGGGGGTGCGATCACACAACACGGGTTTTCGGTTCAGTTTTGATACCTTCCTCATAGACGTCTATGGGAGCAGAGGAGTCGCCCCCTGCTGGTCACTACAGAGAAGTAGAGTCATTTCCTCATAGACGTCTATGGGAGCAGAGGAGTCGCCCCCTGCTGGTCACTACAGAGAAGTAGAGTCATTTCCTCATAGACGTCTATGGGAGCAGAGGAGTCGCCCCCTGCTGGTCACTACAGAGAAGTAGAGTCATTTCCTCATAGACGTCTATGGGAGCAGAGGAGTCGCCCCCTGCTGGTCACTGCAGAGAAGTAGAGTCATTTCCTCATAGACGTCTATGGGAGCAGAGGAGTCGCCCCCTGCTGGTCACTACAGAGAAGTAGAGTCATTTCCTCATAGACGTCTATGGGAGCAGAGGAGTCGCCCCCTGCTGGTCACTACAGAGAAGTAGAGTCATTTCCTCATAGACGTCTATGGGAGCAGAGGAGTCGCCCCCTGCTGGTCACTACAGAGAAGTAGAGTCATTTCCTCATAGACGTCTATGGGAGCAGAGGAGTCGCCCCCTGCTGGTCACTACAGAGAAGTAGAGTCATTTCCTCATAGACGTCTGTGGGAGCAGAGGAGTCGCCCCCTGCTGGTCACTGCAGAGAATACAGCTTTCAGGGTCATTAGAGGACAAATTTGTTGCAACTGAAACGAACGGCGTGAACGCTCCCTGCAAGCATGTGGTTCTTCTTCTTCTTCTTCTCACCTCCTCTCTGTCTTTCTCTCCCGCCTCCTCCCAAATCACGTTGCGTGAACGCCTCCCCCTCCTCTTCCTCCTCCTCCTCCTCCTCCCCCCGCCTTTTTCCTGCTTGTGTGTGTGTGTGTGTGCGTGTGCAGATGGCCCACCTGGTGCAGGTGAGGAGTCACGGTCTGTCCGGCTCTCAGTCCCTGTACGACCCCCACGGCGTCTCCTCCTCGGCGTCACCCTCCCCCTCCCGGCCTCCCATGCCCCGGCAGAACTCCGACCCCACCTCCGACACCCCTCCTCCCCCGACCCTCACCCGCCTGGCGCCCCCCCTCGACAAGCTGGACCGCAGCTCCTGGCTGCGGCAGGACGACGACATGCCGCCCAAGGTCTCTGCATGCCCCCACCTGTGTGTTTGTGTGCGTGTGTGTGTCTTTTATTCTTTGTCTGAACTCTGGTTTTGTGTCTTTTTCAGTTTTTGGGGCTTTGTGTGTCTGTCGCGAGTTTCTCCTGATATTTTGTTTATAGAACACAATATTTCTGATTTCATTGGTTTTAATAAAGTAAAATATATATTTTTATTATAACCCCGTTAACTGCGGGGCATTAACTTAATTCCTAAAAATCTCAACCTAATATCTTAAACAAATACTATATATTAAGTATCTAGTTTGATTTAAATTCAAACCAGATTTAATTTTATTAGTTTATTTATTATATATAGTTTATATTATATTTATGTTCATATTTATTGTTATTATTGGATTTGTTTATAAATTGTATAATAATAAAATCCAATATGAATTCAAACTTATAAAGAGGAAATAACATTTTACTTGCAGCCAGAAACTCTTCATGTTTCTCCAGTTCTGTCAAACAGGAAGTCCGCTCTGATTAAATCAACGAGTCAACACACTGACGCACGCACACATTTACACAGACACACACACACACACAGACAACATGCAGACGGCTCTGCTGTGTGTGTTCTCCAGGTTCCTCAGAGGACGACCTCCATCTCTCCTGCTTTGGTCAGAAAACACTCACCTGGAAACGGACCGGGCCTCGGGCCTCGAGCCGGAGCTCACCTCATACGGGCCAGGTACACACACACACACACACACACTCACAAAGTCACACACAGCTATGGGAGGAACTCAGGGGTCGGGAGTTTCAACAGTGCTGTTGGTGTCATTGTTGTTGTTTATTGACACCTCGCCGTTTTGTTTGTGTTGCCTCAGCAACCCCGACCTGAGGAGGACTGACGTTGCCATGGAGACGCCTCTGAAGAGGACGAGCAGCGGCAGCTCCTCCAGCTCCAGCAACCCGAGCTCCAAGGGAGGCTCCAACGAACGAGGTGACCACGCACACGCACACACACACACACACACACACACTTATACTGCTCCTCGTCACAACCCAACGTTTGTTTTGTGTTCCCCAAAAATGTGTCAACTTTCACTTATTAAAAGCTTTTGCGTGTTCAGGTAATTCAGCCGCTCCGACCGAAGGATCAACTCCTTCGGCCCACGAGACCAAAGAGGACGGCAGAGAGCCGACGCGACCCAGCAGGCCTGCAGTGAGTACACACACACACACACACACACACACACACATGTAGAGACACAAACGTTTGACTAAATTACACTTAAACAGACAAACACTCTCTGAACTAACATGAACTTCATGTTCACTCTCTTCCTCCTCTTCCTCTCTCTTTGGCCTCCTCTTTCTTTTCTCCTCTTCGTCCCATCCTGTCCTCCATTCCTCCTTTCATCGTCCTTCAGAGTTATAAGAAAGCTGTAGACGAGGTCAGTGATGTTCTCCCCCCCCCCTCCCCTCTGGTTTCCTCCCCCACGCTCACTTTTCCGTTCATTCCTGCTGCCTACAGAGGAAAACTGATGATTGATTGACGGGTGATTCATCTCATCCACTTCCTGTTGTCATTTACATCCTCGTGTCTCACGTTTCATCTGGTGTCACTTTCTCTCTTCCTCCCTTTTGATCTCCTCTCATCAGGAGGAGTTGGTAAGATAATCTCACCCCTCCTTGTCCCCCTCCTCTCACATGCACACCCCCTTTTTGCTGATGACGGCCCTCGTGCACTGAGGCATGACCCCCCCCCCATACAAACAAAATAAATAACAGCTTGTGCCACAAATCGTACAAAACTTTTATTTGTATCCCCTGCTTGTTTTATATATTTTTTAAGCTGCATATTCTCTGATTGTAAAATTATTTCAGGGTAAAGACAAAAGAGCCAGCAGAAGTAAACCCAATAAAAATATATTGAAATCAAATATGAAATGTATTCAAAGTATAATTATATTAAATATATCAAATGTATGAAATGGTTGGTTAGTTAAAATAATAAAGAGTCATAGTATTGGGTTGCTTAAGAAGGGAGATCGATACCTGCACTTTTGCACTAATGCTCATTTTTTGCATGAACGTGAACGTCCCAGACGGAGATCTCTTTTGACCTTTGACCCCCCCCTGCCCCCCCCCTTGCCGGTTCTCCTCCGTCCCCCCCAGGACCTGACGGCTCTGGCCAAGGAGCTGCGAGAGCTGCGTCAGGGCGAGGAGACCAGCCGGCCCCCCGTCAAGGTGACGGACTACTCGTCCTCCAGCGAGGACTCGCACAGCAGCGAGGACGAGGAGGGGGAGGGCGGGGCCAACGACGGGTCGGTGGCTGTCAGCGACATACCGCGCATCATGTGAGTAGGGATCCCCAACTGGCTTCAAACACACACACACAGACACACACATTGTGGCTTTGGTAGTTGGGGGATTGTCATGTTTTCATCACCATTCCCTCGGCTAAACAGCGCAGAAGCACATGAATAAGATTACGGAGTAAGAATGTTGGCTCCTCCCCTTCAGGCCGGCAACGAGCGAAGGTGCCAACGAGGCCTTCGGCATGACGGGGGGTCACAACGACGCCCACCACGACTCGTACGGAAACAGCTCCCAGGACAGCACGCTGATGATGCGTGAGGTGAGTCCGCTCCGACCTTTGACCTGAGTGCCGACCAACTCGCCCGACAGTCACTTTTTATTCCTTCCTCTGTCCAGTGACGGGATTCTGCAGTAAATAGCAATAAATATACATAAATATATACACATATCTACATATACACGTTAAATATGTATGTACAACAATAGTAATAATATAAGAGAAGGGAAAACAACTTTAAATATATACTATATATAATATATTCCAATTTAATTTACTCCTTATTTTTTTTATTATTCCAGAAACATACAGATATTTGTACACATATATAATATTTTAAGAAATAAAAAAAACCTGAATAAATAAATGGAAATAAATAAAAATTAGTATTTGAATTTTATATTTTGCAGATTATTTTATTGTTAAATCAGAATCAGAAGCCATTTATTCCCACATATGTTACACATAGAGACATTTTAGTAATAGAAGTCTGTATGATGCCAGGAAACAGTGGACAACGTTCTTCACGAAGCTCAACACAATATTTTTCCATCTATATTTGACTGACAAGCAGTTGGAAATACTGCTGTCCTAAAATATTAAGACAATGTTTATTATCAAAGGTCTTGTATTTCCTATCTTGTCATCTAGCAGAGCGATCGTCTTAACTCGTTCACCACCGCGGTGCGGTTTACCGTTCTGCGTTCTCATGAGAAGCTTTTCCCCAAAACATCCAAAAGATGGACAGAAAATATTCACCTTTCTAACGCTCGGCAGGGCTCCTCCCTCCCTCACCTGACCTGTCAATCACAGCCACGCTGCACAGTAGCCCGCCCCCCTTCTCTCTCTCTTTCCAGAGGCGCGGGGGACGGAGGCGGAGCTCTGCCGCCAGCTACAGTTTTCCCGCCAGCGCCAATCTGTTCCCCGGCAACGCCAATCTCCCTGATCTGGTGCAGCTAAGCCCCTCCCCCCTGGTCTCCCCAGGCGACGCCTCTGGGGCGCAAGTAGGTGGAGCGGCACCCAACTTTCTGCCCCCACCCTCCCTTCCACCGCTGCCCACTCCGCACCTGATCCCGACAGACCAGCACCCTGTGACCCGTCCCCCCCCCCGTCCCCCCGTCCACCAACCCGTCACCAACTGGTCCTTTTATCAGGGTGGGAAATTACCAGCAGCCGGCTGGCTGAAGGGAACCTTTCACTTCACCATGTGGCACTTTTAATTTCCTGCCCTGTTTATTTCCGCTCGGTCTCCCTGTTTTTCTCCCCCTCGTCTCGCTCTCTCGTTTCCCGTCTTCTGATCCAGAAAGTGTTCCGACCACACGAAGCAGGATAAGCTGACAAAATAAAAGAAACGTTGACAGTTGGGGCTTCAAAGTTTTATTTTATTCTTTCATCAACGGGCTGAAGGCGAGGACGTCCGTGGGGCGGCTCGTTTGTCCTTCACTGGACGCGCCGGGTGTCCTTTATTGCTGAGCGTGACGTGGACCTCTGTCGTTGTGCTCTGCAGTACGGGATGGGGAGCAGCGGAGGCTCCAAGTCGTCCTTCACGCCCTTCGTAGATCCGAGGGTGTACGGGACCTCCCCCACCGAGGACGACGACGACGACGAAGACAACATCTCGGCCTCGGGTAGGTTTCTCCCTCCGCCGCTCAGAAGGAGCTTTGACAGATATTCATCACAACGTCACAGTTGTTCTGATATACTGAATATTTCAAACATTTAGTTTGAATCATTGTAAAGTCAAGAGAGCATTTTCTCCACACGGGACACCAAAACCACTGCAGTTCTTCATAGTAACTTGAAATAAAAATGGATTCACTCCAAACGAAAACAAGCTGTGCCTCCACCTCTCAGCGATTTGCGGTGCGTTCAAATGCCCCCCGTTAAAACCAGCTCACGCAAACGGGCGGTTGTTCCCACAGCGCTGTTCTCCGACGAGCTGCTGAAGCACGAGCACGATCTGGAGCAGGCGAGGCTCAACGAGGCCCGGAAGATCTCCGTGGTCAACGTGAACCCCACCAACATCCGGCCGCACAGCGACACGCCGGAGATCCGCAAGTACAAGAAACGCTTCAACTCCGAGATCCTCTGCGCCGCCTTGTGGGGTGAGCCGATAGAGAGAGAGACAGACAGACAGACAGACAGACAGACAGACACGCAGACAGACAGAACTTACAAACATCTGTGTGTGTGTGTGTGTGCAGGAGTGAATCTGCTGGTGGGCACGGAGAACGGGCTGATGCTGCTGGACCGAAGCGGTCAGGGGAAAGTTTACAACCTGATCAACCGGCGGCGCTTCCAGCAGATGGACGTCCTGGAGGGGCTCAACGTCCTGGTCACCATCTCAGGTGGGTCCCACGGACACGGGCTGCTTTTACTTACTGCAGTAAAAATAAGGTGAAGAGCGTTTCTTTTCACAGTGCAAGAAACGGATCTCATATCTCAAAAGGTTTTGTTTCTAATTAAAACAGAACGTCGCGTCGCTGATAAAATGTGAGCCCGAGGGTATTTACAGATTTAACGTTTTTATCTCCAAAGGGAAGAAGAACAAGCTACGTGTTTACTACCTGTCCTGGCTGAGGAACCGGATATTACACAACGACCCCGAGGTGGAGAAGAAACAGGGCTGGATCACCGTGGGGGAGCTGGAGGGCTGCGTCCACTACAAAGTCGGTGAGAAAACTCGCTTGCGGGGTTTGCGGGGTCATGAACCCGTACACACACCTTCGTCGTGGGGACTTTGGGTTGATTTCCTCTTTATATCCTTTGAGTAATTGGGTGACTAAACTCAATTTAATTCAGATTCGTAAAGTCAAAAAGGCAACACCAATATTCTTTAACTGTTCAATTTGTTTAATTTGGATTGAGTCTTGTTGCTTTGCCTCCTCCTGCAGTGAAGTACGAGAGGATTAAATTCTTGGTGATCGCTCTGAAGAACGCGGTGGAGATCTACGCCTGGGCGCCTAAACCTTATCACAAGTTCATGGCCTTCAAGGTGAGATGTGCAAAGACGCGTGAGGCGTAAACGAGCTTTTGAGAATGTGTGATTTCTACAAGACAGAAGGCGGCGAGCAATGTGATGTTTGTTTATCCTCCATTTGTCCCGCCAGGCGATAAAACAATGGATTATTCAATCAACAATCAAATTAACCAATTAACCGTAGTGATTTTAATACAAATAAAGAAAATTACTCTTGATTTTGCTCAAAGAAATATAAATTTTGATGTCAACCTGTATTTCATTGTGTTTATGTTCGACATTTCTTTCTTGGTTGTTTTTTGCTGATTTGTTGATTCTCTCCTCAGTCGTTCACCGACCTGCAGCATCGCCCGCAGCTGGTCGACCTGACGGTGGAAGAGGGTCAGAGGTTAAAGGTCATCTACGGATCCAGTGTCGGCTTCCACGTCATTGACGTGGACTCTGGAAACCCTTACGACATCTACCTCCCCTCACATGTTAGTGTGTGTGCGCGTGTTGCGTGTGGCGTGTGCGTGTGTCCCGCTACGTTCATTCGAGAGAGCGAGTGAGCCAGTGAATGGTGAAATCGTTAACAGAGGACGAGTGTGACGTAGTGAAAAGGTGGATGAATGGATGAATGGATTATTGATTGGCTGCCTGAATGGGTGAGTCAATAAATGAGTGAATGAACAAAGGTGCCGCCGCGTTGTCCTCCAACTCCCCGGTCTGGTCACCGTAAGGGACGGGCCGCTGGGAGGAGACGGTAACCACGGCAACCGCCTCACATTTGCCAGTCATGAATCTCGCTGTGCTCCTGTCTGTTTCCATGGTGATTGTGTGTCTGAGGCAGCGGGAGACTCCATTGTTGCAGCAGTTTCTTCTCTCGCAGGGTGGGGACGGGACGGGACGGGGGGGGGTTCAGGGTGGGGGAAGGGGAGGGAGGGGGTGGTGTCCAGGACCCCCCCCCCCCGCCCCCGCCCCCCCATCCACCCTCCCACCCACCTGTAGGCTCACAGCAGCTCCTAATCCCCTGCCCAAACCCCTCCAACCCCCCTCCCGTGTGTTGCCCCGGCAGATTCAGGGTCAGGTGACCCCGCACGCCATCGTGGTTCTGCCCAAGACGGACGGCATGGAGATGCTGCTGTGCTACGAGGACGAGGGCGTCTACGTCAACACCTACGGACGCATCACCAAAGACGTGGTGCTGCAGTGGGGCGAGATGCCCACCTCCGTCGGTACGTCAACCGATCAGCCCGCTTCTCCCCTGACACCTGACCTCTGATCTCTGTAAGCGGGGTCAGCAGGTCATCTTTTTCACCCTCACTACTTTCCACCACACCTCCTCCGTTCAAAGCAGCACTCCTCTTTCTCCTCCCGCCTCCTGCTTTCAGTTACACCTTTAGACGAGAAGCTCCGGCTGTGGCCTCACCTGTCTCATTTCCTGCTCAAAGGAGTGCGGCAGGGTTTCGGGTTTTTTGGGGAGGTTGAACAGACCGTGCGGCCTCATTTGGTGACGTGATGAAAACATGGAGTCGGAGCCCAAATCCTCCACGTAAACCCGAGCGCTGTGCTGCTTCACGCCAACACTCTGTGGAATGAGAATTGGCTCTGGGCTTTTATTTTGGTGAATAAGGGAAGATAATAGTACAAGATAGTATGATAGTTGTTTACAATTGTTATTCTAAATTATACAATCAACCTATTTTCAACAGTTTTAACTAAAATGTGTTATTTAGAGAGTAGTGACCTAAATGTGTTGCTGTGATGCTTTTTATGAAGCTGAAAAATGAGCTAAATCAAATTATTACTTAAATGGTACTAAAGAACAATTCAAGTTACGTGATCTTATGCGTCTCTTATTTTTCACGTGCCAATCAAAACACACAAGATCATAATTTATTAATTTATATGAAGTATTGAATCAGCAAAGGGTTGATATAAAACTCAAATTAGAGATAAGTGGTCAAACGGTTCACGTTATTATGTACAATATGTAAAGATGACAATTTAAATGTTGTCCATAAAAAACCTGCGTGAAACAAAGTGTTCCCATGAAGCACCAGCGTGAAGATCTAGTGCCCACGTGGGGAACTTCCTTAATATGTTCTCATCACTTTGACAGGTGACCAAATATTTACAACCTGAACATCCATCGACTGCATGAGCCAATCACAGAGCACCACGTCCACCACACACACTCATCTTCACTTTTATTAAATACCTCTTCTTCTTTGTCTGCTGTCCTCTCGTTCCACACGTCCGTCCTTGGTGACACAAGCTCAAAAAAAAACCGTATTTCTAACAAATTTATTTTGACAACTTCATCAAAGTAAAAAGTCAAATTATTCTATTAATTATCAATTATTCTATGAATCTAAATGAATATTGTTGATCAGCACACATATTAAAAACTCAAGCACATCAAGGATGGATCTCGGATCTCGTGATCCGAGTCGATCAGAGCCTGCGTGTGTTTTTTCCCATCATGCTTCCTGATTCTCAGATGTGGGTGAACGATGTCCTGATTAAACGTGTGTGTCTGTGTCCTGAGGCACATCATCTCCTGTTAACATGTCTGTGTGTAATTATTTTACTATCAGAGACCAGAGTTTCTCACAGCCAAGCCCATCTACCCCTCCCTCCCCCCCTCCCTCCCCCCCTCCTCCCCCCCTCGGACAATCGTACATCGTGCAATCGTGGTTTTATCCCGCGACACGACCTTTGAGGACGAGCTGCTGGTCGATCTCCTTCCTCGAGACGGGGGACAAACTAAAGAGACCTTTCGCTGGACATTGACTCTCTGACAGAGGACGGCGCACATCGTTATCACCTGGACCCTTTAGACGTGTAGCGCCGAAACAAGATGGCCTCCGCCGCCGAGGCCCTGATCTTATTGGCTCAACCTTCGTGGAACGAGATCCTGTTTATTAACTCTTCCATGTCACATGCAAACCACGTTTTTATTTAAATTAAGATCAAACACCGACCCGGCGAGCAAACCCCCGTCCACGTCGTCCCGACACCAGAATCAAAGAGTTCAGAGGTCGCGACCGTTCAAATCAGTCAGAAACTGCTGCAATAATCTCCCTGGAGGCGAGGAGGCCTCAGTGTGTGACTGGCTTGGGTGTGAGACTGGTTCTGAGTCTTCTCCTGTCCCTTCCCTGTGTGTGTGTGTGTCTGTGTGTGTGTGTGTGTGTGTGTGTGTGTGTGTGTGTGTGTCCTCTCCTGTCCCTGCAGCATACATCCACTCCAACCAGATCATGGGTTGGGGAGAGAAGGCCATTGAGATCCGCTCCGTGGAGACGGGACACCTCGACGGAGTTTTCATGCACAAGCGAGCTCAGCGACTGAAGTTCCTGTCGGAGAGGAACGACAAGGTGGGTCGGAGGTCGCCCGGCCGTCTGCGACTTATCTCCACCTGACAGCATGGTGGAAGGTGGACATCTCGCACGTGGTTCAGCGTTCGGTGCTTCTTGGTGTTGGTGGTGACCTCACGTCCTCTCTCCTGCAGGTCTTCTTCGCCTCGGTGCGTTCTGGAGGCAGCAGTCAGGTCTTCTTCATGACCCTCAACAGAAGCTCCATGATGAACTGGTAGTCTTCCTCCGTCGACCCACAGCCCTCCTCTTCGTCCCTCTGAGCATCGCCCCGACACCGGTAGAGGAGGACATTGTGTGTGTGCGCGTGTGTGTGTGTGTGTGTGTGTGCTGCTGCTGTATGAACAGTTGAACCCCCCCCAATGACATCATGCCAGGTAGTCTTTTTTTATTTAGACCTGCCCATTAGACTGTGTGGTGAGCCGTGGAGAAGTTCTCCGTGTAGCACATTGTCGCGTCCTCAGCGGGTGTTCACACTGCGAGCAAACATCGCTGGTCATTAACGTAGCATCAATAGAAGACGAAAACACGGATCTGAGTCTTGTCAAAGGAAGAGAAAGATCTCTGTGGACGCAAAGGCCTTTCAGGAGGAGCCCTGCAGGAACCCTGATTTTAGCGCCATAGTGTAAAAACATGACGTGTCCCTGATGTCGCCTCACACACCAATTCTCACTTGGAATGATCTTTTACCTTTTTAATACATTTATATATAATATTTATGTACTTACGTGTATTGTTTCATGTTCATGCATTTAATTATGGACATGAGACCTTTTACAGAAACAAAACAGAAAAACAAACGTGGAAGCGCGTCATTTTCAGGCAAAGCTTGGTTCCCCTGATCAGATGTTCAGCTCGTAAATGCCGTTATTGTCTTCGTCCTCTCGACCACTTCAACAGCTCTATTCTCAAAACTTGTAGCAAAACCTTGCAGAGGCGTCTTCTCCTTCTCTTGTTCTTCGTCGCTCCGTTGTGTGTTTTTGTCAACGGGCTCGATGCTCGCGGTGTGAACACACCGTCCCCCTTTAGCAGAGAAGAAGGAAAACGGGGGGTGGGGGGTATTTTATACCGCTGGTTGAGGATGCTGTGGCTACTCTGTCCTAGTAGATGTTGTATTATTGCTGCAACAGCAACACAATAACAACAAAAAAACAAATATCCACCTTGTTTTTAGGGAGGAACTTGGTGGATCATCTGGAGGTTTTCTAGCCCTTCGGTCTGTCGCCCCCCCCCCACCTGGTTCTGTGTAGCCGCACTTGTTGTAGATACTCACTTTGATGTTGAGGACAGACTTTGCAAAAATGTATATGAGGGAAACTGAAGAAAAAAAACGTCTGTTATTTTAGTTCCGTCATGCTTCTGTAGCTCTGATCCTCAGATGCTTTTTTCCCTTCTTTTATTTTGTGGCGAGCAGAGACAAAGGTCTGGTCAGCACTCCGACTCTTTCCTCTCTCCGTAGTTCATCACTGTGCCATCTTTGCATGGTGACAAACACGTTTTTACCTGTCGTCACTTGTTATGAATTGTAGGTTTAAAGGCAATACACGGACTGGTGACTGTAGACGCTGCACGAGTCCTGAGGCGTTTTTCTCTGATGCTTTTGTTTTTCCTCACAACACTGAACTGTAAAGTGAAAGTTTTTTTGAAAATTGTAAGAATCTGCTTCGCATGTGGGCTTTTTATCTCACGATTAAACCAAGATTGTACACTGCATAATCACACGTTTACCTTTTAGATTTATAAATTAAGCTTTTTTTTTGTCAATGCTTATAAAGACCACTTTCCTTTTTATCTACCCAGTCTCCGTAAAGGCCGGTGTTTGTGGGATTGTGATCCGGCTGTATGAGAGGACAGCGGATCAACTCTTTACTTGATTTATTTTCTCGTTCATTGATCTTAATGGGTGCGATCGGTGCAAGCGATGCCGCTTCGCGGCCAGCTGAAGCCTTTTACATGTGCAGGATGTTCGCATTAAATCAGCAACCTGTGAATAAAGGTCAGGAGGCGGGGTCAGCGTGAGAGACCGAGAGAAAATAATAAAAAGATATATATACTGTAAGAATTTTCATTATATCTTACCGATCATTTTAGAGAAAGACAAAAAAAACTTGAAGCTTAGTTGTCTTTCTACACAATAGAGAACATAGCTATAAGAATTTCTAAAAAAAAATACAATGTTTTTATTGTGGTATTATTTGTATTTGTATTTCAATTTTTGTACGTATCAAGACTGTGAACGTATGTACGGCTCCCAGCCTGTGAGTGTGTGTGTGTGTGCGTGTGTGAGCAGGTGCGTGCACAGGTGTGTGACATGCATGCGACTGTATGTTTTCACCTGGTCTGAATCAGTCGAAAGACGACCTCAATCTGGTGATGCACATCTGTGATGTTGGAAACTACAAATAAATGTCCTCTCCTTGTACAGCAACACTTCTGCGTCTCTCTTTCTTCACTGTGAAACATTTGTTGCAGCGTAATAAAAGAACATTGAAAACTGCCACACACTTAACGGGTTGATCTCTGATCAAAGTCTTCTTATGAATCAATTAATCATTGGAGCTTCTAATGTAAGAGTTATGTGTACTTTTTAAGTCACTTAAAGTTAAATGAACTAAACGTACATTTGAAGCAGGAAAAAAATGACGATTAGTTATCAATTTGCTGTAAGATCTGACAAGTTGATCTAAAAGAATAAAAAAGTGTAAAAAAATAAACATTAAAATGTTGACCAGATGATGGTGCTATCTGTAAAGAAAAAAGCTCCAAAAACTTGCTTTGCATTTCTTTTTGTACCTTTCTTTTCACGGTGTAACGCTGCCAACCCTCAATAATACAACACAGATTTAGAATGTTACCCCGGTAGGTGAGGACGAATATACTAACTATTTACTACTATTTACACCCAGAAATATGCTAGAATAATGTAAGAAATTAAATTGAAATGTCTTACTAAAGTTGTTACTTTAAATAAAAAATGCTCATTATATTCACTAATGAAGAAACACCTCCAGATGGGTTTAATATGTATATTGATGAAAATATTCATGACTTTTACTTAACATTTTGAATATTAGGTATCAGTATTTCTACACTGTGATACTGCTACTTTTACTGTCATTTTAGTGTGTTATGTTTACTGTGTGGGATATTTTTACTCGGTACAATAATCCGAATAATGTTAGATATTTTAAGATAGTATTTAATAAGGTACTTCCCTACTGTAATACTTGTACTTGAAACTTTAAAACAGTATTGCTTGTAATGCTCTTCTTTGGAACCCCCTGAAAAACCTTCATCCCCCGTGGAACCCGGCGGGACGCCCCGCTGTCCGAGAGCCGCCTCTGACCTGGTTGCCATGTTCGCTTACCTCCGACCTGGCAACCCGCCCTGCCGGGCCGCCACCGGAACACGCGCGCGCCGCCCCTCCCTTCTGCCTTCTACGGATGCCGCAGTAAAGTTGGCCGCGCATGCGCACATTCGGTCCTCTTTTTTTCTCGGAAGGTAAGTGTGGCATGGCGCGTGTTTCTGCCTAAAGGGGGATAACCGGGACACATAAGTACATTAAGAGTGAACCGTAACTGTTTTCGGAGGCGTCCGAGTAGACGGAGCCGTTAGTTTGATATCTTGGTGGACGCGGTGCCCATATTCCCAACTAACGCTACCCGGGTTTAATCGAAGGGGCATGCGGCCTACGGCGCCGCGGCTACAGGGACAATATCCTAATAACGTCTGCTTATTTCTCCCGGTAACCGGTCGTCATGAGGCCCGCGGTGTGATCGTCATACGACGGTTCGGCTGTCGGATCGTTGAAAAAACACAGCGGCCTGTGAGCGCCAGCCGCCGCCGACAGCGTCAACCCCCCTTTGCTTTTTTTAATTTGAACGCCGCTGAATGGACCGTTAGAGCTAGCGTCGCGTTAGCATCACGTTAGCATCGTGTTAGCGACGCGCCTAGCAAACATAACGGTACTCGCTTTTTTTTTCAGTAACTCCGGCAGCAGAAGCGGCGCACGTTGTCCCGTCCATAAACACCGGCAGAACACTTAACGATACCGTGTCCGAACGACGCGTGTTAGTCTGATTAGAGCTCGTTTGAATCGAACAGCTGATCTGTTAGCCGTATACGTGACGTTGGCTGGCTTCGTACCGCTCCCTGCCGCTGTTGTGCTGAACTCCAGGCCAGCTAGCTCGCTAGCTAGCTAGCTTGCTCCAGCTAATGTATTAATATCAAGTTACTTCACGGACCCTCTTTAAACCCAGAAGAGCACATGCTTAGTTTAAACCATGCTTTATATATTTAAATATCACTTGGCATCTAATGCTTGTTCTGGTCAGTTGTTGGGGAGAAGTTGGTGTCCGCTAACACCAGAAAAACAAGTGGTAGATTTGGAAGTGGCGCAGCCTCGTGCTGAGTCGGGGTCAGGTTGTCCGTGCTGCCACATGTCTGCACGTCGGTCCCCGGCCAGGCTTCATTATTTAACCTTTTATTGGGACCTGCGGGAACCGACGATGAGGGTGCTGCCTCACGATGACCGCTCCACAGTCCGGGGCTCTGAAAAGGCTGCATTGGCCCACAGTGATAAAAGATGGGGACTGGGTCTTTAAACTGTCATTTAACCCACCGCGGTTCATCGAAATGTAGACTGTAAAGGTTTATATTTATTAGGTGATAACTTACACAAAGAAAAAACTGAATTCCCTTTCAATTATGGTTTTGAGACTGATCTTAATGTTTACGTGTACCTCCATGATTGGTTAATTACAAATCTGATTAGTCTCTAATGGCATTCACTATTTTATTGTCACGTTTATTTGATTTATATATCGCAGGCTCTATTTTGATTGTCAGCTGTTGGATCAATATTAAATATTTAACTCTTGAGATGTACATCTCTATCCCACGCTGTCTGTGACTAAGCACCAAGTCCATTGGTCTCCACCGAAGCTGTAAATCTATAAACCATCTGTAATCCATGCGGTTTGTTAGATAATTCCAGTGTGGAGTTCAGGTTTCAACCCCCTCTAACCATATTTAGTATTGGTAGATTACACATAAGGCTATGTTTGGTATTTGACCTGCATCTTTTTCATTATTTTTCTGCTATTGATAAACGCTAATTGATCCGTAAATATCTCTTGCAGCACCGCTGACCCATCGCACCATGTCCGATCCCGATCTTGACTTCACGGTTGGCGAGTCTGGCGCCTCCGCCACCTACCCCATGCAGTGCTCTGCTCTGCGTAAGAACGGGTATGTGGTGCTGAAGGGACACCCCTGCAAAATTGTGGAGATGTCCACCTCCAAGACCGGCAAGCACGGACATGCCAAGGTAAACACTTTGGATCCAAGCTTTTTGTTACTGCTGCGAAATGCTTTTACTGGGAAGCTTCGCGAAATTATTAGTAAATATAGATTCATTATAAAGTTAGAATACATTAAAATGAGCAAAAAAGAACAATATTAAATATTGCTCAGGGATTGGAGGAATTCATCCTTCTATAGTGTGATTACGCAGCGATGTGACCGTGCAAACTGTTTTATATTGAGTTAGTTTGCAAACTGAACCAGTGTCAAAGATGGCGAATTCGATGAATGAAAATATGAATTGTCATATTCCTGCCCAGTCTGATCCAAGCTGTATGTGTGGGCTCTTTTCTTAGTTTCTCTGGGGCCCTTAAACTGGTTCTGAGTTTAGTCCTGATCCTCATGATGACCTCCATCAGTGAACAAGACCATCCAAGAGTAGATGTTCTATTTAGTTCTTCTTAATGCTTGTCTTTGGGGACTTTGGGTTTTGGTGAAACCAGATGACATCGTGCAGGTTCAGCTGCATCTCCTTCAGCTCAAACTCCAGCAGAGACCAGTCCACTGTGGACAGACCCAGATCCTCCAGCAGAGACCCAGATCCGGCTTCACTGCAGCCTTGGACCTGCAGTTGGAGCTCCGGAAAGAGGAGGAGAGCTCAGCTCCCTGCAGCAGCGCCACTTTTCCAGGAGCTTCTCCTCTCCGCTGGAGACTCCGGCGCTCAGAAGCACAGCTGCTTTCCTCTTAGGAGAACATGAACACTAAAAGAAGAGTCCTCCTTGTAGCACAAACCCACTCTTTTTCATCACTGCGGTTCACTGACACGTACTTTCCCCTCCGGTCAGGATCAATGTGGATGGAAATAAATCATATTTTGGCCATATATTTCTTCAAAGTTGCAATCACCTTTTTGGATTCAAAACTTGACTGTAGAAAGTCATTTTTACATATTGGACTCACCTGACAGCTGCTTCCTAAACCGGGATTAAAAGCAGTTTGCGTTTGTTTATTCATGAGTCGTGACCTGGCCAGGGACACGTGTGCAAACTACCATCCCGTCTGATTAGTTTGGTTCATCTGTTGTGTATGTGATCCGTTTATAAACCTCATGTTTTGTCTCTTGATCTTTGCACATTTTCTTTAAAACTTGACATCACTTTAAAAAAAACCATGATATTCTTTCAGGTCAACCTGGTTGGTATCGACATCTTCACCAACAAGAAGCATGAAGATATGTGCCCCTCCACCCACAACATGGATGTTCCCTCCATCAAGAGGCTAGATTACCAGGTACGACTCGGGGACTCTTATCGCTCACCTGGAACTGCAGTTAAACAAAGAAAGCACGACGCGGCCCTTTGGCCCGGCTTTTATGTCTTTGTACTAATAAGTCTTGCCAGAAATGTGGTAAATAAATTGTCTGTGCAGCATCCGCGGATATACCTATTAATGTATTTTAATTTAAAATCCTCATGTGGTCCCCCCCTCCCCCCCCAGCTGGTTAACATCAATGACGGCTACATGTGCCTGATGAGCGACACCGGGGACATCAGGGAGGACCTGCGTGTCCCTGACAGCGAAATTGGCAGAGAAATCGAGGGGAAGTTTGAGGCTGGTGATGAATTCATGGTGAGTGCACAAAGAAAACAAGCTGACTATTGGCAGTAAGCTGGTTTTGACCCAATGGACAAATGTATAGAATCACTTAAAGGTGCAAAGCCTGAGGTTTAAGCGTTGGGAGTTATGTTCATGTACAGAAAGGAGTAGAAAGTGGTCACATGGGCGGGGGGGGGGGGCTTCAGATGATTGACTGGAACACGTTGTGTGCTTCTTCCCTGCAGGTCACCGTCATCGCTGCCATGGGGGAGGAATGTGCTGTCGCTACCAAGGTCTTGGCCGGCAAATAAGGGGACAGACTTTGCTTCCCAGGCAACAAGCACCGCCCACAACCAGTCTCCTGCATTCTCATTGGTTCTGTCACCAAAGCGTCGGCCTTCACAGAAAACCTCAATCATTCTGTTTCTCGATTTCAGCGTTTTAACCCCCCCCCCCCCCCCCTCTCTCACTTTTTATCATTTCTCTTGATTTTGCATTGCTGATGGAAGTTCCACTGTGGCTCGCTGCGTGGTCCTCTGCTCTGATCACTGAGGTTTTGTTTGGTTACAATCTACTTTATATATAAAAAAAACAACTTCAAAAATAACGATCAGTTGCTCATTCCTGCTTCGTCTCTCTGCCTTCAACGTGTTGGTTTCGCCGCTCACATTCCTGAACGTTTCGACCACCATGGGATTCAGCTTTTCTATGATTTCTAAAGTCTCGATTAAAGCGGGTCTAAAGCCTTTTGGAGGGAACGTGCGGAGGACAGTTTGAGTTGTTGAAGCAGTGAGAGGTCGTCCCTGTAGATGTTAGCTTGTGGTTCAGGCCGTCCCTCTAGCAGCCATTACCGCTTTCCAGCATGGCCCCCGCTCGGGTCCCTGTGCGGATCGGGGCTCGATGAGGCTCCCTCCCCGCTCCTACTTGCTGGGATTGGTGGTGGCTAGCACTTATGAGCACTTGAGGTCCACCCCAGCATGTCAAAGCTCTAAAACAAAGAAAAGAGAAGTTTGTTTTTTGACCCCTCCCCTTTTCCCCCTTAGAAGAACAGAAACTTCACTGATTTTACCCGTGTGATGCCAGTCTCTTGTCTGTAGAAGTTTGAGGAGCGCTTGTGCGCTCACACCTCTCGTCCATCGGGGGGAGGAGGGGGGGGGGTTGAGGGCTCGCCCGTTATCCCCCCCCTCCTCCCCCCCAAATACAAAAGGAGTGTAATACCTTGTTTTGAGAGGCATGAGAGTGTAGTGGTGTGGGGCTCCGAAATGTGGAAGGCGGTTTGCAGTGAGGCGTGTTTCTTTTTTCGAGGGATTCGACCGGGTTGGAGGGTGGTAGAGTTGCAAACCTTTTTTGTTCACTCGAGGCCTTTGTCACCTGACTGGAGATGGCAAAAAAACAATAAAATGATAAAACAAATGGACAAAAAACTGCAAAACTGTCTGGTTTTCTGCCTCTTCCATACGCTGTAATTGTTAAACGTTAATGCTGGTTGTCAGAGTGAAACGTGACGGAAATAAAAAGCCCAAATCTGAGCAAAAATACATAAATATTGCACATTTTGTGGTTTCTGCTGGAAGCTGTGTGTTTTTCTGTGGATGTTGGGATGATTCGGAGGGTGAAAAGAAATTACAATCCGCAGAAGTACTTCTAATCATGAAATACACAATTTAAGAGCTCCTGCAAGACTTTCAAAACAATGTTTGGTGACTCTCACAACCAGAATAGACAAGTCATTTAGCAGTGACTCACCCAGCACGGTGGAATAAAGGCTGCATGCTAACCGTGAGGCCAGTGTAGGTTTATCTGACTCATCAGGGCGTTTACACAAAGGCTGGTCTGAGGCCCAGTACATAGCATGTATTCAGTGTGTGTGTTTGAACACGTTGTGAATGATTAACCAAGCTCAGCAGGTCTATTATCAGGGTGTGTTTGGTCTGGGGCCGAACTTTAGACCTTCAGCATCACAGACAGCTGATGAAACCTAGAGACCCAAACCTCCAGTAGAAAACCACTTGTTTTTAGACAAAACTTACTTTAATTTAAATGAAACTGTCGGTATTTATGGCGCAGTTAATCTAAGAGAACAATGTGACTGATAAAGTTTAGTTCGGCAACATTATTGGTGCTTTCGGAACTCGTTAAACTATTCTTACGGATTTATTGTTTTGGTTTCTTCTTCTCTGCAGATATATGCGTTACCATATATGGCAAGGGCGTTCCAAGCGGCGCCACCACGTCACTTTTTCGTCACGTCCGGTTCTTCCTTTCACTTCCGATCTCCTAACATGGCGCCGGTAAGTCCCTATAGCTCCTTTGGGATCAGCTCGTTTTTACGATATTCATCCCCGTAACGTTTCCCGAAAGTATTCAGATCCACACACAACGCAAACAAAATAAGACTTTGAGCGCACAACTGTGTTAAACATCGTTTATTTGTGGTAGGACGCCGATTAATATAGCCGAGTTAGCGTTAGCTCGTTGCCGGCCATAATGTTAGCTAGCACGTGTTTCATTCAATGGTGCGTTACTGGAGGCCTGTGATTAAAATGTGTTTTTCTACCTCTTGGTGGGTAAACGTTTCTACATCTAACTTAAATTACACTGGTCTCCCATGAATTCATATTGAAGTAGAACTATAACTATTGATGTCGCTAGCAAGTTGCGTTGCTATTAACGTTACGTCGATAATGTGACGTCAACGAAGGAATAAGTGGAATAATAATAATAATAACTCGGAATAAGTGTCTACGACTACAAAGAGTAACTTATTTGTCCCGATGTTCTCAGACGTTATCTATTAGTAAAAGCTAGAATGCAAAAGTTTCGTACGGCTTTAGTGATTTTAAGTGTCGACGTGGCGCAGGAGTTGAGAGGTTGGTGGTTCGAGTCCCGGCTGCTCCATGTCCCATGTCGAAGTGTCCCTGAGCAAGACGCCTGACCCCTAATTGCTCCCTGGCCAAACGTGTAAAAAGTCATGGGTTAAAAAAATGCAATGTAAGTCGCTTTGGATAAAAGCGTCAGCTAAATGACCTGTAATGTAATTTGTATCTCTTGTCCTCACAGCTAAAGCAGAGAAGGCCTGTGAGCAGGAAGTCCAAGAAAGGAGCGGTATGGAAGTTCACCTTGGACCTGACCCACCCGGTGGAGGATGGGATCCTGGACTCGGCCAGCTTTGTAAGAATTCTCATTTAGCGCAATCCTTTATCCTCAGTGGTGCTGGTCGGGGATCTGTCGAACGTTGCAAGCGGCTAACCCTGCGTCTGGACTAGGGCCCTCTTCCCTAGCTCCGAATATACTAGGGTTCTCTTCCCTAGCGCGTCACTGTGTTCTGTCCCGCAGGAAACCTTCCTCAAAGAGAGGATTAAGGTAAACGGAAAGACGGGGAACCTGGGCAACATCGTCCAGGTCGGCCGCATGAAGAACAAGATCAACGTCCAGTCCGAGAAGCAGTTCTCCAAAAGGTGAGAAGAGAGCGAACGGACATCGGAACATTAGGAATTTGAATTTGGAGACTAAACCCTACCCCCCTCCTTCCTCCTCGCCAGGTACCTGAAGTACCTAACGAAGAAGTACCTGAAGAAGAACAACCTCCGTGACTGGCTGAGGGTCGTGGCGTCCGACAAGGAGACGTACGAGCTGCGTTACTTCCAGATCAGTCAAGACGACGACGAAGAGTCAGAGGCAGACGAGTAAACGATGGAGAATAAATGTGGGGGGAAAAAATAAATTTCTGCTTCCTGTTTTTATTGTGCTGCTGTTACAAAAGTTTCACTTCTCGATGACTGACTGGTTTAAAACTTTAGGTGTTTGATTAAAGGCTGATGAAGTTCTAAATTTAAGGATCACAAATGTTACGTCCAGTGAAGAATGAAAAACACAGTTAAATATTTTTAAAGGACGAGAAGCAATTGAATTACTATTCGCAAATTGAACTTTTTTATTTTTTTTACAAAATGCAGCGACTGTATTAATGTTTTTGTGATCTTTTAATAGTCTCACAAGTGCTCAAATGAATAATTTGTCTAAATTCTTGTCAGATAACTAAACATTAGGTAAGCTTAATTAAAACCACAGCCATTTACTGTCCTTAACGTTTACGATAAAGAGGTCTTTTTCTTTATACTTTGTCCATACAAAACAATTTTTATGAAAAGTTTTTTTTTAATGGCAAAAAACAGGTCTTTGTTATTTGTTACTTAACAGGCGTTCCTCTCATTCCTCCCAGCCTGTTTTTATCTTAGACTTGATTTCTGAAACTTGCGCTGCAGATACTTTACAGTTAAATCCAAAGCTAATATTTTTCAACAGACATGTAAAGTTTCATGATTCTCCCAAAATGTTTTTATCTCCAAAAAAACCCATCCAGCTTGTGTAATATCGGCTGAAGCCTCTGGTTAGCTTCAGCTTTATGACCCTTCATAAGTCCGTACTGGCTCGGTCGATCTCTCACGTGTCCTCAGGCTGCCTGAAAACCGCTACTCCCTTAAACAGAAAGGGATGTTTCGCTTTGTGTGTGCGTGTGTCTGCATTTGCTCATCTGTTGTGTATAAAACGCTTAGACTGGAATGTCTTCACCTGCAGCTGCTCTGCAGTCGGCTCGAATGTTTTTACCGAGAGTCGGTTATTATTGTACAACATGCAGACGCTCAGAAGAGACACTCGGCAGTTTGCAGTCCGATCCAAACTTAAAAGGCACGTGGGTCAAAGAATGAAATGAATGAAACAGTCACGTGAGTGGAAATGTCTCTGGATGGGGCCCTAGAATTTATAACAAAGTCTCCGTACAAAAGGACTAAAAAGAAATGCAAAAGACTGTTTGCAGCAGAAAACACTGAAGTTCTGCAAACGGAGTCTGATCAGTGCAACTCAAACTGGCATCTTCTGCCACATGACGCAGCCGATGCTTTGGATCAAGTGTTTTCCCCAAACTTTCCTGTTGCAGTTTGTGTAGCTGCATGTCTTGTGCCTCCTATTTCAGACCATCTTGTTACCAGCTCTGCTGGCTGTAATCTGACCCTCTGCATCAGATTACAGCCGCAGATAACACAAACCATTCAGTGTGCAGACGCAGGATAGATTTCGTTTTGCCAACCAAAACTGATTCTAGCCTTAAAACGCAGTCTGAACACTCAGCCGGGACATTGAAGGGGCGAGGATTGGGCAGAATCGTCCCCGGCGTGTTGATTGTTACGGTCCTCGCGATGTAGCACACGTAAAAACAAACGTGAACACACACCTGTTCATTTTCTCATCTCTGCACACGAGGAGTAAATAAACGTCGCCTGTGGCAGCTGCAGCTCAAAGTGAACTCACACACCTTCACAGCAGCTATTCTAGCCTCCCTCCTATGAATAAATGATGACACACACACACACACACACCTGGCCTACTCAGGTGTTGGATAACGTACCCACCTGATCAGCTGGGGTCAGGTCTGAAGGATTAACGCTGTCGTCTCCTCACCATTTCCCGCAGGTCTGCAGAGGACGTGGACTCGACCAACTCCTCCTCAGGAAGACAAACAACAGGTGAGCGTATTTACCCGCGTGCTCAGGTGGGCATCTTTAACCTGCATATTTAAGTTTCACTGTCTTCGAGCCAGCCTGTCGGTGTCGATCCCGTGTGCAGATTCATATTTAGCTATTGGTTGGAGTGCAAAGTGTTCATGTCAGACGTGTATACGTCGGTTCAGTTTTATTTTCCTCAGCCGTACCTTTTCCTTTGTGAAAGTAGATCCTCGGTCTTCATTAAAGTTTCAGAGAGGGAGTCTCGCTCCAGTGGGTGATGAGAACAGCTGATGGTATCCCATCATCCCCCTTTGCCCCCTTTTATTCACTGTATTTGTTCAAGAAGGAATCAATGAATGAAACCAATTCAGTTCTAGCGTATTCTCAGGAACGTCTAGTTTGTTGGACATTTAAAGGGTGCATCGTTTTATCATCCTGTCTGCGGCGTAGAACAATTCATTGTTATATCTGTACTTCTTTTACTGTTTCATTGACACTCTGCTTTGCCTTCATTTGGATTTGCAGATCTTGAAGAAGAGAAGAAAGAGGCCTGACGAGGAGACTCGTGATGGGAGTGTGAAAAGGTCACAAGCCCACTTCCACAGGTGAAACCCAGGTGTGGCGATGGCGGCGTGGCTCGCCCGCTTGCCGCTTGGCGATGCTTGGTACAACGTGCACTCCCGCCTGCTGCGAACCAAACCCGTGGGCTCGATGGCTCACGGCCCCGATGACCTCACCGAGCTCGGGGAGGGGTCGGCGGTCGGGCTGGCCAAGGTCCTGACCACCGTGGACCTGGTGTCGCTCGGGGTGGGCAGCTGCGTCGGCACGGGGATGTACGTGGTGGCCGGGCTGGTCGCCAAGACGATGGCCGGGCCCGGCGTCATCCTGTCTTTCATTGTTGCGGCCGTGGCGTCCATCCTCTCAGGTGAGGCCACAGGAGCGCGTTCAACCGAAGGTGCTCGACGCTGTCTGACTTTAATCTAGAACCCAGTGGGTTCTAGACGAGACCCATCCAGGGTATCAACCTTTAACCCTGGATGCGTCTCGTCTAGAACCTTAGTCCGACAAAGAATGTGTGAGAAGTAGAACCTCAGCCCTTTGGGAAAAACCTTTTTGGAACCATACTTAGTGAGAGGTGAATCTTTCAAAATACAAATATGTGACTCTATTATTTGATCAAATAATCACTGTGGTTTTTACTAAAGAAAGACAAAGAGGATAAACAAGTGCATTTGTCAGGGACTAATCCAACAAGGTGTTAAACCACATCTGGTCTTCTGGTGAGCAGGATCGCAGGAATGTAGGCAAAATAATCTAGACCAGAGGTCTTCAACAGGGGGTCCGTGGAGGTTCTGCAGAATATTTGGCTGATAAGACTTTTTTTTTTTTTTTCAACCAATTTTTTCCCACAAATTTAAATGTCTTCACAATCAGAATTGTATGTATTGTCTTTAAATACACATTAACGTGAATCCAACACATTGTAGCTGGCGGATAAATTGATGGAGGAGACGTTGTCTTTCAGTCCCACAGCAGCTCTCATGCTGATACGACGCTACAGACACCAGATCCATTCACGCTCACGCCTAAAGAGCGCCAAGCTCAAAAATAAAAGATGGCGGACCTTACTCCGTAGAATAGGGGGCCCCTGCTCCATCTCGCCATCAGTTTGGGGGACCTGGGGCCTGAAAAACGTTGAAGACCCCTGATCTACACGGCTTGCATTTGAGGGAACATCTCCCCCGTCAACACACTCTAATCTCACCAAACGCCTTTTCATTTTGCGTACTTCTGTCCACAGGCGTGTGCTACGCAGAGTTTGGTGTCCGGGTCCCGAAGACGACCGGCTCCGCCTACACCTACAGCTACGTGACGGTCGGGGAGTTTGTGGCATTTTTCATCGGTTGGAACCTGATCCTGGAGTACCTGATAGGCACAGCGGCGGGAGCGTCGGCTCTGAGCAGCATGTTTGACTCTCTGGCCAATCACAGCATCAGCGACTACATGATAACACATCTGGGCACGCTCAGAGGACTCGGTCAGTACGATCAGCCGGCCCGACGGCGTTCATCGAGAGCAACTCAAGAGTCTGTTAACAACGGACTGATTGTAATTTAATTGTGTTAAAGTCATTTGCTCATGAATGGCGTGGTGCCTTCGTCGCTCCCAGGTAAAGGCGAGGACACGTACCCCGACCTGCTGGCCCTGTTCATCGCCCTGCTGGTCACGGGCGTCGTCGCCCTCGGCGTGCGTAACTCTGTGGGCTTCAACAACGTCCTCAACGTGGTCAACCTGGCGGCCTGGGTCTTCATGATCGTCGCCGGACTCTTCTTCCTCTCCCCCGGCAATTGGGGAGGCGGCGAGTTCCTCCCGTACGGCTGGTCAGGGGTGAGACGTGTGGCGCGCCTTTGGCAGCTTGGTTGCGTTGGAGGAAGTAAAAACCAAAGGTGATCTCTGGTTTGCCGACCAGGTGATGCAAGGTGCGGCCACCTGCTTCTACGCCTTCATTGGCTTCGACATCATCGCAACGACGGGGGAGGAGGCGAAAAACCCCAACACCTCCATCCCGTACGCCATCACGGCCTCGCTGGTCGCCTGCCTCACGGCCTACGTGTCGGTCAGTGTACTTTGGGTTATTTTCCCTTTCTACCATATTGAATTGCACCTCGGTTATTTGGGATTAATTCAATTGTGGCCGACGTTACCCTGAAGATTGTTTTGATAAATCTGTCAATCAATAAACATGTGATTTAAAAGGGGCTTCAGCGTCGGCTGTTCTAGGACCGTGTCATCGTGTAGGGATGCGCGTTGACTGAATAAGTGGCTTTCCTGCGTACAGGTGAGCGTGATCCTGACCCTCATGGTGCCCTACGACCTGATCGACGGCTCGGCGCCCCTCATGGAGATGTTCGCCGTGCACGGCTTCCTGTGGGGGAAATACGTCGTGGCCGTGGGCTCCATAGCCGGACTCACGGTCTCCCTGCTGGGGTCTTTGTTCCCCATGCCCAGGGTCATCTACGCCATGTCCCGGGACGGCCTGCTCTTCGGGTGAGGGAGCACAAAAAAAAAATTTTCTCCGGTTCCCGGGCCGATTGTGCGATTCGCTTTGTGTTGTGTGTCCAGGTTCCTGTCCCATGTGTCGGCGTTCACGCACACTCCCGCGGTGGCGTGCGCCGTGTCGGGGAGCCTGGCGGCGCTGCTGGCTCTGCTGGTGAGCCTCCGGGACCTGATCGAGATGATGTCCATCGGCACGCTGCTGGCCTACACCCTGGTGAGCGTGTGCGTGCTGCTGCTCCGCTACCAGCCCGACGAAGAGGGCGACGCCCACAAGCCCGACCCCGGAGAGGGCGGGGTCGGCGAGGACTGGGTCGGCGAGGACGGGGTCGCCCCAACCAAAGATGACCAGGGGCTGATCGGAGGCCCGGATGGCGACGGGTCGGCGTCCTACCACGCCGGCGGGGCCGAGGGAGATGGGGGCGGCGCCGAGTTCCACACCGGCCGCGCCTCGCTGCTGAAAAGGTTTCTGGGGGGTCACTACTACACCTTGCGGCTGCGGCTGGCGTTGCCTGACGCGTCGGCCCGGCCCACGCCGGCCACCGGCCGCACGGTGACCCGCTGCACCGTCCTCTTCTTCCTCACGTCCTTCCTCCTCTGGTCAACCGTCATATTCGGCGTGGAGCAGGGGGCCGGGATCGGGGCGGCGTTTTCCGGCCTCACCGCCACACTGATGGCGGGTTCCTTGGCGAAGCTTTTGGTCACGATCGTCCAGCAGCCGGAGAGCGGCAGGAAGCTGCCGTACATGGCGCCCTGTGTGCCCTTCGTCCCTGCGACGGCCATATTGGCCAACAGCTATCTCATGCTGAAGCTGTCTGCACTCACCTGGGCCAGATTCACCGTCTGGTGCTTCATAGGTGAGATGAAACGCTCTTATTATGGAGATCAAAAGCAGCGCTTTCTTCATGACGAATATACATGTTCTCTTATTTTGGTGGGTTTTAACATTTCTACCCACGAGTTGCTAATGATTGACTTTTTCTTCTTTCTATTTTTATTAGTTTCCAGCTGATTTTAATTTAAGTTTTTGTCAAGATAGGAAATTATATTAATTGTACTTCCTGATTTTGTTCACATCGTTATCACAGTGCTGAACTAAATTCACTTCTTTAATTCTTTCGTAGAGACACCAAACTGAAGCACGTAAAGTAAAGTACGCATTTAGAGGAGAAGATGGATTAGATTGAGCCGATAGAAGAACATGTTGTAAATCCCGCTGTTAGATCTGCAGATGGTCGCCAGATGACCTTCTTGAACCGATGACCTTTTTGACAGTCCTGATGTTCCTCAGGCCTGATGATCTACGCCTGTTACGGAGTGTGGCACAGCACGCTGGAGCTGAACGCCCGGGAGCAGCAGGCGCACGCCAGCTCCTACCAGCGCTACGACGACCACCTGGACGACGACGACGAAGGCGGCGGCGGCGAGAGGCCCTACCAGGGCTGGTCCGCCCCGGAGGAGAGGGGACACCAGCAGAAGCAGGAGGAGGACACGTACGAAGGCGGAGAGCAGTACGAGCATGACGGCGAGCAGCGTGGATATCAGTCCGGATCGAGGGGTCAGTCCGCCGGCAAGTCCAGCGGAAGGACCAACCACGGCTTTGATGTGGATGAAGAAGAAGAAGAAGACTGAGCGGAGGTCGCTTCCTCCAGAAAGGACGAGTTTTGAAAAAGTGGCGTCGACACAAGACACTAAATCTAACAATCACAAGATTTTATTTTTAACGGTCACCCAAAGAGGACAGGATGGACGCCTCCCATCGCAGCGCCCTGAATGAGCACCGACATCCTGGTTCCACAGACAGAAGTAGGCTCAGTCATGGCGACATCTCCCGCTTGTGGACGGACATTTTCAAGCCTTTAACTCAACCATCTTGCTGGAGCCATTTTGGATTGTGGCCGTCACCATGTTGTTTGTTTTCGCAGCAAATTAAGGGAAGTTACCATATTTGGATGCGTGGTACCTGTCAATCAGAATGTACCACAGCATAAAGCATACCGTGCTATATTGTTGCTTTATGTCCCAAGCTTGAATCGGTATTATATCTAGTGACCAGCAGGGGGCGACTCCTCTGGTCCCATAGACGTCTATGAGGAAAAAACTACTAAACTCTCTGGATTTATTCCCTCATTAAACGTTGTAAACATGAGTTTTGTCTCAATCTCTAGTTTAAAGTCTTGCTCAATGCAGCGTCATGTTCATTTAGTAAATTACGGTCCATTTAGAGTCAAACAGCCCATAAAGCAGGGGATGCTTTAGGGCGGGGCTTAGTTTGATTGACAGGTCCGTCACTTCTCCACATTCCAAATATGGTCACGTCTGTTCACTGGTTCCAAAAAACTAAAGATGGTGACACTCACTCTGCTTCTTTGCTCAAGGTCAAGTCAGGCTCTTCTTTCATTGGGTGGAAAATTGTGGGGGGCGGAGCCAGAGAGTCCATTCTGTTTGTAGTTTGTAATGTTGTTTCATTAAAACTCACATGTCATTTCTCACCTTTGTGTGTTTTTACTGGTTTGAGTGATGTAGCTAGCTGGTGTTAGCGTGTGTACCTTTTAACGGGCGTTTCAGGAATAAATGTCTAATTTTGAGTGAAACACTGAGACTCTTAATCACTTAAAAACCTTTATTATTTTTTGACAATACAGATTGATTCTTTTTGATTGTGCCGTCTATATGTGAAGAAGCTAAAGGAGTTTACATAATCTCAACTCGCTACTTGTAATCTGAAGGTAACATTTGGGAAAAATGTAAAGTGAAATAATATACTTTTTTTTTCAAATCATGTAAAACCTGCAGAGAGAAATCATTAAACTCGTTATTTATCTTGGCTTTAGATGTTAAATGTTTTAGAATAATGCATGGTAAGTGCACGGCGGCTTCACACTCGCTCGCTCTTGGCGTGGTTGGCGGGGGGGTCCAGCGGCGTGGCCGTGCCCCCCTGCCTGGAGTAGTAGTAGAAGCTGTTGCCCCTGCTCGGGGGGCCGGGGTCGATGCCGCGGCAGAACAGGATCACGGCGCCGCCCAGCAGGCAGAGGCCGGAGCCCACCCAGCCGGCGTAGAGAGAGAAGCCGAACGCCATCAGACGCTCCTCCCGGTGAGCGCCGATGGGGAACCAGACCGTCGATACGCCGCCGCACAGGGCTGGAGGACGCAGGGAGACACGGGGGCATTCGTTAGGGATCCATCTCTGGACATTGTGGAGGGTTCTGTCCCCATCCGGACGCCCCGCGTAACCCGGGGCCTTCACAGTGAGTGGACCCGCTCATCCAGAAGGTCAGGATGAGGCCCAGATGCTCCTTCATCTGAAACACCACCTAAAACTACTGTCCTTTTAAGACTAGAACTACTGTGTGTGTGTGAGCGTCTGTGAGCGTGTTCTTCCTCACCCATGAGGAGGAAGAGGACGCCTCCCACCCGGGCCCGGCGCTGCTTGATGGCGGCGTTGTCGTTCTGCAGCCGGACGCAGAGCATCGACATCAGCACCAGCAGCAAGGAGGGAAGCCCGAGGAGACACGAGCAGATCATCAGAGCACGAGACGTTTGGATGTAGGCTGAGGGGGGGAGGGGGAGGAGGGTCACAGTTAGAAGAACACACTAATGAGACAGATGATAATCCGTGAAATATGACTCCATCCATTTCATCCACCCATCATTTCATCCACCCATCATTTTATCCATCCATCATTTCATCCATCCATCATTTCATCCACCCATCATTTTATCCATCCATCATTTCATCTGCCCATCAATTCATCCATCCATCATTTTATTCACCCATCATTTCATCCACCCATCATTTCATCCATCCACCATTTCATCCATCCATCTTTTCATCCACCCATCATTTCATCCACCCATCATTTTATCCATCCATCATTTCATCTGCCCATCAATTCATCCATCCATCATTTTATTCACCCATCATTTCATCCACCCATCATTTCATCCACCCATCATTTCATCCACCCATCATTTCATCCATCCATCATTTCATCCATCCATCTTCCCCCCTTGTCACCTGGCAGGGAGAGCACCTGGCTGAGCGCCACGCAGTGATAAAGCGCGGGAGAGATGACGCACTCGGCCCAGAGTCCCCGCGAGCCCAGCTCGTCCATGCGGACGCACGTGGCCACCGAGTAGTCGCAGGTCCGAACCCAGTCGTTTGTTGCCGTGGCGACGATGATTCCGACCCAGCCGGCGCAGCTGGCCGCACTGCCGCTCACCTGCCTGCACAAGTGCGCCATGGAGCTTCACTGTGGCGAAGTAAAAAGTCCCACAAGTGATGGATCTTCCCCCAAAATCACACTACAATATTTACTTTTCTTCTTCGCGTCGCTGCTTCTGGTGAATATTAAATAACTACAACTTTGCTCCTGCGGTGTCCCGTTACGCACCTCGAGCTGATCCGCAGGGAAAAATGCTGAGAATGAGATTTATTAAAGGGTGTGGTGAAAAAACACAACTTCAATCCAAACGATGAGCCAATCAGAGCGCGCGTGAGATCTTAATTCAAAGCAGATCTGGAGAGAAGAACCCAGAACAAGCAGCAGACACGGACCGACCTGGAATGTTTGGAACATTTGAGCTTTTTCGATCTCCGGAAGGAACTTTGTGACATGAATTCATCAGTTTATTTAATAAAATAAATAAAAGATAGTTTCATCGTCTCACTGCTGCCCTCTGCTGGCGACTAAAACCTAAACGTTTGGACAACGAGATAAAACCACCACTTTGATCGTTAATTATTTATTAAATAATTTTTAGCATGATACCATAAAAATGTGACGATTAAAGACACAAGTCTCTACCCTGATAGTGACCTTTTTTTAATCCACAGACAAGTTGTCCAGAATATAGTGATATAAAACATGAAACTTTCATTAATCACTTACAAAGTCTACGTATTATTATTATCGTTATTTTTTTACACACACCGATTATATTAGCTACTGGATAGATTTTCTTTGTTGACGTCACGTTCTAAAAAAACTAAATAGACAAATTTATATATATTAAATGTTCAAAATCCTTCATGAAATAGCTTCAAATTTACACTCTCCGTTGGCATGAAAAATGTACAGAAAGTTCCAAAAATCCCCTCCGGCCCCTCTGGTCTCCTGCTGCAGTCAAATCGCCCCAAACGGATGAAATTTCTTCTGGACTCTTCTGCTCCCGTCTCCCGTCTCCACACCTCGACGTATAATCTCAGAAATGACCGCGGATCTCTTTTTTGTGACTTTGTCCTGTCGTCCCGGGTGTCAGGTTTTGCTGCCTCGCCTCGTCTCCCCGTCTCGCTCTCTCACTGGTTCCTCAGCGCGTTGATGTGGGCGCAGATCTTGAGAGCCGGCCCCAGCTTGATGTTCATGCTGGTCATCAGGTGGTCCTCGGTCAGCAGCAGCAGCGCCTGGCCGTCGATCTCCTGCAGGCGGAAGGCCTCGGCCACGTCGCCGCAGCCTGGCGCACAAAGAAAAACACCAGTTCGACGACGCACATCTGGACCGCCACCTCTGCACGTGGCACATATTCTCTACTTCAGAGCTAAATCACATTTTTAATGCAGTTGTTCTATTTTAAAATTGTATTTATTGACTGCAGCATTTAGCTTTTGTGATTTCTCAACACAAATTCCTTGAATGTGAAAACGTTCTCTGAATTAAACTTTACTCTTCGTCTGAAGGAAAATCAAAGAAAAAAAGTCCAATAACTGAAAACGCCTGGTTTCCATTATTTTGTCCCCCAAGGGGAACTTTTAATTGGTTGAATTAATTAATAAAGACACTGAGTGTTTAAGTTTTCCTGCAACTCCATTTCTTCTATTTAGAAAATTAAAAGTTCTCATAACTTTATTGATTTTATTTGTTGTAAATAAAACATAGTGTGATGTTTTTACATTATACAGCAATGGATTGTGGGAAAAGAAACACTGAACCCGACTGACGCGCTCGGCGTTTGCGTAGATAAAGACGGGTTCACCATTCTTTCTATTATTGACCGGCCTCGGGGCTCACCGGGCAGCGTGTGGATGAAGGCGGTCACGTCCTCCACGCTCCACTGGGACGGCGCCGGCTGGAACGTGCTGGTGGGCGCCGACGAGGTCAACGTGGGCGCGGACGCCCTCCTCGCTCGCCGCGCTGCCCGGCGCTCCATCCTGGCCGTCATGGCAACGGCAGGATCCTCCTCCATGTCGTCGTCCTCCTCCTCCTCCCGTCCTCCCTCAATGTCCTCCTCCTCCTCTTCCTCCTCCCCCTCGTCTTCGGCCGCCGCCTTCTCCTTCCCCTCCTTCTCACGCCGCCCGGCGCTCCAGAGATCCCGAGGCTGCAGGATCCAGCAATGTTTTAAGCATTTATTTAAAGTCTCAATAAATACATGTGTTATATCGATGGATATATGTATATACAGCTAGCTATCTATATTTGTATATTTTACTTAGTGTATTTTCTTTGTTTTATCTGTTTCCTGTGATGTACTTCGAACTGCCCTAACCTGTATAAAAGGTCTAAAATAATACAAATATTAAAAGTACAAATACTGTATTATCACCTAAATATACCTACATGATCGAGTACTAATTGTGTGGGAAAATTGAGTTCCGCCTTCTAAATGGAAGGTGCGTTGGCGGTGAGTTCAATGTCCCTACCAGTCTCAGCAGAAGAGGCTTCCCAGGAACAGACTCCGCCCTGTTTAGGACTGGGCGGGGCCTCTCGGACCGGCTGCCCGCGCTCAGAGCCCGCAGGCGCTTCGTCAGCCGGACGTTAAACCTGACAAAGCGAAGAGAAAAAAAAAAAAAACGAGCGATCGTCATCTGCTGCCTTGATTCACACTCGCGTATCTGCACTCGACACCTGCGCGCGTCCCTGCACACCACATCCTGCACACAGCGCCGCTCTCTGCGTTGCAGCCAATCACACCCCGGGCCTCACCCGCGCGCACAGGAAGTGGAGCAGAATCGCTTGGACCGCATGAAGTTGTGAGCGTGGCCTCGCTTCCCGCAGAACTGGCAGTGCAGCACCGTCCTGTCCCTGTGCGGGGGCCCTGTGTGCGAGACACACCTTCTTTACTGAAAGGAACCGTTATTTGCCTTTGCAAACACTGTGAAGATCTGCTTGCCGACAATGCAAAATCACACAAAATATATTGTACATGTATAGTGTAGATGTTGTGTTTTGATCACAATCCGTTTGTTGTACAAGTGTACTTAAGGTAGTAAAGTACTCTTTCCTCTACGGTCAGAAGTCTGTGCGTGAGACGCTTACGGTCGGCCAGGTCGTCTGCGTCTGCGGCCGCCTCGCCCTCCGACTCGCTGGAGCGCGGCGCCGCTTGTTCCCTTGCGTCCGTTGCGTCCGTTGCGTCCGCCGCGGGCGACGCCGCGCTCCCATTGGTCCCGTTCACTTCCTCCGGTTGGCCTCCTGGATCCTGGACCAACAGAGACGAGCGGTTCACCTGCAAGCAGAAGGAAAAGAAGGTGGTTGAACAGGCTGAGAGTTTGACTGTATCATATATTTGATGAGCACTCACACGCTACATGTAGCATTTCGCTAACCGGGTCGCTTCTTCGATTAATAACAAAGTATCGATTAGATTAAACGTCTGCGTCAGGGTCAATAAATATGTGTGTTATTTCTATAGATTGATGAGAGACGTACAGGAAACGGCTGCAGCCCCTCCTGGATGACGAACCCCTCCACCAGGTGAGTCAGCACCTGCTGGCCCTCAGGCCACGCCCTCGGCTCCCAGGGCCCGCCCGGCGATTGGTCGAAGCTCTCGGCCTCGCCTCCCGATTGGCCGAGGGGTTTCGCCTCCGACCGGGCCAACTCGCCGACCTTCTCCGACGGACTGAGGGCGGTCTGCGGCGGGAGGGGGAGGGGGCGAGGGAGGGGGGGAGGGTTGTCTGTCGAGGGGGGCGCGAATGGCGAGGGGGGGGGCGACTGGGAGGAGAGGCTGGACAGCGCTGGAAGGAGCAAAGACAAAGATCTCAGTCAATAACTTGGTCCTCACCAAGGATTTCACAATGTTTAACTTGAGTAGTTTCCTGTGACGGTGGTTTATTTTAAAAAGACGTGTGAACGTGTATTCAGTGTGATACGGAAGTGATAATGTGTGATTTCATATTATACATTAGTGGTGACATGATCCTTGCGGTCAGCGAGGGTTGAACTCTGACCCACCTGACTGGTTGTCGGATTGCGTTGACATGTTCTCACAGAAGTCCTCCTGGCTGACCGGCTGCAGGTCCTGGTGAGACTGACTTTGGACGGAGACCTCCGGCACTGGGACAGGTACTGGGGCTGGTACTGGGACAGTAACTGGGACCGGCACTGGGACAGGTACTGGGGCTGGTACTGGGGCCGGCACTGGGACAGGTACTGGGACAGGTACTGGGGCTGGTACTGGGGCCGGTACTGGGGCCGGTACTGGTACAGGTACTGGGGCCGGTACTGGGGCCGGTACTGGTACAGGTACTGGGGCCGGTACCGGGGCCGTTACTGGGACAGGTACTGGGGCCGGTACTGGGACAGTTACTGGGACAGGTACTGGGGCCGGTACTGCGACAGGTACTGGGGCCGGTACTGGGACAGGTACTGGGGCCGTTGGGACTGGGGCCGTAACGAGGCCTGTGGTGGGTTTCGGTTCCCCCCCTGAGTCGTGAGCGGCGTCGGGCGCGTGGACAGGCTCCGTCTCCAGATGGATCTCAGACTGGTCCATGGCCGCCTCTCCTTCCTCCTGCTCCATCTTTTTCTCCTCGCCTTCGCTCCGGCCTTCCTCCGTCACCTCCATTTGCTCCTCCTCTCCGGCCGTCTCCGCCTCCTTCCGGGCGACGAGGCTTTCTTCCCGCTGCCTCTCCTCCTTCCCCTCTGTCTCCCCCTTTGGGACTCCCTGCCTCACCCCTCGTCCTCTCTCTCGCTGCTCCTCTCCGGCCTCCCCCTCCCCCCTCGGGCTGGCAGCCGGTGGCTGAGGGCCGGGCTGACTGGGGGGGGGCGGCGCACTCAGGAGTGACGGAGGCGAGGGGAGCCGGTAGCTGTTCTTTGGCAACGACGGGTCGAGCGGAGGCGCCTCGCCGCTCCACGTCCTCTTCAGTTGGCCAGGCGTGTCGGGCGACTCGGCGGTGGGAGGCGGCGGCGGCGCGTGGCGAGTAAAGGACTGGCGTCCTGAAGAGAGGGCGATGATCTGCAGCTGCCTCGCCGCCGAGGGCGAGCGCTGGAAGCGGGCGGCGGCGGACGCGGACGGCGGGCCGCGCATCGCCTGAGTCAACGGGCCGCCCGGCCTGCTGACGGGGAGGGGGGCCCGACAGGCGGGGGGGGCGGCGGCGCCGATTGGCTGGAGGGGCGTGGTCACCCGCGGCACCGCCGCCCTGTGGCCGTTTGCAGGGTGGAGGCGGGGTCTCAGAGGGACGACTCGGACCGGAGAGTAAAGAGCTGCAAGAGGAGAGAAGGATGACGGGATGGAATTAATTTAGATTAAGAGCAACCGACCAAAATTCATTTTATGAAGTAAGTGCGCGGGAAAGGCGCCGCGGTCCTTCTTCGTCTCCCTGTGAGACCATGTGACCAGTGAGTGGACGCACTAACACCCTTTCGTCCTCCGCTTCAACCGACCGGGCAGCTGAGCGACAATCCCGAAAGTGAAACAGGTAAGTGAGACCTACTCGGAGGCGGGACGGAGAGGTGGCGCCCGGGCGCGTTTGGTCTCTCCGTCGCCGTGTGGCAGGACTGCGGGCGCGGCCTCAGGGGGGGGAAGAGGGGGGCATGAGGGCGAGAGAGGGGAGGCGGGGCCGAGCACGGCGGCTTGAGGCGAAGGGAGGGAGGGATGGTGAGGGCCCCGTGGGGGGGGGGCCTCAGGGTGAGGCTCTGGAGCTGGATGGGGAGACAGAAAGAAACAGTCAGCCTCCGACATCTTCTCAACGTGTCCTTAACGTGTCCTTAACGTGTTGCTCATGTCTGTTTCCAGTCTTCGTGCTAAGCTATGCTAACCGGCTGCAGGATGCAGGCTTCACATCTGTATGTTTAACAGACATACGTCATCATATGTGAAGCTGACTTCAAACCTAAAATGAATGTAAATAAAAGGGGCGGGGCCTAGAAGCGGTGGTTTTTTTGCCCCGCTGCTCACCTTAGCGGAGGCATGGTTAGAGGAAGGAGGAGAGGAGGAAGAGGAGGAAGAGGAAAGGGAAGGTCGCATAGCAGACGTGAGAATCAGCTGCTGGAGGAAGAGGAGGGAACAAAAGGGAGGAAATAAGAAGAGGAGAGCGGCCAATCAGAGCATCACATGGGTACGAGTGGAAGTGTGTGTTTACCATCTGAGCTCTGAGCAGCACCTGGTCTGGCCCAGACCCTTTGAGACCTTTCCCCAGGAGCAGGGTCTGCTGGGAGACCCGCTGCCTCACGGGGGAGGGGCTCTGGTTGGCTCGCACAGGACCAGGTGTGCCCGCGGGCTGTGATACCTGGAGCAAAACAAAAGAGGCGTTTAGACACGTCCGTGGACTGTTTTAAAGGAAAAAGGCCGGAGCGGAAATACGCGACACCTGTTGCTCCGTGTCGTTAGAAATTTGGTTGGCCTTCATCGAAGATGACATGAATGTCATGAATACATCGATATTTACACATTAGGACACCACATGGTACGAACGTGATTCTGGGAATATTGGTACTTAATTAGTTTTAACGCATCACACAAGGAAATTTGTTTTAGCTTCATGAGGGATTTCAGTTCTATAAAAGTTTGGTAAACTAGAGACATGTGAGTGTTTCTACCTGTCGGCCGGGTGGGCTGGCCGGCGTGTGGAAGGGCGTGATGGCCGTGGCGGTCGTCGTGGATACGGGCCTCGTGTTCCCGTTGGTCAGCCCAGTGGAGGTCTTGGATGACACGGCGGTGCTGCTGCTGTGCGTCGCAGGAGAAGAAGAAGAAGAAGAGAGGAGGGCCGAGGCGTTGCTTGGCGCCGGCGGAGGGGTAGAGGAGGAAGCGGGGAGAAGAAGAGCGGGGGGTTGTTGTTTGGGGGGAGATGTTTTGGAGGCGCCCGACGGCGATGGAAAGAGCGGGCGAGAGTACGTGCGCAGGGCGGGGACGGCGGTCGGGGTGAGCTTCGGGGGAGCCGGGGCGAGCAGGTGCGGCGATGGAGCCACTCTGGGCACGTGGGTCGCCGAGACGGAGGGAGCCGGGGTGAGGGGGGGAGGGGGGGAGGAGGTGGCGGGCGTCAGCATGGGCGCGAGGGAGTCCAGCAGCGTCGGGTTGGGGGTCAGCCGAGGAGGGTTGGGGGTCGTCGGGGTGGAGGGGTCCGCCGCGGGCCGGGGGGCGGTCCCATTGGCTCGCTCGCCGTGCTCTGATTGGCTCTGAAGGGCCGGCTCTCTGTCCATGCTGCAGCGCGCTAACGCTCTGCAACAAACACAGCTCGTCAAATGTCAGATAAATGAGATGCTTCTCACTTTTGTTCATGCCTGAGAGACAGTGAGGAGATACTAGAGGTCCACATCAGCACCTGTTTAAAGGGATTCATCCTCTTCTCTACTTTTGGATCATTCATTGCAACGTTTGGTGTCTCTGGAAAAGCTTCTCTCGTCCTCATCGAGCTTCAACTCATCGTTCAACCAAAGCTTTACTTATTACTCAGAGGGAAGTTTGCAAAAAGAAACAGTTCACGATGTTGTTTTATACAAACACTAAACCTTTTGGTGACAATTTCCCTTTTTAGTTTTTTTTCTTCCTGTTGACAAACTGCATCATTTGTGGGAGGAAAGGAACTAAACGAGCAGTATGTGTAATCAGGATCCTCGGCGTAATGCTTTAGAATAGTAAAGTGATGACACCTCCTTTCTCTCCTCATCGTCTAGCTGATGTAAAACACACAGAAAGACTCAAACCGAAATCAGATGTATTTCGCCGATAAGGAGAACAAATGAGAAGAAGAAACCCGACAGATGAAACTTAAATATCATTTATGAACGTTGGCGTTCGAACCCCAAACACAGAACCTAAAACCAGCATTTGTGTCTCTGAAGATTCAAACGCTAGACCACGACCCCCCCCCCCCCCCCCCCCCCCCCCCCTTCCCCACCAGAGTCAGTCTGATTCATGGCAGCAGGTCACGTGTCTACCCGCCCCCCCCTCCCCGGGGGCTTGAGGTGCCCGACGCGTTGCCCGGAGAACCACATGGATCCCAGCGGGGGTCCCTGTGGTGTCCCCGGTGGAAGTCAACTTGTTCCTGTCCGCGTGTTGAGAACAACCTGCTTCTTCTTCTTCTGCTGAATATTCTCTTTAGATCAACTTTAGATAATCGCCTCATTAGTGGACCTGTCATGTCGTCCGTCAACAGAAAGGGGAAGTTTAGGGGTCCAAGTGCCCCCCCCCCCCTCCTCCACTATTAGACGTTAACGTGCATGCAAAACCTGCATGTGTTTGTGTTTTTTTAAAGAGGGGGGGGGGGGGGGGGGGGGGGGTCTGAAGTCGTTGCTCGAGCAGGTGCCGCTCCGCTGCAGCGGGGGGGGGGCCAGATGTCAGCATCTGCCCACCCAACCCCCCGCTGAGCGTCACTTATGTTCCCGCAGACGACGAAGGAGACGACGGCGATGACGCCACCGAGTCGCACGGGGGGGGGGGGGGGGTGACAGCTAGGCCACGGATCACGCATGTGACTATCGAGAAAGGAAGATGGGCACAGGCCTCCACCGCGAAGAAGTCTCACGGTAACAGCGTTTAGTCGGGGGGGGGGGGGGTGGGTCACATCCACGTTCGGCGTACAAACGGCGCTCCGGCCACTTACCCCTCCTCTCGAAAGCGGCGTCGTCCTGCGGGTTGTCCCCGGCGCGGTCCATCCGAAAGTCGGCGCGTCGCTGCGATGTGACGCGCGGCCGCGGGGCTTCTGCTGCGCGTGTTTCTCTGCGGGCTGAAACGGGGCGTGAGTGAAGCTTCACTTCCTCGTCTGACAGCGCCGCGGAGCGCGCGTCACCCTCCCCGAGACGACAGTGTCCGCCGGTCGCTCCCGCAGGGAAAGTCAAAACGCACGCACGCACGTGTGCGTGTGTGTGTGTCGCACTTTAAATCGGGTTCCTCACATCTGAGGATCTTTTCCTCAGTTCCTTCCAGCAAGACGCGGGGGTGTTGTTGCTCCCCCCCCCCCCCCACCTGCCCCCAGCCCCCGCCGTTCCGCGATGGACCACCACCGTGCGCACCTGCCTCCGGGGGGGGGGGGGGGGGGGCTGTGGTGGGAATCGTGGGGGCCACCGTGTTGCGAGGGGCCTGGTTCGCATCCGCCGGTGGAGACAAGGCGATGGAAGGCGGGTTTAAGGAGCGCGACGGCAGCGAGACAGCACCACTCAGAGCTCCGGAGGACCGCGCAGACTCAGCCAGTGTTCCCCCGAAGCAGCCTTCTCCTCCCGAGGAGCGCGCTGCGTGCAACGGCGCGACCAGCACCGCGCGTTCACGTCATGTACGTGCAGAATGGCCCCTTTCACAGTGTTTCTATTACAATATAATGGATGCGTTCTAGTTGATCTACCTTGTGTGGCGTTATCTAACATTATGAACCATTTACAGATGGATATGACGAGCTACACGAATACGCGTTGTGGCTTAAAGTGTAGTGGAAGCAGGTATAAAATACCTCTGGATATTTATTTATTTGTTTTCAACAGTTGTATAATTACACATTTATGATCAATGCAACTGCAATATTAAAGGGTTAATATATTGGATGAAACCGTACGTTAAGATGCTTTGCTGGTTGCAGTAGAGTGTTGAGATATCCAGAGAAAGTAAAATATTCATCATGCATTATAATGTTCCCTTTTCTTTTAGGTTATTATACAATAAAGTAATTGAATATAATAACCAATGTATTACAACGTGAGGATCACTTAAATGTTGTAGTTGGCCCGTTAAATTAATTTATAGCAAAGTGTCAATGCCTTTAAAATATGACTTAATATCACTGTAAGTCTTTTTTTCTGACTTTTTAATGTATTAACTTTGTTTAAAGGTTTCATAAACACAATGTATTACGTTCACACTGCGGCCAATCACCTGACGGTATGTGGTCACGTGACCTGCGTGCAGCGGCAGATCACTAATCGGATGAGCCTCTGTGATTGGACAATCGGCAGACTGGACTCGACGTCCACTGACAACAAAAACTCTGCTGCGTCACAGACTGACGTTAATCTGCGGCTGCGTCAAACTTGACGTAAACACAGCCATGCCACCGGAAACCAGGTGGCTCTGCCTTCAGGATAAAACGTAGAATCGAATTTACAGGTAAAAGCTGCAAACAGGGAGCACATAAGCGATGTATCTGCATATGTCAAGGAATTTTACTGTTGGAAAATTAGCCTGAATAAGCGGTGCAGGTATTACAGCATCACAAATCCTACTGGACCATTAGGGTGGAAACTAACGATAATTTCTATCGTATTATTTTTCTCAAAATAATCATCTCAGAATACCAACTTAGTCAGTTTTCTATCAGTCTATCAATTTTCTACGTTGATAATCTAAGTCACAATAATGTGTATTTTAACTTTTTTTTCCATGTTTTTTTTGACCAACCATATCGACTATTTCCAAAACATTGTTTCAAACATCTAACATTTCTTTACTTTATATTTTCTTCTAGACTCCAGCCCCCCGAAACCCTGTGTGCAGGATAAGCGGTTTGACAATGGATGGATGTATATTTTCTTCTTATATAACCGTTCCTCTTCATGTTTGACACGATCGTCTTTTATCTTGAAAGATGGCACCGGAAGTCCGTGCACCTTAACTCTTCCGTTGCTATAACGCAAGCCCCATAGCAACCGAGTCACCGACGGCGTAAAAGGTGATTAATCGATAGTATACATAAAATGACGGCTCCATTTATGAAGACGGAAGCGGCCCTTTGACATGAAACGATGCAAGCCACAAAAGTGATCAAGTCAAAGCCGGTGGAGGCCACGAGAAAGACCCCCGAGAGAAGCAAGCCGTCGAAGGTACCGCCGGTTAACGCAGCACGCAGGGAACTCAAAGTTCCTGCTGTACGTAAAAGCCGCGCAGAGAGCTGCCCGAGGTGTCCCCCTCGGGACCGGCGCGAGGGGCTCCCCGGGCCCCGCGGCACCGCCCTGAAACCGAGCTGCGCGAGGAGGTCCCGCTCCCGCTCCACCGCACCGACAACCGCCGCGGACCCGGACCACCGCAGGGTGACCAGCTGCCCCGTGAGACACGCGGCGGTGACGCCAAAATGCCGGGAGATGAGCGCCGGCCCCGGTCAGAGGGGGGAGCCGCCGGGGGTCAGGACTGAGACGAGGCGTGCATGTGAGAGGTGAGACAGAAGAGACGTGCGTGTGAGAGAGATGAGACAGAAGAGACGTGCATGTGAGAGGTGAGACAGAAGAGACGTGCATGTGAGAGAGATGAGACAGAAGAGACGTGCATGTGAGAGAGGTGAGACAGAAGAGACGTGCGTGTGAGAGGTGAGACAGACGAGACGTGCATGTGAGAGAGGTGAGACAGAAGAGACGTGCACGTGAGAGACCCTCCCCTTTACGTGCGTGGCTCAGGGCCCCTTCAGGGTGTGCGTGAGAGTCGTAAAAGCAGGTGCCAGGTCCTCTAATAGGACGTCTTTTACCGTCTGCTGAGGCGGGAAATTAAGATGCCGGAAAAAAAGTACAGTGGATAAAACACATTTTTGATTATTATTAATTAGACAACCGCAGCACTAGCCCTTTAGAGAAAAGAAAATAATATAATAGTGGCAGGAATAATACAAAACAAAGTATCAAATATGTATAATAATATAAAGTATTATTTAGTAATAAATACAAAATTATATTAAAATAGTATTTTTTAATTGTAAAAAATATGAAAAATACAAAAAATAGAAATTCCCTAAATCTTTACATTTGTTGTAACATAGAAAAATGAAAGCAGCATTTCATTTTTTCTTTCAGCCACAAAGCTTTCACCGTCATCCCCCCGAACCCCAAAAAGAGAAGGGAGATCCAGAGAAGTGAGTCATCATGTGTTGTGTCAAGCAAATACAATTCATATTTAGTTTATTTTAGAGAATGGTGTGTGGTTACTGGAAACGTCCTCCTGAAATATGAATATATGCTTAAGGCGTCTTCTGTGTTATAGTGTGTTTGTCTCTAAATGAATGCTGTATTGAAGAAGACTTGAAACTAGAGACTGAGACCATAAACTCATGTTTACAAAGTTTACTGAGGGAATAAATCAAAAGAGAAGTAGAGTCGTTTTCTCATAGACGTCTATGGGTCCAGAGGAGTCGCCCCCTGCTGGTCACTACAGAGAATGCAGCTTTGAATGGCTTCACGTGAGAGCAGCAGAAAAATAGTTTACTGCTGTCTGGTTTGTATTTTAATCACTCATTGTTTTGATTGGTTACTGATGGATCAATGTGTTTAAATTGTCTCATGTGCATTGAAATAATATTTAAGTATTTGTATTAAACGGAAAACTTCTCTCTGCAGCGTCAATTCACTTGTTTTACACTGAAGTTGTATGTTTTGCGTCATTCGTTCATTTTTTTTTAACTTGTATTGTGTAACGTATTGTAGCATATCTCAATACGATATGTAACCACAGGTTTGATTGTTATGTGACGTGTGATTGGTTGAGCAGAGGCGGAGGCGGAGCTTGTCGCTTTGGAGGAGCTTCGGCTGAGCAGAGCGATGGCTTATGTCTCCATCGACCCCAGCAGTGTGGGTGAGAGACACACACAGAGGAAGATGTATCATGCGTTGTGCGTGCATCTGACTGTGTGTGTGTGTGTGTGTGTGCGCGCGTGCGTGTGTGTGTGCTAACAGGTGGCTGTTTGAGTCTGGAGGAAGTTCGCTTGAAGCAGCAGCAGGAAATGATGGAAGCAAAGAAGAAACAGAAACCGGTGTGAAAACTCATTTACGTTTCATTTCATGAAAAGAACAAAAGTGCGAGAGCACCAAAAGTAATAGAGGTTTTCAGAGTTGTGTTATGTCATTTTATAATACATAGTTGTTTAATCACAATAATCTGAATCTGTGATGTAACTAGACAAATCCCTGTGAAAGGTTCTTGAAGTATCAAGCAGTACATTAAGTGTACTTGAGATATTTGTGTAGTAAAGCTAAATCATTTGTGGTGATTTGCCTTGTTGTTGTTTTAAGGTGAGTTGTTGAGGCAAACGTGGAACGCTGAGTCAACTCTCCTCGTCTCTGGCAGCTGAACTCAAAGTGATTTCAAACTGGATTATCTTCACTTATCTAAAGACTAAATGTCAATAAATAATGTACAAAAGTGGCTCACAGAAATGTATACGTTTTGATAACTGTTGTTCAGTGTGTGTTGTGTAATATATTTTTTAATATAAAATGTATTTATTAATGGTTGTTCACTGCAAATTACAAATATATTGCGTTAATGTAGAAAGAAACACAAATGTACAAATAAACCCTGAATGAGGCCGTGGGTTACTTCCAATCAAGTGGAAGTGGTCCCCACATTTAACTTCAACTGGAAGCCACATATTAGACACATATAAGAAACATGTAAGACACGTCAAAAGCAGTCCGTCTCTCTAGAAGCAATAAACTGTTAAATTCATGCTAAAGGTCTGACATGTCTGCTTGAGTCTCATTCAGCTGTTGACGAGGCTCATGGGAAATGTTGCATATAGCACGATTAAATAACCCCCACTTGATTTGTAAGAAATCAATTTACAGTCGTGGAGGAATTTAGACATTTTTACTTAAATAAAAGTATCTATGATGCAAGAGAAAGTCACGTGTCCAGGAGAAAAATGTATCCAAAGCATCAAAGTAAAAGTAAGAAACATGTTATTATCAAGCATTCACTGTGCAGATGTGGGCAGCATTTTAATATTGCAGCTGGCTGCAGTAGTCTTTCTGTCAGTTTTAAGGTATTTTATAGGTATTGTCTTTGTATTGTTGTTTATAATTTTAATCATATTTCATAAATTAAAAATATTTATTTTGTGATCAGCTGGTATTCTCTGTGTTTTGTCCTGGTAGATAAAAGTAAAAAAACGTCAAGAAAAGAACAAGTATTTCAGATTTTTACTTAAAAACAACAGTTTGTTAAACTTGTTGAAACTGTGCATTTCCACCCTCCCTATAAAATTGGTTGTCGTAACGTTCAGGATTAATTTACAGCGAATTGATGTAAGTGAATGAATTAATTCTGTCGTTTCCTCGTCCACCAGCAGAGGGCGTGTTCTTCATGTTCCACAGCCAGTGTGGTGCACAGGGTGGAACCACACAGCACGTTGTGTAATTCGTGCTTGGAGAACATTTGGTTCCCTCTAGGAATAAACTATGATGACGAAATAAACAATATCATCGCCAGAATAGAAAGGACACAAAAACCCTCGTGCATTTTTGTGACGTCATAATGGGTGATTGAGACAACCCCATGCGCATGCGTGAGATATTGCAATAAGTATATTTGAAGCAGCTGTGATTGTTTTTCACGGCCATGCCTGTAGTCCAACGGGGGCACCATAGTGTGACGCTGTCGCCGCATTCAGGGACCCATTGGTAGCTCTGACGTTTTAGTGCCGTGTACTTATGAGCACGTTATATCACGGACAGTACTTATAAGCTCATTATATCATCGTAGGTAATCATGAGATTATAATATTATGGTTTTAAAATGTTATGGTGTAGAATACTCTACCATATGTAAAGAAATTCGCTTATATTTGTTTTACAGATAAATCTGCGTGTGATGATAATAAGGATTCACTGTGTGTCCGATTTTTTTAAACAAATTGTATTGGCAATCTTAGGTTTGCTGCCCCTTTAGCTGGCTTCTTGTTGTTCTTTGCCATCAGGCACAGGTGGGAGTGATGTTTCGACGCAGACACACAAAAGATTTTCCAGTGATGATTTTAGTTGAGGTTTGTAATTTATTGCAGGCAATTGTATAAACAGATGAACATACCGGTTGAACGTGCTCCTATTGATGGTGGTCTGTCTTCGTGGTCTGGTGAGAACTGTCTGGTGCTCCCCTACCTGTGCCTCGCTTCCTGTCACCTACGTCCCTTATGTACACCCAGGTGCACCTAATCACCGCCACCTAGTGTCCAAAGTGTCAATATAAATACGGTGTAACAAACAAAATATACTTTGCCAACAACAACACATAATGGCTCCTACACACCGGCCCCTAATTGTCTTTTATAACAATTACCAAAAAATAATAAGGGAATGTGTTGGCAATTAATTCTCTTCACTGATTCTTCGGTCTTCTTTTGAAGTAGTCATTTTTAGGGCCCGGGGCTCCAAAACTTGGCACCTGGTGGTATCTGGTCCTTACCACCAGGCCTTACTAAATATCAGTTTCTTTAATCAGACATATCTTCGTTATTGGTCTTTCCAATATGTTGGTTTTTGTCTGAAGTCGGACGGTACGCACAAGGCCTTGTGCATCTGCTTTCGTCTCCAGTATTCTACCCATTAACCAGGAGCCTCGTGGTGCAGTGGAGTCGACCACCACAACTATGTCACCTGGGGCGAAGTTCCTTTTTACCTTTGACCACCGCTGTCGTTCTTGAATTAATGGTAAGTACTCCTGTGTCCACCTTTTCCAGAAGAGATCTGCCATGTATTGTACTTGTCTCCATCTGCGCCTTAGATACAAGTCCTCTCTTACGAAGAGTCCAGGTGGTAGTATCGGCTTGGTTTTCAACAGAAGGAGGTGGTTTGGGGTGAGTGCTTCCAGGTCCATTGGGTCCTCTGAGAGCTTGGTAATGGGTCGATCATTTAGAATTGCTTCAACTTCACAAATTAAAGTTTGCAATCCTTCATCATCCAGAACTTGTTGGCTAAGAACAGAGCGCAGCACGTTTCGGACCATGCGGATCAAACGCTCCCATACACCGCCGTGATGAGATCCTGCTGGGGGGTTAAAGTGCCATTTAATTCCCTTCTGAAGCATAGCTGTCTGGATTTTGTCCTGATTCAAGGCATTAAGTGCTTCTCTCAATTCTCTTTCAGCTCCAACAAAGTTTGTTGCGTTGTCTGATCTTAAAGACTGCACTTGACCTCGCCGACAAATAAATCTTCGTAGTGTATGGATGCAGGAGTCTGTGTCAAGAGTATATGCAACTTCAAGATGCACTGCCCTGCTTGCCATGCAGGTGAAGATTACGCCATATCTTTTAACAAGACTTCGTCCTCTTTTGATCGCTATAGGGCCGAAGTAGTCTACTCCTACGTCTGTAAATGGAGGCTTGTCTGGTAGAATCCTTTCCAGAGGTAAGTCTGCCATTTTCTGTTCTCCAACTCTTCCCTGCAGTCGTTTGCACACAACACAGTTTGTTATGATCCTTCTTGCTGCAGAGTTAGCTTTGATAATCCAGTACTTTTTACGGAGTCGGGACAGCATATGATTTCTTCCCCCATGGCCAATTTGTTCGTGGATATGTCGTAGCAATAGTGTGGATACGTGCAGGTCTTTTGAGAGAATCACTGGGTGCTTGGCCTCTTCAGGCATTGCTAGTCTACTCAGGCGACCGCCGACTCTCAGAAGTCCATCGTCCAACACCGGGTCCAGCTTGTACAGATGACTGCTTCTTTTAACACCATTTTTACCAGCCCCTAGTGTGGATAGTTCTTCTTCAAAGCTTTGCCTTTGACTGAAAGAGATAACAGCACGTTCTGCATGCATCAAGTCCTCGTGATTTAAACACTGTCTTTGGAGTGTTGCTTTAAAGGCGTGCATTTCCTTTAGTTGGCTGGCCTCGTCTTTTAAAATACTCACAGCGGTCTGGATCTCCTTTCTTTTTCTAGTCAGCAGTAATAGAGTTGTTTTTACTTTAAGTAGCCACGCTACAGCTGTCATTAGACTTTTCCAGGAAGAGAAATAACTCATTAAAGAGCTGGTGGGGTTCAACGGACCTTTCACAATGAGGTTACTTGTGATGTCTTGCTTGACTTCTGGATCATTGACAGAGATTGTGGTTTCCAAAAAAGGTTTCTGCCATTCTTTTTCTGGTTGATAGAGAAACTCTGGTCCTTTGATCCATCTCCTGCAGCTTAAGAAGCGGTTTGCCGTTAGTCCTCTAGAGGCTTCATCTGCTGGATTTTCCTTTGTGCTGACATATCTCCATTGTGACACGTCGGTAGCGTCCCTTACGAAGGAGATTCTATTTGCTACGAAGGTTCGGAAACGTTTTGTTTCGTTGGTGATGTATTTCAGCACTGTTGTGCTATCCGTCCAGAAGGTGGATTTGTTCAGCTGAAGCTGTAATTCTCTCCGAAGCATTATATCAACTTTGACAGCTAGAACTGCAGCAGTAAGCTCCAATCTGGGAATCGTTACTTGCTTTAATGGTGCAACTCTTGCTTTCCCTATCATGAAGGCAATGTGCACCTCCTTTTCGTTGTTTTCCAGTCGAAGATATGAAACTGTACCATATCCACTTTCGCTGGCGTCTGAAAAGTGGTGTAACTGTGCATGTCCAATTTGACCAAAGTTTGTGGGCTTCATGCAGCGGTCCACTTTTAACTCTGTCATGTTGTTTAGATCTGTCAGCCATTGTGTCCATTGTTGAGAAATGGTTTGGGGTATGTTTTCATCCCATCCAAGGTGTTTTCTACAGAGTTCCTGCATAATCAGTTTGGCTGGCAGAACAAATGGCGCCAGGAATCCCAAAGGGTCGTATACAGAGCCAACCACGGACAGGATGCCGCGCCTGGTGTATGCTCGTGAGGGTGCAGTCATTCTGAACGTGAACACGTCTGTCTCAACGCACCAGTGCAATCCTAGTGCTCTTTCCGTCGGCAGGTTGTCCTTGTCCAAGTCCAACTCTTTTATTTCCTTGGTTCGGTTTTCTTGTGGAATTGATGCCAATACCTTACGGCTGTTGCTGATCCACTTAGACAGTATGAATCCTCCCTTCTGGCAGAGAGTGGTCAGGTCTCTTACCATAAGAACAGCGCCCTGTTCTGTAGACATTGATTTCAAACAATCATCTACGTAAAAGTTGTTTTTTACAGTGTCTATAACCTCTGCTGGAAAGTGAGTTAGGTTATCTTCAGCGGTCTTTCTTAGTGCAAAATTTGCACAACTCGGCGATGACACTGCTCCAAAGAGGTGTACTTTCATCCGATATTCGACGAGATCCTGCTGCACGTCACCATCAGGCCACCATAGGAATCGCAAGTAGTCAATATGGTTGTCTGACACTTTGACCTGGTGAAACATTGCTTTGATGTCAGCCATCAGGGCAACAGGCTCTTGTCTGAATCTGAGGAGTACTCCTATAAGTGAGTTGGTAAGATCTGGACCCTGTAGCAATTGTTCATTGAGCGATGTTCCTTTGAAGCCAGCGCCGCAGTCGAAGACCACTCTCAAGGTTCCTCTCCTCGGGTGATACACCCCGTGATGTGGGATGTACCAGAGTTTCCCATCAGTACGATTCAGTTGATCCTCTGGTATCCTTTCCGCATAGCCGTTGTTAACCATTTCTTTGAGAAAAGTTGTATATTCTTTGCGAAACATCTCCTTTTTAACAAACTTGCGTTTCAGGCTTTGGATGCGTTGCTCTGCTATGCAACGGTTGTTTGGCATGCGGGGATTTTCTTGCTTGAAAGGTAAGTCTATACAATAGTGACCATCTGTAATTTTTGATGAGTGATTCACGATATCCAGGAATTTTATTTCTTCTCTGGACATTTCCTCTCTTTCATTGCTGCTTTCTTCATTGTAGTCATGATTGTATTGTTTAACCAGTAGCTCCTCTAAGTTCACGATGGACAGTCGGTTGACAGCAGCAGCAGGGCAGCCATTCTCATCCCTGCTGTTGTCTCCTCTCAAAGGACCATATATGACCCACCCCAATAGGGTCCTCACAGCGTATGGTCCATTGGCTTGGCTATTGACCACCTCCCAAGGTTCCAATGCCTTAGAAGCATTTGTGCCTATGAGCAGGTCAATGCCAGAATCTATTTCATGAATCTTGACGTCCTTCAAGTAAGGCCATTGCATCAGGTCTTCTTGTCTGGGAATGTTGAGCTTGGAAACAGGCATGATCTTATGTGTAAATACATTGGGCAGTTGTATGAAATCAGTTTTGTCCAGACTTGATATCTCTAAACCTGGGATATGATGACTAGTCACAGGTTTCACTTGGTTCATTGTACGTAAAAGAATACTAGTCTTTTGTCCTGTTACATTCAGTCTTCTCATCAGGCTTTCTGTGCAGAAGGTGGCTGAGCTTCCATGGTCCAAAAACGCATACGTCTGCAACACAGTGTCTCCTTTGGGGGTCTTCACTTGTACTGGCACAATAGAGAAGAGACAGGCTATTTCACCGGCCCCAATATGCCCACATGTATGAGGTGAGAGAACAGCATTGCTCCCAATTGATTTTCCATCCAATTCTGTTTTCCTTCCTATGTCTCTTTGTTCAATGTGAAGTATTTCAGGATGAATTTTGTTGCAGATGTCACAAGTCAAACGACTATCGCAGTCTTTGCTCATGTGTCCTACCTTCAAACAGCCAAAACAGACTCCCCTTTTCTTTAAGAAGTCAATTTTTTCCCTGTGCATCTTTTTCCTAATTTGTGGACACCGCGCCAACGCGTGACCATCTCTCTCACAGAACAAACAGGAATTTTGAGGGTTGGTGACGGATACATTTTTCATTCCACTTGTCATTTTTTCTTGTATTGGCATTTCCACAGGTGTTGCAGTAGTTGCAAAACTGCTTCCTCTTGGTCTCGGCCTCTCTCTTGCTGTGACATAGGGTTTGACGGATGTAGTTGTCTTAGCATCCTGGATGTTCCCAAAAAGTGGATCCGACAATATCTTCACTTGTCTCTCCATGAAGTCTACCAAGTCAGAGAAACTAGCTCGACGTCCATGTTGTTCCTGGAGCTGACATGCCCTATTCCTCCACTTGTCTCTGAGCTTGTAAGGCAGTTTCAGAAGAATGGTCTTCATACTGGAAGCGACGTTCAACTCCTCCATATAGGTGAGTTGTTCCATTGCATTGCAACAACCTCTCAGGAATAATGTAAACGCTTGCAATGCTTTCACGTCCTCTGGCTTAATCGCTGGCCAGGCAAACGCTTTGTTCATGTATGCTGTAGCAATCTTATGTTCGCTACCAAAATGTTCTTTAAGCAGTTCTTTTGCTCTTTTATAGCCCTCAGCCGAAGACAAATGTTGACAGCTGTGGACTAAATCCTTTGGATACCCTCTGGTATATTGCTCTAGGAAATGCAGGCAGTCACTGTAGTCATCAGTCTTTCTTTCCACTCCTCTCTCGAATGCCCTGATGAAAACTCCATATTGCAAGGGATCACCATCATAAACGGGAATATCTCTTGGTGGTAAAGTAGAAGAGAGATTGTGTTGAGCTAGAAGAGAGGTTATGTCACTTTGCTTCTGAATGATGTGATAGATATCACCTTGATTATGATCATTATATCCAGGTTGTGTTAGAGGAGTCATATCCTGAGCTCTAACAGATGGTCCATCAGCGCTTTCCTTTGGCTGAACAACCTGTTGCTGGGAAGATGATTCTGTTCCTGTCCGCACATTCAGTCTTTGTTGCACTTGATCGGGAAAATAGGTGTTTGCATGTGGATTTTCTTTGACTGACCTTTTCCATTGAACAGTTCCTTTTTCCAAATAAGAGTTCATTCCGTCTGACACTCTTGAGCTATTTCTTGATTCAAGTACATTGATTTTTGCATTGGTTGCTGCCAGTTCAGTCTCTAGTTCCAGTTGTTCTTTCTTCCTTTTCAGTTGTTCTTCCTGAGCCTCCAGGTCGTGCATTTTCTGCAGAGCGGCGACCCGTTCCATGAGAGCAGCCTTTTCTGCATGAGCTTTAATGCGAGCAGAGGATGTTGAAGAGGCACGTGATGAAGAACTTGATTTGTTGCTTGATTTGGGTTTTGACACATTAGAAATACTGTCATCAGGTCCAATGTCATCTGTGATTATATTTTCGGCAATGGTATGCGTTGCATGCCATCCAACCTCTGAAAACCACACATTTACATCCTGTATAAAACCATCAAAAATTGTCATTTTTTGTTGAAACCAGTGATTTTGCTTTTCAAGTTCACTTTCAGGCAATGGTAACTTCACCAATGACTCATGACTTCTTTTGGCATCATTACAGAGGTTGATTAATGTAACCAAGTTAGATTGCACTTCATTTGCATTCCCTTTTGATTTCATGAGCTCTTTCTGAAACTCCATTGACTTCTTAGCTTGCTTACATTTCAAGTTTCTTGCTTTCTGACAGTTTTCAATGAACATTTCCAAACCTTTTTCAGTGTGTCTAGTAACCCTTTTTCCCTTTTCAGAATCCAATGCAACATTGCCATTTTGTGACCGAACGTCAGACTTGACTAAGGACATATTTGTTTGTGATCCAGTAAACCGCACTGAAGGCAGAATGCGTCATGCGGCTTATATTGTAGTGAGAGTCAACGAGATTCAGTGTTGCTGTTTCTGGTGCTATAGCTTTTCCAATAAAGCTTAGTGTTGCACGTACCTCCTCCGTGGCTCCTTGTTGTTTGGAGTTTCCAATCTCCTTCCATTAGCTCGCACAGGTGGCGTCAATCTTCCGTCGATTGGGCTGCCCGCGTCTGCCCTGGCAATCCTTATCCAGTTCCAATACCTTCACCGGCTCAATTTTCACTCATAGAGCGCAGTTCTCACTTTTGTATTGGCAATCTTAGGTTTGCTGCCCCTTTAGCTGGCTTCTTGTTGTTCTTTGCCATCAGGCACAGGTGGGAGTGATGTTTCGACGCAGACACACAAAAGATTTTCCAGTGATGATTTTAGTTGAGGTTTGTAATTTATTGCAGGCAATTGTATAAACAGATGAACATACCGGTTGAACGTGCTCCTATTGATGGTGGTCTGTCTTCGTGGTCTGGTGAGAACTGTCTGGTGCTCCCCTACCTGTGCCTCGCTTCCTGTCACCTACGTCCCTTATGTACACCCAGGTGCACCTAATCACCGCCACCTAGTGTCCAAAGTGTCAATATAAATACGGTGTAACAAACAAAATATACTTTGCCAACAACAACACATAATGGCTCCTACACAAATTAAGTTTGAATTATTGCAGAGGCAAAATATTTATTTGAGTTCATGTATGTACAACAATGTTGAGGGAAAGATGACAAAATTTTATTAATTTGACAGTAGTCTACTGATAGTAGAAGTAGAAATAACAACAAGGGTCACGAAAAAATAACATTGCAGTACTATTAAGCATTTATTATCTTATATTTGTCTCTACGAGAATATACGGAAGAAACAAAAATACCTGTTCACGTTTCCTTCGTAACGTCCACATTTCCGAGGGTACCTGAAGGTCGCATGCTTCTGTGGCTGCTGAGTTGATCTTTGTGCGAACGAAGCAGAGCGGTCGCAGTTAGCAACGGGCGAGCAGAGCCACTCCGAAAGGGAAGCGACACACCGCGGAGGAGGCAGCTTCTGGGGCCGAACATCTACACGTAGAGCTGCTCTACAGCGATAGCGGTGGTCTTAAGATGGTAAGGTGACGCTTCGGAGTCGCGAACGTAATCTGGTGGCGCTATTTTCCCCCCTCTTCTAACGACAACCCAACTAGCCCCGAGCTAGCTAGCAAGCTAATGCTAAACTGTTAGCGAACTGTTTTCCTGACTCATTATTGAGCAGCCCGAGAAGCTAGGCTGCCATTTTACAGCAACAACACGGGCAGTTGGTCTTTCCTGACTACTGCGGTTAGTTCGGCCCAGGCAGCATTTACCCCAAATACACCCCAAACACTACACATGTCTGTAAGTGAATTAAAAATACAGTCAAACTAGATTGTTGTATTTCCATTTGAAGCTAATCCTCCCAAGCGCTTGTTAGCCCAAGCTAACGTTACCTGCGAGCTAACTGGGCTAGATGAGCCCCGTGAAGCTAATGATAGCAACCAGTATTGCGTAGCAGCCTATGACTCCATTCGCGGCTCAGGTTTTCTTGTTTAATCCCTGGCAAATATGAAGAAAAGCGGTCCTTACAGCCTCGTTTGTTTCAGTGGGGTTGTGTCGGGGACCCGGTGTAGCTGGCGCGGGTACAGATCGCTGTTAAACCATCGGATCGGCCTCGCGTCGCCGTGGTGAGGAGGGCAACGTCGGGTGATTTTGAAACCTGGCACAGGGCTCCCACTCTGAATACCGGTAAAATAAATACCCGATCCATGCCACTTTCTAGGCCTGGAGATGTTGGAGGGGGGGAAAGGGAAGACGGACAAGGAACACGTTATTGATACGTCTGAAAGAACAGGACCCTCAGCTGGTGGACACTAGGAACACAAACCCACTTTGTTTCTTACACCCACATGAGGTTGTTGTCAATATGCATTTGTGGAAGGTTCTCCCGAGGAATACCCTACAGAGCTGTGGTATAAAATACTCCTTTCCAGGCCTGGGCATACTTGTGTTTTATTGTATTTCTGTTAAAAGGGACCCCTGTTGTCTATTCACTGTCTTTTTGTCTTGAGAGTATCTGTCAACGCTGGGTTGCTTTTTGAAACATATGAGTTTTAAAGTGGATGTTGCCCAATATTGAATATTCTGAATTCTGTTAATATTCTAGCTTGAGCGAGCATCCACGTTGTCTGTCACCATGTTGGCTGACTGTTTAAGTTGGGCTCTTCATGAGAGCACTTCAGTTCTTTCCCCCCCTTTTTAAATGGAGATCTGAGGCGTAGTTGTACGTGTATCGACTCATCTCATCCTCTCCGAATCAGCCTGCGTTTCACAGCCCACAGGGTGGGTGTTAACTCACCTTGTAAAGAACATCTGCTGTAGCATCATTATTGACTGACTTTAGCATATGGCCGTCTACCTGCCTAGAGAAGACTTTAAGTCTGTTCGGAAGGGAAGCTTTTAGCTTACTTGCTCAAAACATTAAACTATTAAAGCCAACGCGTCTTCTTGGTGTTCAGCGATTCATGGAGCCTTGAAGGATGAATCGATAGCGTTCTATTAACTGTAAGTGTGTGGAGCATGTTTTGATGCCCTATTACAATATCTTTAAGATTTCAGAGGCGTGACACTTCCACTGCAGAATCATTTTATTTCTGGCTTTAACTCAACAACCTGCTGTAGGAATCGTTTTTGGACCTGATGGCCCCGATGGTGAAGTCAGTTTGGGGGGGTTAGAGGGGGGCGCGCTTGTGCTCGGCTGTTCTTCTGAATGCCGAGTAGAGCGACAGAAATCAAAAGCCGCTTAGGAAAGGAAGGAAACGTCTTCCCTCGCTGCCGGATAACACGGGCACTGACACCGCGCACGCCAGTGTTCATCGTCGCTGCGATTCATCTGAGGCTTCAATGCTCCCGATGACTCACCAGTTTAATTGGGTCACCAATCGTTACAGAACGGAGTTTGACTACCAGAAGTTGTCACTTTGTTATTGTTTGTTTTTTAAAAGTACGGTATTAAGTCGTTGAGTCTGGCTTCCCCCCACCCCGCTCTCTTACCTCACTGCATGCAAGTCCCTGTTGTCATTTAAGATGTTGTGTAACATGTGGCCTTGTAAAGTCACTGCAATTCATAACAATTGATTTTGAAAATAAATTGACAGTCAGGACAATCGTACTTCATGCGTAACCAATCCACTTCCTCAGTTCAGAATGGAAACAAGAGATACACTGCAGATATAGAGGCAAACGAGTCTTAACAGCACTGCTTCACTCACGCAGACCAGTTGTTCCCTGGATGTCATTGACATGTTCTCCGACCTTCTACACTTTGCTGCCGCGTACGAAGGAGCCGGCGCCGATCGTGACGAACTGGCGCAGGTTTCCTGCTTCACAACAAACTTTCTAGAAAGTAATGCGTCCCGTTACCCCCGGTAACGTAGCTGTGGAAGTGATAATGGGTCAAATACTGCAGAGGACACGCACATCCAAAACCTCCTGGTGTTGGGAATCTGAAATCTGACCCTAGAGCTGCTGTGAAGGACGGCGAGCGGAGGCACCGCGGAATCAGCGCTCTAGCTTCCGTAGTTGGGTAGCTACTAGGAAAGGTATTGTCTGCCTCGGTTGCCATGGCAACTGCTGAATCACCTCGGGTAGGTAGTGGCTGCCTTTCAGTGAGGTTCCGATAAAGCGCAGCGGAGGCTGAAACGGGTCTAGAGTCTGCGTTCTGCGTCCGCTGTGACGAACATCAGTCAATTCATTTCATCTTGCAAGGAACGACGCCAGAGAAACGCATCCGTCCAGCTCCTTCTGTTCCTGCATTATTCACCATGGAGCACAGGGCGAGTGCGCGGTTCTGTCTGGATGAACACGGACCTGCTGAGATAGTGACTTTTAGTGTTCCGCTCACGGTCACACGCTTCCTAAACTCACAGCCAACTCGCGCTCGAGACGCTTTGCCGTCCTTCCGGTCAGACGCCACGACGGCCGCCCTCAACTACTGCACGACTCCGAGGCAGCCAACAGCGCCACCATCTTCACATCGGGGCAGCTGTATTTTTAACAAATACAAATTAAGTGGCTTGTTATAAAGTTACAGCGTTTAAAGATTAACCAGCTTCTGTAACTTAGTAGCCCGAGAATTACTCATTCGGTGTCTGTGTTTTTATTGCTTAATCCTGCTGGATGGAAGCACATGAAGGGGTTTATTTTTAACACGCTAAGGAGCTGCTTTTCAAATGTTGCATAAACAACCGGGCCTGATCCCAGCTTAGAAATCCAGCGTTGGTCAGAAAAGGTTTATTTCCGTGTGGTCGTAGTGAGTCGGTGGGGGCCGCGGCGCGGCAGCAGACTGCTGTGCTGTGTGTCTGGGGGAGAAGACAACATTTTGTTTTTTGACAAAAAGCCTAAATTCCAGTGTCCTTAACGAAACAGGAAGTAAGCGGAGCGGGTCGCTCGGCTTCCTCCCGCTAACCGGCTGCTACACTTGCTGACTCCCGAGTCTCCCTGATGGCGGTGAATTGCCAGGGACGGGCAGCTAAATATAGCCGCGCTGCCGGCCGCCAGTCGGCGTCTGCACAGCAGGGCCTGTTGTTTAATGATCTGGGATCTATTTGAACCCCGTGTTTTTAAACGCGAGCCCTTAAACGCGTGTCTGATCGGGTTTCACAGCTACTGGTTTTAAAGGTTCCGTTGGAAATCAAATGAGTAAATGTCTGAATGCTGTGAGCGACGTGGAGGGAAAAGTAAAGCCTGATTGCATCCTTCCTTCAGTTTAACCAGAACAACGAAACACCGAAAAGTCCAACCTGGCATCTTTTTATTGTTGTTCTCTGTGGAGATAAATGTACAGATCTCTCCCCTCGGCCGGGAGCTTTAAAGATGTCGACGCTCTCTTGTCCTCAGCGAGGGGATGAAATTACAGCGTAGCTCCCTGCTGCATCTTCTGATAGGATCTCTGTCCTGACCGCAGATATACATGTTTATACGCTCTGATATGTGATATCAACATCATTTTTGACAGCAATGACCCGTTCTCTTTTATCTCACCATGCTGTTGTGTACCGACGTTACTGAGCAAACGTATAATTGTGTAAATACTTTTGTGAAACCGCCACTAATCAACCCGTCAAAATCTTCAGTCTAGACAAAAACATCCACTTGATTTTCCCCAAACCGCCCAGCTTTAACCGAGCCTCCTACGGGACGCCGTGGGGGTCAATCAGCTACCAAATGTGCAAGGGAAGAGGAGCGCTAGTGGAGGAAATCATGGCGGCGCTGAAGTGGACTAATCCGTTATTAGCCGCCTGACGTCACGCGTGTCGGCACGTTACTCCGGGCCGGGATTCTGAGGTCTCAAATAAACCTTTACTCAATTAACGTCTCTTTTTTTTTTTTTTTGGGCTGCAGGTCACCTGGTGAGGAGTGCCAGCGGTTTTAGGGGGCGGGGCAGACAGCGCCACCCAGGTGTGCAGAGTGGGACTGCATCCTGCCTCACAACCCAACGACCGGCTTCCCGAAGCGCCGCCGACAGATGGACCGCGCACTCTGAGAGCAGAGCAGGACACAAGCGACCCGCGGGGTGGGGGGGTTACAACGCCCGCCGAAGCAGCAAAGGGAGGGCATTGTTGGGTGAAAGGAGAGGACGAGGGGTATCCGCCATGTCGTCGAACAGGACCCAGAACCCCCACGGACTGAAACAGATAGGCCTGGACCAGATATGGGACGACCTGCGGGCCGGCATCCAGCAGGTGTACACGCGGCAGAGCATGGCCAAGTCGCGCTACATGGAACTCTACACGTATCCTGCCGCTGCTGCCGTTACACGTTTAAGCGCTGGCCGGATCTTTGGGCGCCACGGAAAATTGATTAAACTGATTTTAGATTATTTAAACTCCAAATTCACCCGTTGTAGCTTAACAGATGTGTTATTTAATAGTGATGTGATTAATATTTGGGTTTTCAGGCTGTTGGTTAATTTGAGTTTTTCATTTTATTCTGGCGCGTTATCGATTTAGATAATACACAATCGAGTTGTAAGAGAACTTGAAAAGAAATCATGCATTTCTTTTAAATGCACGACCGACACGGCCGACTTGATTCAGACCTAAACGTGTTGTGTTCTGATAGTGAGTCACGCCGATGCCCAGCGGGCTGGAGTCCTGGAAGCAGGATGCAAAACACCTCATGAGGTGTTACTCGAACATGTTGTTTCTTTATGCAAAAAGGGAACTGGAAGCTTGGGGGGACGAGGGGGGGGGACAAATACAGTCACACGTTAACCACACGGAGTAAATCACCTTCAATTGTTCAAACTCCACAGAACCGAGAGCACATTTAGTTGTTTGACAACCTGGCTTCCTGTTATGCACCTTTCAGCCCGGCAGGATGTCATCGACTCCGTGAAGTCTGCACGGATGATCTCAGAGCGCCGGTCCATCCTCTCCGGCAGAGAGAGTCCGTGAAGGTCGTGTTGGCCTTTTGGGGGTTTTGGGCCCGCGTCCCTCTTCACTAATTATTACAAGCTTTGTTGGACACGGAGGGATGTTTTGTGTGAACTAAAGATCTTTATGAAGTAGAGCAGGGACGCTGTGGTCAGGACATTTTCCATCCGTTTACTAAACGTTTGCCACCAGACATTTAACACGGAAACCTCAAGCTGCAGAGCGCTTTGACCTTTTATAGCTTCTGTTGCAGCCGAGCGTGGTGAATATGCCAACGCTGCGTTCTCTCCGCTGACCACGAGGGGGCGGCGACTCTGGTCCGGTTGAGTTCATGGCCTCAATCTCTCGTTTCAAGCCATGTTCATTTAGTAAATTACGGTCTGTTTAGAGTCCAACCATGAAGCGGGGCAGGCTTCAGGGCGGGGCTACTGTGATTGACAGGATCTACCAGAGATGGCGGCTCTACGGCTCTTTCCAAATGTCGTTTTGGTTGCAAATAACATAAGATAGCAATGCCTGAAAAGTTTCCATTAGTGCCGTGATGTCACCTGTTTACCGTTCATTCATTGGATAACAGCACAAAAGAAACTATTTAGCCGCTCATGCTAGTCGGCGGTTGTTGTTGGTCCTTATTGTACGATATCACAAGCTTTTGTAGTTTCATTATAGCAGCTTGTCTGTCAAACCATGAGACATTCCAAACGTCATGTTTTTACCTCCTTCTGTTGTGTCACATGATCGGAGAAAAACATCAATGATGTCATCACTGATAGTAAAACGTTGTGATTAATGTTATCTCCAGTCCACACACACATGCCTGTTTATTCCTTAACCCCCCTCCAGACATGTATATAACTATTGTACCAGCGTCCACCAGTCCAGCCAAGGCCGGGGCTCGGTGCCGCCAACCAAGCCCTCCAAAAAGACCACCACTCCGGGTGGGGCTCAGTTTGTAGGCCTGGAGCTCTACAAGCGGCTCAAAGAGTTCCTGAAGAACTACCTGACCAGCCTGCTCAAGGTGAGTCCACACAGGCCAAACGAGGTCACGGGTCAGAGGTCAGAGGCCGCTTCTCACCGCGCTCTCCCTTCCTGTCCGCTCTCCCCGCCAGGACGGCGAGGATCTGATGGACGAGTGCGTCCTCAAGTTTTACACCCAGCAGTGGGAGGATTACCGTTTCTCCAGCAAGGTCCTCAACGGGATCTGCGCCTACCTCAACCGCCACTGGGTCAGACGAGAGTGTGACGAGGGGCGCAAGGGCATTTACGAGATCTACTCGGTACGTGTGCCGCTCGGCCGCACGTAACGGGAATCGAACGTCATGAATGAATGACGTCGGTATTTTCAAAAGAAAACGTTGTTTTAGTGGAAGCAACGAGGTACTTTTCATACATGCAGCCTTGACCTCTGCTTGACCTTCTTGTTCTTCCTCCCAGCTGGCACTCGTGACCTGGAGGGAGTGTTTATTCCGACCCCTCAACAAACAGGTGGGAAAACGTGCACGAGGACACTCAAACAGCACGACGCCCCCTGCTGTCAATGACCTCATAATAACGACCTGTTCCTCAGGTCACAAACGCTGTGCTGAAGCTGATCGAGAGGGAGAGGAACGGGGAGACCATCAACACCCGACTGATCAGCGGGGTGGTCCAGTCCTACGGTAGGTCTCGGGACCACTGTTCCACTCCTAACATTGTAAAACCGGTGCGTGGGTCGCCTTACCTCTGTGCCTCCTGTGTCCTTGCTTCCTTCCTTCCTTCCTTCCCTCGGCCTCTCCAGTGGAGCTGGGCCTGAACGAGGAGGACGCCTACGCCAAAGGCCCCACGCTGTCCGTGTACAAGGAGTACTTTGAGTGTCAGTTCCTCACCGACACGGAGCGCTTCTACACCCGGGAGAGCACGGAGTTCCTGCAGCAGAACCCCGTCACCGAGTACATGAAGAAGGTAGAAGGTCGCAGCGCGGCCTGTTGCTTTTAGAAGCTGTGAAGAGCAAATGAATGAAATGAGCGTTTATTCATCAGGCGGAGGCTCGTCTGCTGGAGGAGCAGCGCCGCGTGCAGGTTTACCTCCACGAGTCCACCCAGGACGAGCTGGCCAGGAAGTGTGAGCAGGTCCTCATAGAGAAGCACCTGGAGATCTTCCACACAGAGTTCCAGAACCTTCTGGATGCCGACAAGAATGAAGGTAAACCAGCGTTTGATGGGATTCTGTTAAGCAGTCGGTAAGAACAAGCTGTAAAAAGCTCCTAAATATCTCCTAAAACGTTTAATCCTGCCACAAACAAACTTGAATGAGGTGGTCCTGCTGAAGGACTGACGTGTCCCCCCTCTCCTCTCAGACCTGGGCCGGATGTACAACCTGGTCTCGCGGATCACAGACGGTCTCGGCGAGCTGAAGAAGCTTCTCGAGACTCACATCCACAACCAGGGCCTGGCCGCCATCGAGAAGTGTGGCGAGGCCGCGCTCAACGTACGGAACCCTGTTGGACTCTTAAGTCGACTAGTTTGTGTTCTGATCCAAACCCAAACAAAACCTCTTTGGGCTTCTTCGACCAATGAGACCAATAAGTCTTCCCAACACTGAATGAGTGTTTCTTTGCCCCCCAGGACCCCAAAGTGTACGTGCAGACCACCCTGGACGTCCACAAGAAGTACAACGCCTTGGTCATGTCCGCCTTCAACAACGACGCCGGCTTTGTCGCCGCGCTCGACAAGGTCGGTGACCCTTGACCCCGCCCTGGGCCTGACTTTGTGTCCGCCCCCCCCTCTGACCGCGGCTTGTCGTGTCTCTTCACAGGCGTGCGGCCGCTTCATCAACAACAACGCCGTCACCCGGATGGCTCAGTCTTCCAGCAAGTCCCCAGAGCTGCTGGCCCGCTACTGCGACTCGCTGCTGAAGAAGAGGTGGGTGAGACGCCGGCCGACGCCACTTCCTCCGCTCCGCCGTTTTATACCAACGGAACGAGACAACAAAGTCCTCCAGAGTTTATATTTAACGTCTGACTCACAAGTCACGACGCTGTGGGTCTCCAAAGGACGAGGAACCGTCCGCAAAACAGAACCGAGCAACTTCTGTTCTGACGTCTTCATCGCTGCTTCTTCTTTCTGCAGCTCTAAAAACCCGGAGGAGGCAGAACTGGAGGACACGCTGAACCAAGTGGTGAGAAGCTTTCACCTCGTGCACACACAACCGCTGCTGTGCAGCTGCTTTAGAAGTGGGACGATTGCGTGATTGAGGTGGTTTTCTTTCCTCTTCTCAGATGGTCGTGTTCAAATACATCGAGGACAAAGACGTCTTCCAGAAGTTCTACGCTAAGATGTTGGCCAAGCGGCTCGTGCACCAGAACAGCGCCAGCGACGACGCCGAGGCCAGCATGATCTCCAAGCTCAAGGTGGCGCACCAGAGTCCGCCTGTCTCTCTGTCCCTCGGTGTCTGTCTCTGTCCCTCAGCCTCCAAATCTCCGTCTGTGTCTGTTTTTGTTTGTTTTCGTGCAGCAAGCGTGCGGCTTCGAGTACACGTCCAAACTGCAGCGGATGTTCCAGGACATCGGAGTCAGTAAAGACCTGAACGAACAGTTCAAGAAACACCTGACCAACTCTGAGCCTCTGGACTGTAAGTGTAACACACACACACACACACACACACACACACACACACACTCGTTCTTGGGTCAGTTAAGCGAGCATTTTATGTCTCAATGCTCACGTTTCATTATGTTTACCGTAATAAATGAGGAATAAACCCAACTAGATCCTCTGGTCTGTTTCACGCGTCACTTCCCCTTTGATGTGTCCACATTTCATGTCTTCACACTATGAAGCTTTAACTGCTGGTAAAGGAAACGTTAGATATCCAACGTTGGCGAAACTCTTTACGGGTCGTGTAGCAGCTTTCTATACAGCAACGAGGCGTTTTGGGTTTAACGGAACCACTAGGTGGCGCCCTGCGGCTCAGGAGTCTCTTGTACCAGGAAGCTGGACGGGTAAAGTGTCCAGTCCAGCTAATTTGGACATTTGTCTCCTCTCATACAGCTCCTCTGGGTGAAGTCCAGATAAGTGAGTGAAAGGGGGACTCGAGAGGATCATTGTGTTTTTCTGGGAGCCGCAAAAATATAAACATCAATTTCCAGTTGTCTTTGTTTTTTTTAGAGCTTTGTTTTCCTGTCACATGCCGCATGACGTCACTTATGATTTAACAAACATTGCAGGACTTTAATTCCCGAGGGACGCGTGAACTGTAGCGTGTGCGACTTGTGTCTTGCAGTAGACTTCAGCATCCAGGTGCTCAGCTCGGGCTCGTGGCCCTTCCAGCAGTCCTGCACCTTCGCGCTGCCGTCTGAGGTACGAACCGCATCGCGCCTCCACGAGGCCTCGTTCCTTCCTGCAGCCAATCTCTAATGACAATGACGAGATCCCCCCCATGTTACACCCCCCCCCCCCCCCCCCCCCCGTGCAGCTGGAGCGGAGCTACCAGCGCTTCACGGCGTTCTACGCCAGCAGACACAGCGGCAGGAAGCTGACGTGGCTCTATCACCTGTCCAAAGGAGAGCTGGTCACCAACTGCTTCAAGAACAGGTGAGACTCATTTCTAGAGGGGGGGTCATCCTGTTATGATGGACCGGATGAGAGAAGTTACTGCTTCAGCGTCTTCGTGTTCCCAGTCGACACGTCGCTTGACAAGCGTCTTTGTTTGACACAAACTATCATTTCAGCAATGAGAAGAGAATAATTATGTGAAAAACTATTTCTGAGATGTTTCTTCAAGGTGGTTGAGCTTTGGCTGCACGCTCTTCTCATTCATGAACATCTTGATTTGTTGTTGTTGTTGTTTACAGGTACACCCTGCAGGCCTCCACCTTCCAGATGGCCATCCTGCTGCAGTACAACACAGAGGACAGCTACACGGTGCAGCAGCTGACCGACAGCACGCAGATCAAAACGGTGAGCCGGACGCACTCGTTGTCTCCTGAAGAAGATCCTTCGAGTAGAAACTTCTCCGTTCTCCTCTGACAATGTTTCACTTCTTCTCAGGACATTCTCGTTCAAGTTCTGCAGATTTTGTTGAAATCGAAGCTTCTGGTGAGTGAATCGTATTTTTCTTTGTCCATATTCTGACTTTTCATTACGTCACCTTAACTTTGACTCCCCTCCGCTGCCTCACTGATGTTTGTCCGTCTGACAGGTGATGGAAGACGAGAACGCCAACGTGGACGAGATGGACTTCAAACCCGACACCGTCATCAAGCTCTTCCTCGGATACAAGAAGTGAGGAGCCTCCAACGCCTCGGAGCCTCCAACGCCGTCTCGACTGTGTTCAAACTGCTGTGTTTCTCCGCCCTTAGTAAGAAGCTGAGGGTGAACATCAACGTGCCGATGAAGACGGAGCAGAAGCAGGAGCAGGAGACGACTCACAAGAACATCGAGGAGGATCGGAAGCTCCTCATTCAGGTGATTTATTGACGCCTCCGCGCACCTTTTTATTGTTTTACACCTTTACTGAGTTAAACGTCGGTCCCGATCATAACAAAGCGGTTCATGTATTTGCCGTGTAGGCCGCCATAGTGAGGATCATGAAGATGAGGAAGGTCCTGAAGCACCAGCAGCTTCTGGCTGAAGTGCTGAACCAGCTGTCGTCCCGATTCAAACCCCGAGTCCCTGTGATCAAGGTAACGCGTAACCATGGCAACAGGTCATTCATTTTCTGAAACCCGATGATTCTTATTGCCTCTGACCTGCAGATTAATTACAACTTTTAGCCGTTATTTTACAACACAAAATGCCACATTGAGAACAATGAAGTCTGTTTTGATCGACTGCAGCACGCGTAGTAAAGTGAATAAATATCAGAGAAACACTAAAATCACATTATAATAATTCAAACTAATAATGATCACCTATTCATCAGAAAATACAATGCAATCTTTGCAATTGTCAGTATGAATGACGTGCACAACGTAAGGGCTCTTCATTCAGTGCTTTTGAAAACAATAAAAACTAATAGTGTCATAATATTATGACAATAAAACATTTTTATCTTTTCATATTGTGTTGATTTCAAGTTTGTGTTTGTCTCCCTCTTGTGGACAGAAATGCATCGACATCCTGATCGAGAAAGAGTACCTGGAGCGAGTGGACGGGGAGAAGGACACGTACAGCTACCTGGCCTGAATGCCCCCCCATGCCTACATACCCCCCCCCCCCCCCCCCCCCCCCAGCCGGCTCTCCTCAGTTTTATTTGTTATCTTCATTTTTTTTTTTTATTTCATGTCTGAGTAATAAAGTGAGGATCCCTCTGAGCGGCGGACATGTTGTGAGTGTGTCAGCGATCATGTGACCGCACTGATAAGACTGGGGGGGCGGGTGACCTTTCTGCTCCCCCCTCCTGTCCGGCTACTCGCTCGCCTGTCCCGTCCTTATCTGTAGGACTCAAACGCACACACACTTGTTGTCATATTGTAAATAACAACCACAGACTCTTAAGAGGGAAAAAACAGACCCTACTTTACGTAGCGCGAACGTAATGAATTAGCCTTCAGCCAATCAGAGGAGAGCCGCATCCAAAGGTTTCTGCATGCTACTGCCTCCCTGTGACCGCCAGGAAAACATTAAAAACATGAAGATGAAAAGTCGAGTCACTGGGCAGCTGACGCGACGCCGGCCTGTAATTTAAAGGAGGAGGTGGTGGTGAGTTCACGGCGGCCATGATGCTTCTTTATCTGCTGAAGTTGTTTTGGTTTGAGGTCGGTCGGGTTCTGGCAGGAGGCCCAACGTCATCGCCCAGCGGGGGACATTTGTATAGTGTGGTTCATTTTCTAAATGTGTGATAAATAAAAACAAGGAAAGATTTCTCTAAACACTTTCTTCCGACTTTCTTTTGTTGAATGCAAAGTGTTTCCAGCGCTCAGTCTTCACCTAAGATCTAATTATCCAAGAAATTCACTCTTCTCTCAAGTCTTTTCATTGATCGACGTAATAATCAACTTATGACAGTTTTTGTAACATTGCCTGTTCTTAATCTGGCTGGTGTTAAAGGCCGTATTCATTTTTTAATGGGACTTTGAATTTGATAACTTGTAAGACACAGAATATGACATTTAAGTTGAATTAAACTCTTGGTATTTTTTCAAAAAAGTAGCCGTTGAGCACGTTTAAGCAGAATATTCTATTAGTCAACCGAAATGTTCACAGCAGCGGTCCAGTGCGATGAATAAAGTTGCTCCAGACGCTTGAAATAAAACCAAGAAACAATTTACAATATTTTAATTTGCTTCACTTTGAACAGCAAAATCCCTGTAAACTTTACAAAAATCAGCACCTGTGTCAGAGGAGGAAGTGCTCCTTGTTCAAGAAGAAAAGTCCAGCTGTAGTTCAGATTTTAATAGTAAGTGATTTTATGCTTTGAGAATTAGTCTTTTTCAAATCTTTTTTTCAACACAAATTGACGTTTGGAGACGTAAACAATCCAGGTGTGTCTTTGTAATATTTTGTTACTCAATCGTCTAATCAGAAAACGTTTGAAGTTGCTGGTTTAATGAACCCAAACTCCAGAAGAATGAAAGCAGCTTCGGGGATCGATCAGTCTGATCCCAAACCTTTCACCTGATTTGTCAGAAATGTCAATCCAAAAAACCACCTGAGTTTTTCCAAAAGTCTCCCAAAGAGAAGCACCACGAGACGTTGCTATGGAGCCTAATAAAGCCCAGGCTTAAGATTAAACGTCGGCAGGCTGGTTTGTCTTTATGAAAGGCCGAGCACCAGAAGAAGAAAGTCAAAGGTGTGATTGTTGGTACGTTAATATTAAAAAAAGGCTTTTTCAAGGAGAAGAAACTAAGTATTAAGAACATATTCATTCATTCTTTCGCTCCTGTGATCAGCAGCTTTTAATCCACATCACCAGAATATCTCTAACCCATATTTAACAATTAGCTTGTTAAATAAACGAGAATGGATGAGAGTTGTGTTAATATAATGTTCACTAAATTAATTGAATTAATATGGATTCAATGAGTTTTTTGGCCTAAATAGATTTGGTTCTTGGAGGATTAAATAAATCCCTACAAGTTAAATGTAAGGAAAATGAAATGCAGGCAGTTTTGGTTGAGTTTGTTTAGAAAAAGAAAAAAGCAGCTTGTTGATCTGCTTCCTGTAAGTAGTCCTGGTTGTTTTTTCACATTTAGCACCTGAAGCAACGACACACAACCGGAACACCACAGACAGACAGACACACACACACACACACACACACATACACACACCTGGCGACAGACTGCTGGTGCACGTACGGTCACGTAGTGACGGATGTTCTAGAGGCCCTGAAGGCACAAGTCCAACAAAATAAAAGTTAGTATTTGATTATCAACGATAAAAGGAAAAACTGCTGTTTCTCTCATTGTTATAATTGTGAAGTGAATATTTTTTAGTTTTGGACTGTTGACGCACAGAAGTAAACATTTGATTTTCAGCACTGAATTGTTTTTTAAAAATTGTCCAAACCGACAAACTAAATAAATAGTTTCAAGTCTCATCCCTCCCTAAAAAAAATTGATATTTGTATTACTTTGTACGAACAACAGTACGAAACAAGAATATTCAGTTTCTATAAGAGTGAAAAAGAATCCAGATCAGAAGACAATCGTGACAAGAAAAAAACGAAATATAAAAGTAGACAAAAAGGTGGTTAAAGAAACCAGAAAAAACAGCATCAAAATTCGGCTTCAAAGATTCCCAGTTTCCTTGAAGCTTTCTAGCGTTTTTGACGAGTCGTCTGGATTTCCTGAAGTAAAGGAGTGTGTGTGTGCGTGCGTGTGTGCGTGTGTGTTGAGTGCGTTGGCGGTTGTCGTCGAGTCCGGCGGTGGAGGTCCGGGTCAGGCGAGCTCCAGCTCTCGCTCGATGCCCACGTACTTCAGAGCGTCCGCCTGGCTGTACCTGCAGCACCAACACGTTGTTAGCTTAGCATCGGACCAACACGTCGTTAGCTTAGCATCGGACCAACACGTTGTTAGCTTAGCATCGGACCAACACGTTGTTAGCTTAGCATGTTTTAGGAAAAACATTGACAATATAATTCAACCACTAAAATAACTTTTTGTATTCATCTTATATCCATTTTTATCCGAACCCTTGAAACCTAAAATATGGAGACAGAATCGTTTACATCTTCCTTCCAATGAAAAAGTGTGAAGAGTTTTTCTAAACGCAATGAAAGGCGTCGCGGCGGCAGAAGACGAAGACTCGCCTGTAGTCGAAGAAGAGCTCCTCCCCCGTCTGGATGGCTCTCTTGGCGAAGATTCCTATCCGGTGATCCCCGTTCACCATCATCACTGCAGAGGAGAGAACAGAGGGAGACTCAGCGAGGCCGCCAACACCACCCGCGGACATCCAAGCTCCTCCCCCTCCCCCGCCCACCTTTGGCGTAGCAGTTGGGGTTCACGGAGTGGTTGGCGAAGCGGATCTTGTTGCCTTTCCTCGTGGCGTCGACCACGAAGTCTGCGAGGGAAAGACGTGCGGAAAGCTTTCTCAACAACAAGGACAACCGGACTGTTACTGTGTGTGTGTGTGTGTGTGTGCGTTTCGTACCGTTGTTGAGGTTGAAGAGGAAGCTGCACATATATTTGTCGTAGACTTTCCCTCGGCGGTCGGCTTCGTCCTGAGAGATAATCTGCAACCACGAGGTCCACATTTTTAAACACTTAAATAAAACCTTTTATTTTCTGATGGGAAGCAGTTGATATTTATATATATTAATTATTATATAAGTCAGATTGTCAGCTTTTACTACACGTGACGCGAGAAGCGAGGTCCCACCTCTCCGCAGTACTCGGAGATGAACTCGTTCTTCTGCACCGGCTCTTTGATGAAGATCCCCCAGCCGGCCACGTCCGACGGCGCCAGCAGCAGATGCTGAGAGAACGAGGGAGAACATCTGGCGTCAAAATACTAAAACTCCAATACTGGGTTTTCAAAATAAGAGCGTCTGAGAACAGACGTCAATCTATGCGTTCGGTTCATAGACGAGTGGAAACCTTCTTGGCGCCTCTCTGGATGGAGCAGTTCTTGCAGGACACGTTCTTGCTGTCCCAGTTGTCCCCGGCGCCGCAGGTCAGGCAGAGGTCGGGGTCGCACTCCCTCACCGCCAGGTAGCAAGGACACTGCTTGGTGTTGCACTGAGCCTTGCACCGACACCCCGGGAACCGGTTCTGACCTGGTGGGCAGGAGGGGGGTGGGGGGTGGGCAGGGTTCAGTCCCCGGGGGAGTAAAGCGCTGTGTGTGTGTGTGTGTGTGTCTGTGTGTGCGCGCTCACACTCTGAGCTGCACTGGCAGAACTTCTCGCAGAAGTTCTGCGCGGTGACGCAGGGACACGAGGAGTCGCAGGGCTGCCGCGGGTGGTCACATGGCTGGTAATTGTACACGTGATTGGACGAGCCATCTGGAAGAGCGGGAAGAGGTGAGTGACTCCGACACATTTTCTCAACCCCAATTCTTCTCCCGGATGACCTCTGACCTTTCTTCAGCTGGATCTTCCTGCAGTGAGTGGCCCACAGTCGGTGTTTCCTCTTCTTCTTTCTCGGGGGCGTGTCCTCGTCTTCGGCGGGGGCCCGCGCGATGATGCTCGACTCCTTGACCCTGAACTCGTAAACCTGCGGGAGAAGTGAGAAGAATAAACGAGCGATTATTAGCGAGCGTGACGTTCTGAGCCGCAGAGCCCAGCGAAGCTGCCGGCACGACGCTCACCTGTCGGCAGGTCTTGGTGCCGATGAGCCGCGCGATGGCGCAGAAGTTGTCATAGTACGTCCCGATGAGGACGCGGAAGAGCGATGCCTCGGCGCCGCTCCACTCCACCGCCTCGGCCTCGCCGATCAGCTTCATCTTCACCGGCGTCTGACAGCGCGAGTTGCCTTCTGGCGGCACGAGCACGCTTTAATAACCGTGGACTAAAAAGAACCGTCGCTGCGAGCGAGAGGAGAGAAACTGCACCTGAGCTGCTGCTGCTGCTGTTGTTATCGTCCTTCTTGTCTTCGTCTTCTTTGTCTTCGTCCCGCCGGTCGTCCTTGTCTTCCTCGTCGTCGTCGTCGTCGTCCCGCTCGCCGTCTTTGCTGCCCTCGCGCTCGCTGTCCGTGTCTTTGGTCTCCGAGGAAACGGAGGGCGTGCCGGGTCGGCTGTTAGCCAGTCGCCCGCGGCGACGCCCCGCCGGGCGCTTGGAGGGCGTCTTGGTTCGCTCCGCCGCAGCTGCGGCGCCCGCCGGGTACTCGCTCGCCATCCCACCCTGACCGATCACGGTAAACTTAAATACACAGGGATGTTCTTCAGACCGCCGCGCGCTGAAAGAACGAGGACTCACCTGAACCAGGTACATGTAGCAGTCCACGCCGCAGGGTTTGCTGTCCACCAGGTTCTCCAAGTTCTTGCGCTTGTAGGTGTTTGGCGTCGCGTGGAAAGCTTAAGGACACGAGGAGGAGCGTTAAACGCCACAGACAACGCGGTTCAAGGCGCTGCTGACGGAACACGAGCCGCGACTCACGGTGCAGGAAGCAGTCGTACTTGAAGCAGCGCCGGCAGAACAGCGTGTGGAACGAGTGCAGGCTCTGCTCGCGCTGCACCGAGCGGGCGTTCGGCCCGTCGATGTTGGGCGTGCACTCGGGCGGCAGCGCGCCGGGCAGCTGCTGCTCCGTCAGCTCCTTGTACCTGACGGAGGGGAAACCGATGCCTGTAGTCATGAACTCGATGAAGCAAACGCCTGACTGAGGCGTCCGCTCGCCGTTTGACCACAAGCGACTCTTTCAGACCATTGAGCGAATAACAAGACTCACTTAGCTTCACAGATTTAGCTTAACTCTTATCTATAAACTATCCGTTTATATATATATATATATATATATATATATATATACACACCAATATACTGCGTGTACATTAGTCCGACTTTCTCAAAAACAAATTGACTGTTTAACATTAAGATGTATGACTCTAATCGTCATGGTTACCAGACTAAACCCACTAACTTCTCTTTGAGCTCCTCCGTGGAGCCCTTGTCAGGGAACATGGAGGAGATGGCCTCAAAGATCTTGTCAGAGGGAAACTTCTTGGTGCCGTCATTGCTGGTTCGGCCTGTAGACGACACACACACACACACACATCAGGGGACACAACTCACTTCCTCTTCACGTTCTCTTAGTTTCACCATTTCAAAACCGGTTCTTCCTCAAATGTTAGTGCCAAAGAGGAATTCCTGCTGCCTGAGACATCGGGCTCATAATCTCTTTGCCCTCGTTGTGTTATGAAGTGGTACGAGCACACGGACAGCTGTTAAAATGCTGCTTCTAAAAAAAGCACCAACACCACCAAAAAAGGACATTACAGCACCCCGAAATTATCGGAAAGGTTTTGATCGCACTGGAATCCCACTAATAGTAAAATATTATGTGAGAAGTACAAATAACGTGACTTTGTTTCTCTTTTTCTTCTCCACTAAACAAGTACAAACAAACCGCAATGGAAAAACAAATAGTGTCTGTGTGTTTGTGTGGGCCTCTTTCAGTCGACTTACAGGTGGGGGCTTCCAGTTAGAGCTTCATTATGTTTGTTACACGCGATCACTTAGCACACGCTAGCATCAACAGTGCTTTAGAAATAACACCATGTCACACACACACATATATATATATATATATATATGCTTATACGTTCTCGTGACCCAGATGACCTCACAGACGGACTCACTCTCATGGTTGACGATGCCGTCCCTGCGCGGCTCCTCCGGATGCTCCTTCCCGTCGCACACCTCCATCTTCTCCACCTTAAAGTCCTGCTCTTCGTCCTCCTCCTCGTCCTCGTTGTCGCTGTACTGCGACAGGGAGCTCACCAACTCCACGAAGATCTCGTCGTTGATGAAGCCGCACTCTGGCAAACACGACACGCGGATGCGCATTTATAACGGGATGTTTTGTTTGACCTTTGACCCCTGCGTGACGCACGGGCCCTCACCTCTGTCTCCGTGGACTTTGCCGTCGTAGTTCTTGATGAGCTCTTCTATGAAAGTGCCGTCCTGGTCCAGGATCTCGTCTCCCATGTAGGGGATGTTATGGAGCACCGTCTCATCCTCCACCTGATGCCAAAAAACACACATTACACATTGAGCCTGAATAAATACAGCATGCTACATGCTACATGCTACAGCACAGCAATACGTGCCAGGCTCCCTGCGGCCCCTCGTTCCCACCATGAAGTTCTGCTGCAGCGGCGACCAGGAGTACATGACGGGCACCGAGGCCACGGCGTTGAGAGTCTTCAGGGGGATGACCTGCCGGGGGAACTCGGAGAAGCCGCTGTCCACCGTGCACTGCGCAGAGAGGAAAAACCTGCGCTGTCAGAACCTTTTCTACAGCTTCCCCCGACGGAGACCTTTCCTCGGGCGCTCATCCACCGACCTCTCGCGTGCCTCTCAAGGAGCCGACGGACGTCATGACGTGAACCGGCTGGATTCGCCTCGTCTTCCACTCCTGGTTCAGAATGTCAGTTCTGTCCACGATTTTCTGACGGTTGGTGTTGAACATGCTCTGGACAGAGAGAGAAAATACATTCAGAGGAAGGAGAAGGAACCAGAGACGAGTCAGCCACAACGTGGCGCCATTTTGACAGCCGCCAAAGAACGACGCTCGGACTGACAAAATCCATTTTACTGCCAGGTTTCAGTGGACATTTGATTATTGATGGACAGAACGAGGCTTCTGAATGTGACAGATGCCATCCAGATGTGTAATACTACACAAAAGGACTTTTATCTAATGCAGGCTGCTGAGAAGTTCTGTTATGTTTTATACCACTGTAATATATCTGAGTGCTACAGGTGAGCTCGTGTCCTCGGCCACAGGTCCGGTTTGACTACGGCTCCGGTGTGCATCAGTGTGGCGTGAAGGTCTCGCCGTGTTGTGTGCGGACGAACCTTGACCTCGTCGGCCCGTCGGAAGCGCTTGAGCTGTCGCAGCCTCATGTACTCAGACTTCACCCTCCTCTTCCAGCAGGCCGGACCTTTCTCCGAGCGCTTCCCTGTCAGCACCATGATCGACCTGTAAAACGGAAACCGGGAGGCGGATGAAGGTTTCTACAACGCTGAGGCATTTTTAATCCTTTGGGACACTTCTCCGGGACTTGGATTGTGAGGCTGAACAAAAGAAAGATTTTTCTTTATGGAAATAGAATGAAAGAAATCTAAAAAGTAGGAAGCCGTTAAAGAGCGTGACCCGATTGTCCTCGTTCCTTTTGGCAAATCTGTCGTCAACTGGGGGAAGCGCAGCGGGAAATGAATGTGTTCCTTTGTAGATTACAGACATCTGTCCATCCAGCTCTCACACAAGTTTACACGTGTCGGCCGTGAAGGTCCGAAGAAAAGCAGCCATGTTTGCAAATAAAAATGTAGATGTATATCGGGCAAATGATCATAAAAATAATAATAAAAGGACATTGTCATTTCCGGAGGTGATGATGGACTAAATGAAATAGCTTTAAAAGGTGTGACAAACACATTGAAGCTGACAACATGTGAAGTTTCAATCACTCCCATGTTCACATCTCATCATCCAACTTCACACTTGAGGTAGAAGTCTTTGTAAGAAAGTCCTAAATCATCACGTACAACCCAACAAAACCTTACATTAAATATGTATCACAATGGTTAAAACTACAGGATTGTAATGAAATAATATTTTATTGCAATAATGCATAATTCTAGGGAAATAAATATTATTTTTCTATTTGGTTTGTTGCTAGCTTTACTTTTGTACTGTCATTGTGATTTAGTGTTTTGTTTAAATGAAATGTTAATATGGCCTGTAAAAAAAATTAAATAAAAAGTGAAACAGTAAAAGAAAAAAACTTTTATTCTGACACAAATGTTATTTTAGAACCTGTGTTTATGGCTGAGCATGTTGAAGTTATTTTGTTTGTGTCTTTTAATCGCACTTATCATGCTGTCCAATCACAATAAAGACTCCATCGATCCTCACGGGGTGAGATGCTAACAACAAGCAGAGCTCTAAGCTAACAATAGCTTGTCTGACGTCGTGCCAAGTTTGTATCCCATCAAAATGAGTTTATCGTGTCATAAAAAGCTGGTAAATATGATTTTAAAGCAGCGGCCACTGACAGCGCTTCTTACCTTCACGGGAGGATCAGTCCTCATCCGTCGAAGTTATTCGGGATTGGCAAACACCGGGCAAAGTCGTCCTTTGTGTTGTGCGGGTGGGTGGGGGGGGGATTAGCTGGCTATTGCTAGCTCTGAGGTTAGCTCGGCAGCTAGCTAGCAGCTAGCTCGTTGAGGAGGGAGCGGATCACTTTGCGCGACACCGGCTTTTCACGTCCCCAGAGTCGGCGAACAGACCGAAAACCTGCCGTTACCCGCCGCTTTTGAACCGGCGTTGTCACAAAATGCACCGTGTTTGTGGATGGAGAACACAACAGTTCAAATTCCACCCGACAAATTGTCAAATTTCAATGTTTCCGCGTCGGCACAGCCACGGTTCAAACTGCTCACCGTCTCGCATTCGCCGCCCACTAAGGCTGAAGCAGATTCAAGAGGCGCCAAACGCTTTGGACCAATCGGTGGAGCCGATGTTGGGGCTCCTCAGTGTCATGTGACGCGATTGGTCGAGTGGATAAACGTGCCAGCCAATGAGGACGTGCCGTCAAGGCATGTAATAAAACCATGTGGACAGGTTCTTTGTTCTCTCTTGTGTACAAATCGAAACATAAAAAAGCTTGGTGGTAGCGACAGTAAAAATAAAAGACAACCAGATTAATGTTTAATATTTAATTATTAACCAGTGCCAACTGTCATGCTTACATTGGTGAGCTAAGGATGTTTAATAGAAACAGACAATAGTAGTTACTAGGAATGTAAAGGCACATCGTCTCAATTTCAGATAGCATATGATGTATGAGTAATTTTACTTTAAAAAACAAAACAAAAAAACAAGCCAACTTGCTGAATGAACGAGGTTCCTGGTCAACAGACAGCATGGGTTGATGGGTTTATTAAGCCACGCCCCTTCTACGCGTGGTGCGTTCATGGTAATTGGAAGTCCAAAAATTTGGGTTCTTTTATTTTGTTTAAAAAGTAAAGTAAATTCTATATATATATATATTCTTATACTTGATACCCAAACAGCTATTTATTCATTTGTAGTATATACAAATAGCTGTTTGGGTGTCAAGTATAAGAAAAACCCCAAAAATAAAATAAGAAATTGGACAGAAAATATCTATTCACATAGCTTATATATATATATATATATATATATATATATATATATATATATATATATATATATATATATATATATATATCACTATTGTCTTTTACTTATGTTAACCAATATATCAATGTGCTACTAATTATATTGTATTGTATGTCTGTTGATTTAAAGTAGTGATTTGATTATTCAATCATTCTTTTTTATTATTCTATCTTTTCTTTACTTATGTAGAGGAGTAGGACAATAATAGGGAGAAGGACAGAAAAAAGAAAACAAAGCCGATCAGCAGATAAACAGCTAAATCCATACATATTTAAATTATTATGAGTAGCAACTCACTGATTACAGACTCCATGTTTGTTTAGTTTAGTATATGCACTCTTTAAGTAAACTTGGTTATTTATTACTCCAACATAAACGTTTGGTCCCCCATTTATGTTGGAGCCATTGAGACGGGTTGTATCACCACGGGTCTTTCTCATTTCCAGATTTTGTGCTTCCTTAATTTCCTTTCCTCACCTCCTTGCTCACAGAAGATTGGATGGGAGGAGATGAAGAGATGAGTAAGAAGTGAGAGGACAGCAGCTCTTTTAAAGTTGTAAAGTGTCAGGACTAAAATTGCCCTAAAACATGATGAAGATAAATGTAAAAGGTTATTAAAGAATTGTGTTGAAGGAGAAGCCAATGACATGCAAACGCACCCAAGAAGACACATCAGGAGTTTTCAAAGGACCAAAGCGGGGAAAGGTCTGTTAGAATTCTCCTGCAGCCGATTTGATAAGTCACTTGCTCAGAGAATTCTCTATTTCGCGAAATATTTTACTGTTTGCATTGTATTTCACTTTGTAACTGGATTCTTTTTCACTTTGTTTAGTTATTAAATACTTATTGATTCTTAAATTTGGATTTCCGAACCCTTAACATTCTTCAGGGTCCATTTTAGGAATTGGGATCTCCTCCAAGATGGAGCGCTGTGATGGACTTCTGGGTAAAAGGCCGTACGAATCGATAAGCGACAAATCAGGGAAAACTACAAAAGACCCCATTATCTCAACTACTAAATGTGAGATTGTGAGAAGCATCAACAGTAAACAGGAAGTCCTTTCGGCCGGCAGAGGAACGGCTTCACGACAACCGCAGGTCTTCACAGAGGTACGGGTCGACTTCCTTGAGGAACTCGATCATCTCCAAACTGGCTTCTTCGCCCTTATTCCTCACGGTGTCGATGACGAAGCGAGCTCTGTCGCTCTTGTTCGGCTTCGCCTCCGCTGCCTCCCTCTCGTCGTCAGTGATCACCTTCTCCTCCAACAGTCGGTCCAGCAGACTCTTGAGCACAGGTCCAGAGATCCTCTTAATGAGGTTGCTCCGTACCTCCAGCAGCATCTGGCTGTGGACGAGGTCCAGAGCGCTCGGCCTGCACGACGCACTGACGGTGGAGAGGCCGACTCGTCTTTCCCAAACGCTGAGGGAGCCGTCGCTTTCTTTCAGAAACAGCTTAATGTGTTTCAGCCTCGTCTCCAGGGTCACCTGGAAGGACGGGACGTAGTTGTTGTCGTAGTTGCAGTGAAACTCGGCCTTGGTGGGCTGAACTATGACCCGGTCGTCCTGGGGACTGGTGGAGAGGACGTACTCCCGGTCCAGGTGCAGTTTGCATTGCGAGGTCGTCTCTATGTAGGACTCAGGCCCGACCAGCCTCGTCCTGTCACGCAGCACCTTTTGCAGCACCACGTTACTCGGCAGCATCAACACGTTGAGGAGGGACTCGGGCTCCGGGTCCTTTGGGGGCTGATAGAAGAGCAGAACCAGCGCTCGGACCGGCTGGGGGGGCGAGTCCACGTCCTTGACATTACCGAAAGCAGAAAGCCCCGAGACGTCCACCACAACGTGAGTCTCCGTCACCTCCCTCGGGCGGAGGAACTCCACGCCCTCGTCTTCCACATGGGCCACCGACAGGAAGTCGCCCCCCCCGCCACTCTGGATCTCGCAGTGAGGGAGGTGAAGGCCGAGCACGGACCGCTGCTCGCATTCGATGTTGAACAAGGGTCCCGCGGGCTTCTTGTGATGGTGGTCCAGCAGCCTCCAGTCCCAGGGGACGATCCTGTAAACCACTTCCCCCCCATCGCCCCCCATGTGGAACACCAGGCCGGTCACGCTGCACAGGTACAGACCCGGACCGGAGCACCGCAACCTGAAGGTCTCGTCGTCCTCATCGGCCGTGATGTCGGGCGTGAACTCCTGCTGACCCGCCGCCGGTGAGGCGCCGGTGACCGAGTGGCTCGCGGCTGCAAAGGAAGCGGCCGTTTCCGTCAGAACGTCGGCGTCTCCTCCCGGCTCCCTCTCGTGCTGTGTGGGGGAAGACTCAAACCCATCGGCAGCGGGCGAGTCCCTGGCGAGCGCGGAGCGGCATCGTGCAGGTGGGGGGCCTTCGACCATCGGGATGAGGGACTGAGAGCAGTCAGGGTCCACGTCATGTTCTGATCTGTTCGGAAGGTGTGAAACAGGCTCCGCCCTCTTCTGACCGGCTCCTGGGAAGTATGTCGTGATCGTTGGAGGTGATGGCTTGTATGAGATGACAGAAGAAGGCAGAGCGGAATCTGTTTTCGTTCTTTTCTCTGTGCCGGAACTTTTACGATTTGTTTGACGCGAAAACTGTTTTGTGGGAGAATAATGTGTATAGTCCTTTTGAGTATAAGACCGGCCAGGGGGATTGGCAGAGGCACCGGTTATAAAGGAATTAGACCCCTCTGAATCTGCCTCTGAATCTGCCTCGGAGGGGGCAGTGGAGAGGGAAGGGGTAGAGGAGGGTGTAAGGGTGGGGGCAGGTTTGGCGTAACTACATCTGCAGATCAGGGCTCTCCGGAGGGCTCTGGCCGCCCTGCTGAAGCACGAGCCGTCTCTCTCCGGTCCTCGGCGTTCCTCGGGGGACGCCATCCTGGTGGCGCTCAGGAAGGCGACAGGAAGTCAGCAGGTCGCTTCTCTGGTTTTGAAGTCTCTTACGAAAGTGTTGAAATGGTGTTTGAACTCCACTCTGGCTGTTTCTCCTGCTCTGGTCCCTGAAGTAGAATCACAAGAATGTAAATCCATCGCTGGTGATCAATGTAATATTTTACATTCTCCTCCTCTATAATAAACAGTGGTGGAATGTAACTTTACTCAAGTTCTTCATAATTGTACTTGAATATTTCTTTCTACTTTTACTACATTTATTTTAATACTAACAATATATTCTTAGATGGACATTAATTTGTTGTATTAATACTTTCAATCAAGTAACAAGACGTGTCAGAATTGTTCCATCAGCGTCTGATAAACATCAATTATATTAAGTCAATATGAACATATACACATAATAATAATAATACAAACATGATAGATTGAAGGTAAATGTAAAAATATATTCTTTAGAACTGAAACAGAACACAAGGCTGACAGGAAATGAACTCGGGTCACAGAAAGGTCTCCGACGCCTACCAGGAAATAAATAACAACTATTAGAAATATATATTAATAGGCATATTTGATTTGAAGCACATTTAAGAGCGGCGGTGTAAGAAGTTCTCAGAGGTTTTACTTTAGTAGAAATACAGTAATACCACAGTGAAGTACTCCGTCAGTACTTGTTTAGGTTTCGCGACCAAGGTACCACGTTTTAGTTCTTACTCCCGCCAGCTCTATTAAATATTCTTATATCATTCCTATTTGTGTGTTGATTATGATATTTTGGGCCTTTATTTAGTGTTGTATATTTTGATCCTGGGTGCTGGCTGGCGCTGCTGTGTTTTCAGGCTGGGCGGGGCGACCAAGAGGAGTGCTCTCACTACCCGCACCTGACACGAATTATAGCCTGCTGTCTCCCAGGCCTCCTCGTCGGATCATTACTTCTCATCGACGCGACTCTACACCACACACGAGCACGCTTACGCAGCCTTCGCTCCGGATCCTGCACTCGCGACCCACAATAAATATCTCGCAGTATCAGAGTTCAAACCTTTTAAAGTAACTTCTAACTTTGCGAAGATAAGCCTTTGCCAAACCGAGACCTAGAGACTGTAAAAAAACACTCGCCTCTCCTTCCTCAGGCAGACTCTGGACTCTCTATCTACCTGCATTGAAATAGGGACTTTGATCCAGAGGAACCAGAGATATCAGCTGCACCCTTTGAGGGGGGCAAACCTTTGTGTTAAAGTGCATCTGGTTAGAAGGGGCATTGAGGGATGTGACCAAGCAGGGGAAGTGTTGAACGAGCTGCAAGGGAGGCCAAGTGATGTTGTGAGAGTTGGACTACGTTGCAGACCCTCGCTAAACGTACAACTACGGCCTGAGCCAGTTTTTGATTTATTCAAACAACCTTTTAGCGGCATCCTTCGTGCCCCTATCTGACTTTTATTTACGCCGAGCCATTCTCGGCTGAGACGGCTGCTGGATTCTGCTCGTCAAGGTCATAGACGCCGCTGTGAAAGGACTTGCTACCCTTTCTCGTTCTAGTTCTTAAGGATCAGTCACTGGCTGAACGACTAGGTATCAATATTTTAAGCGGCGCTCTGCATTTGCATTTACGGGACGTCTTCATGTTTTTTGTTCTCTTCTTTATTTTCATATTAATAGTATGACTCACCTGGTATGTTCCTGTTTGGGGTGTTTTCAGGGCGCTCGAGTGTTTGGTTGATTTGCTGCATTTCGTTGCTTGGGGGGCTTTGGATGAGCAAGTGGAGATCAGCAGGGGGGAACGCAACGGGACGTGTGATCAGTACGAACATGACCGGGTGTCACCTGGGCGCCCTCTGGTGGGCCCCTGCGGACGTGCATGTGGCACCCCGTGTAATAACTACACGATGCAAGAGAGAGATCACCTGCTACAGCAGCAACAGACACACGTACGGCGACTAGTTTCACTCTTTCTTAACCCTCCAACTCCACCCATGAACTGTGACATCATTGACGATAAATTACTGCCTCTTGTACATTATTACTTTATTAGACACGGGACAATGAAAAGGAAAAATACCTTTACATGATCATTTTGACCCAGCCACTTGTTTTCCGGCCACGCGAATAACCGCTTGTGCGTTTTGTGAGTTGAGTTCAGCCTTCAAACCGCTTCAGAGAAACGATCAAGAGGTCAGAGAAGGTGCGTGAAGAACAGAAACTGCTTCTCCAATTCGGTCAGCTGAAGTCAGCATCTGTGGAATGTTAATTTTTGTTTGAGACTAACTGGATAAATCATTTGGAAGCCTTTAAAAGTAAAACATGAAGTAGTACATGATCATTTTGACCCAGCCACTTGTTTTCCGGCCACGCGAACAACCGCTTGTGCGTTTTGCTCTCAGCCAGGAAGTACAACACTCACTTGTAAATCTCGACCCACTGCCGTGGTTTATAGACAAGTTTCCTGAGTGAAATAGGCGGGCCGCCATTGGCCTTTCACTCTGCCAACGACTTCCGGTTGTGTCCACCAAGCACTTCCGGTTAGCGAGTTAGCGTCTTTTACGATCTTTGGTTAGCGTGCAGAAAAAGTAAACTATGGATGGTGTTACACGGCTCCGGGCCATATTGTGCTGTTCACGGTTGCAACAACTCGTGGCGATTGCTGAATGTTTGGTCGGAAGGAGAATGTTTCGACCATCAACCATCTACAAGGCGCCAATGTGGATGTGCTGTTTTGCGGTAAAATGCTATAGATTTGCACTCAAATACAGAAGGCTTATCATTACCATAGATCGTTGGCCATTGATCGTTGGCCTATCATACCATAGGCCAACGATCAATGATCGATTTTGTAATCGTATCGTCTAACCCTAACCCTTGGGTAAAGAGAGGGGCAGAGCTGTCAACTGATTACCATCTGGTTGTGAGCTGGGTCAGAGGGTGGGGGAAGACTCGGGACAGACCCGGTAAACCCAAGCGTGTAGTGAGGGTGAACTGGGAACGTGGGAATTCCTGGGAATTCCTGTGGAGGTAGGGAACATTGAACCAGAGTGGTGTATTTTCAAAACCTCCACTGCTGAAGCCGCGGCAGTGAGTTGTGGCCTCAAGGTCTTAGGTGCATCAGGGTGGACAACCACAGGGTGGGAATTTTTTGCTAATTTTAGCATTTAATGAGCACATGTTGGACCTTCAGTTCAAATATGATTCAGTTAGCAAGGTGACAGTGAAAATGTTTTGAAATTTTTTTATATTAACTCATATTTCACTATGACAAAGTGGACATGTTAAGCTTGAAAACATCTGACTACACACATATGATGAAAATGAATAAATACTTTGCAACAAGCCACTGTTTCAGCCTTCATTGAAGAAAGACAAAACGATGGTAATAATGAAGACATCACGGGGTGTCTTAAATGGGCAGTTGCCCCATAATGACAGGGTGGACAGCAATTTCAGGGACACATGCAAAATGTTCAATATGATTATGAAAATAGAATATACATGATCAAAATGACTCATTCAATCAAATAACTTGTTGTGGACAATAAAACTATATATTTTTTTTAATTTAGTCTCATTTAACCTTATTACACATGCTGTAGTAAGCAGAGCAGTGTGTGGGACATGCCGGAATCACGTACATCCAATGAAAAATAAAACGAAGGAAACACATTTCAAGAGAATAATGATTGTAGTGATATGCCTGTAAATGTTTGGTCATTTATAATAAGACGGACATGTTTTTATTTTTTGTTGGTTTTATTTTTATAACAAGATGTAAGATTTCTTCCACTCTGGCAGAGAGAGGCAGACCCTCTGACAAGGGGGGGCAGCCCCCCCACTTCCCGCGCTACCGCCCGTAGCTCAGGCTCGTGACAACAGCGCGAATTAGCAATTGGTCACTTTAACATGTTTGGATGAACAAGTGGAGGGAAAATATATCTTGTCACTTAGTGCTATACGGTTTTTGTCAGCCCCAGTCATGTCTTTTTCAAAACCTGCCGTGAAGAGAAAAATTGGCGATGAGCACAGACAATTTCAGGAGATGTGGGAGACGGAATATTTTTTTGTTGAGCACAGGGACATCCCAACGTGTCTAATATGCATGGATAAAGTTGCGGTGCACAAGGAGTATAACATCAGACATCATTACTCAACTAAACATGCTGAGGAGTATGGAAAATACCTGGGAGATGAGCGAGAGGACCGGGTCGCCAAACTTAAAACATGTCTACTGAGGCAACAAGATTTTTTCAAAAAAGCAAGCAAAGAGAGTGAAGCGGCTATCAAAGCCAGCTACGTGGTGAGTGAGATGATTGCTAAAGCAGGGAAGCCATTCAAAGACGGCGAGTTCATCAAACAGTGCATGTTACAGGCTGCAAGTATAGTCTGCCCGGAAAAAAAGGCTCAGTTTAGTAACATCAGCATTTCAGCCAACACAGTGGCAGAGCGCATTTCTGACATGTCAGGCAACATTTATGATCAACTGCGTGAGAAAGCTAAACATTTCCATTCATACTCACTTGCTCTTGATGAGAGCACAGACGTCACTGACACGGCGCAGCTCGCAATATATGTCCGTGGCGTTGATAACAATTTTGAAGTTACGGAGGAGTTGCTCTCAGTGATTGCAATGCATGGCCAGACCACTGCCCAGGAGATATTCCGCCAGCTGTGTGATTCCATTGAGGATGCCGGCTTACAATGGAAGGGTTTGGCTGGAATAACGACCGACGGAGCGCCGTCAATGACAGGGAGGAAAAATGGACTTGTGGCGCTTGTTCAAAGGAAACTGGAAGAGGAGGGTGTGGAAGATGCCATTGCTCTGCACTGCATTATCCACCAGCAGGCCCTTTGCAGCAAGATCATGAGGTTTGACAATGTGATGTCTGACGTTGTGAAAATCATCAACCATATCAGATCCAGGGCTTTAAAGCATCGGCCGTTCCGCGACTTTTTGGCGGAAATAGAGTCAGAATACGAGGACGTGCTCTACTTCACCGAGGTACGTTGGCTCAGCAGGGGGAAGGTCTTGAAGAGGTTTTTTGAGTTAAGAGCAGAAGTGAAAGCCTTCATGGAGAAGGATGGGATGACTGTTCCTGTGCTAAATGATCCTAAATGTCTAATGGACTTAGCTTTTCTTGTTGACGTCACACAGGAGCTGAATGTACTGAACAAGAAGTTACAAGGTCAGGACCAGCTTGTCAGTGCTGCATATTACAATGAGCATTCTCCAAAAAACTTGTGTTATGGAAAGCCCAGCTTTTCCAGACAAACCTCTGCCATTTCCCAGCATGCAAGGCACTCATGGATTCAGGCACAACATTCAGTGGTGAGAAGTATGCTGATACCATTGGAAAGCTACAGGAAGAATTTGATCAGAGGTTTGCAGACTTCAAGACACACAGAGCCACTTTTCAGATTTTTGCGGACCCCTTCTCCTTTGATGTGGAGGATGCCCCCCCTGTCCTGCAGATGGAGCTAATTGACCTGCAGTGCAATACTGACCTCAAAGCCAAGTTCAGGGAGGTGAGTGGAAAAACAGTGGAGCTTGGACAATTTTTGAGAAAACTGCCCCCCACTTTCCCTGAGCTTTCCAGGATGTTCAAGCGGACCATGTGCCTTTTTGGCAGCACCTATCTGTGTGAAAAGCTCTTCTCCACAATGAACTTCAATAAGTCAAAGTTCAGGTCCAGACTTAAAGATGAGCACCTTAAAGCCATACTGAGGGTCTCAGTTGCCTCCTCCCTCAAGCCAAATGTGGCTCAGCTGTGTGAGAGGAAGCGCTGCCAAGTCTCTGGCAGCAAGGACTAGAAGGAAGTAAATGAAGCCTATGTTCTGAAGAACTGTTCATGTTCTGCATGTTCTGACTTGTTAAGATTGAGAAGATTGGTTCAGTTGACCTTTTTTTTTTAATACTTGAAGCCTTCTTTTTGTGGAACACATGATGCGGCCCAGCCTCACCCAGACTATACCTCCAGCGGCCCCTAGGTAAATTGAGTTTGAGACCCCTGACCTAGAGAGTCACGTCTTTGTGTGTGGAAGTCGTTGGTTGGTTTATTTATTTATCATAGACTTTATTGCCCCGTGCATCCACACTGCTGCTTTTCATCAAGGACACATTTGTCCCGTATTTTCCTCCATGGCTTCACCTCTCGACCGGCAAACCGATGTTTGTGGAGATCTCCCTCCATGGATCCAACCCGCCAATGACGGCTTGTATAAGCGGTCATATTTACGCATTTCTTCCGACAAAAGTTCTTCAATCTGATCCGTTCTCTCGTAAACATTCTTCGTTTTAATAATGGTGGTATCAGGCTGTGAAAGCGGAGATGTGAGACTCCAAGGACGCAGTTAGCGGACCAATCACAGCCTGGTGCGCTGCGGGAGGCTGCGCTGCTTGCGTCGCTTGAAGAAAATACTCATAAAAGTACAAGTACCCAAAAATCTACTTAATTACAGTAACGTGTATTTGTAATTCGTTACTTCCACCCCTTACTTACTATTCATAATGTAGCTGGTAACCATATTATTAAAGCAATAAGGTACTTGAGGCAGTTATTACATTATTGAAGATAAAGTACTGCCTCAACTACCTTATTGCTTAAATAAATTAGAACTTACTTCAGTAGAAATACAGTAGTACCATAGTGTAAAAGTACTCAGTCAAAGAAATGTAAACATACTAATATTACTCTTAATGCAGAGTGGTCCATTTCCCCCGAAACTATATATAATACTATATTATCGTAGAATTAATGTTCATCGTATTAATGCTGCAAACAAGCTTATTTGGCATTATCTGCTAAATACTTCAAGAAAGAAATTATATTTACTACGCAGTAATTTATTTGTTTTTTTGATCTGCAAAAAATCGAAATACTTAAACACTTAAATTGTTGAATAGAAGTACAATTTGAAAGGAAATCAAATAGAGTACAGATTTAAAATTTTACGCTAGTACATGTATGTATCCCAAACAAAGAGATCCTAAAATGAATTAACTTCATCTTCGATTCTCTCAAACACACCTGTTATTTGAAGTCACGGACGTTCTCCCTCCAGGCTGGTCTGTCACTTACTGATGCTGAACTGAGAGTTCAGCCTTTAAAGTATTTCAGAGAACTGACAAGAATTCAGATTAGGTGGGTGATGTTGCGTTTGTTCAAAAACGTATATGTCAATCTGCGTCAGAGTCTGTGGAATGTTGATTTCCAGATAACGTGAGAATGCAAGAGTTACTGAATACATTTTTAGATTGCCTTTAAAAATGAAACCGAAAGTAACATAATTGTTTACATGATTTCAATTTATGTTGTTGAGTTAGTTACTTGTATTTTTTGGACCTCGTTTGAATTAATTTTCAATTGCAGCGTTTTCTGTTAAATGAGCTGTTAAGCTGATCAAAGTTAAAAATAAGGTGATCAAATAAAAGTTTAATCTCTGTTGTACAGGTATTAGGTATTAATACCTGAACAACAAAACTAAACGAGGTATTCGAAGTGGCCTAGTGGTGTGTTGAACGCTGTCTTCTATTCATCTCCATCACAAATTTGTACCAGGTGGTATGCGTTCCTTAGGTCCAGCTTGCTGAAGATGGTGGCTCCCTGTAGGGGTTCGAAGGCAGAGCTGATTAGTGGCAGAGGGTACTTATTCTTAACAGTGATGTTGTTCAAGCCCCGAAAGTTGATACATGGGCGGAGAGTCTAATCCTTCTTACTAACAAAAAAAAATCCTGCCCCCAGAGATGAGGAAGAAGCTCTGATAATGCCAGCAGCCAGGGAGTCATTAATATAAGTCTCCATAGCCTCTCTCTCAGGTCGTGACAGGTTATACAAGCGACTTGAGGGAAAAGTGGAACCCGGTAGCAGCTCGATCGCACAATCATAACTCCGATGTGGTGGCAAGGATAGGGCCCTCTCCCTACTGAATACCTCACCGAGGTCATGATACTCCGCAGGCACAACTGACAGATCAGGAAAATTGCTGGGAAAATTCTGGGAAAATTCATTTCCCAGTTGGCTGAAAAAGACAAAGCACTCCGGGACCTCCTTTCGAAAAAGAACTGTTGGGTGTGGGACACAGACCAGGTAATGGCGTTTAAGGAGCAGAAGGAGGCACTTCCTTCTCCTCCTGTGCTGGCCATGTATGACCAGAACAGAGACACTAAAGTGTCAGCCGATGCATCTTCTTATGGCTTGGGAGGCGTTATACTCCAGATGGTTGACGGCGAATGGTGTCCGGTGGCTTATGCATCGCGGTCACTCTCCCCAACTGAGCAACGCTATGCATAAGTTGAAAAGGAGGCCCTAGGCCTCACATGGGCCTGTGAAGGGTTCCGGGACTTTCTCCTGGAGGCCGACCATAAACCTCTCCTCAGCCTACTGGGAGCCCTAGCACTCAACCTTCTGCCGCCAAGAATTCAGCGCTTCAGAATGAGGCTCATGCACTGTAAAATGTAATTGTTGACCTTACTTAAAAAAATGAGTGCCCTTAACTCATTTCTGCCGAATTTGTTGACCATACTAAAGGAAACTTAGTAAAGTACATTTTCTGCTCCGGAAAGTTATGAAACTTATGATTTAAAGTAACGTTTACTTCAAATAATGAGTGTCGAAGAACTTTCCCCAAAACCAGGAGATACTCTGCAGCACTCGGCTCTAATACGCATGTGCACTTGACCACCGAAGACGTGATTTCCTTTGAGGCGGCAGCTGGAAGCAGAAAGAAAGCGCTGCTCGGTCCAGAAGGTAAGTTTCAGCTAACGTTACATGATCAAATGTTACCGTTTACTGGCACCGTTCTACCTAGCAAACTTACTTGTTCATTTGCCATATTCTACACCTATTAGTTAACGTTAGTTTTTGGGGTTTAGCTTTATCTCTTCGATTTTCAAAGCTAACGTTAGCCGTTAACATTTAAGCTAACGTTAGCTTGACCGTCTAGAATAAATCGGAATGCTTTGAAAAAATGTTCAGAGTACAGATGTTACTGGGATGCAAACAGCAGTCCTCCGTGGCCTTCCTGTCATCCTTGGAGATGAGAATACAGACTTCATTAAGACATGCTTTGTAAGTAGACTTTACTCAAAATTATTATCTATATGTGTTTCCTCTGGTAATCTTTTGGTATATGTTACTTATCTTCCAATTAGTGCAGCTATACTTTATTTTGGTGCAGGATCAGGGCCCTTTAGTATCTAGAGTCTTTCCCTACTCACTCTGAATAAGTGTCTTCTCTTACTTGATTAATTATATCTAAATCAATCACAGTAGCTGTCTCTTCAATGCTCCGATAAGTGAAATTTGGGGAGCAAAGTTTTTCTGTGAGGCATGCACATATAACGTATGTGTTCTACCATAGAAATGCAATTTGACATGCAATTGTGGTTTTAATGCTGCTATTGTTTTTAGGACTCCCGAGACATCTGTTTGTTACAAACCATAGTCCTAATTTTTCATGATGCAAGGCATGCTATTTTCATATTGTGGGTAATTGCATGTTTTTCGCAAATGTTTAGTTCATTCTAATATTTGAATACAACAAACAATTAACAGAACATTGATTCATATTTAATTAATTGCCTTTAGTCTTACAGTTAAATTGGATAGGACAGACTTTTTTATCTGTGGGTGTGGTGGCATCTTTCAAATACCATTAGCATAAGAGAGGCAATCAGTTTATTTTATTGCGATGTTAAGATATTTTAAAAGTTTGAGTAAAATGTCCACATTTCAAAACATGTCATTTTTAATTGTTTTAATTTTTAATCACGTTTTAATCACAGATTAAGAAAATCCGTGAGGAACTTCCTTAAAAATAAACTTGTAATGTCATTGCATTATAACTGTTCTGTCTTTGGTTTCGAAGCTTACAGTTTCTAGTTCAGCTTACTTGAAAGTTTTAAGGCAATGGGTTTCCTGATTATTTCTTAGTAAAGGGAATAGGTGGATTAGTAAAGTTAACTTTTTCTTATTAGTACTGCTTACTTAATATAACTCAGATCTTTAAGTTGTCTGAACTGACTTATTTATTGTCAACATAATTAATCATTTTAAGTAAACTATACTAATGTTTACTGCAGTTACATGAGTTGCCTAAACTCAGTTATTTTCAGTATTAACAATTTAAAATTAATGAGCGATTTTACTTAGAAATTTTGAGGCAATTGGTTTAGTGACTTTTTTCAAGTAAAGTCAACTTATTACATTTTACAGTGTGCGCTACTCCTATACAATCATACATGCGTCACTCTGGACAGCAGACACACTGTCACGCTCGGCTGTGGAAGCGAGCATGTCTCCAGATGAAAATGAGCTGTTGGAGAGCACAAACATATATGTGGACTGTATCATTGAAAATCTGCCCGCCAGTCCCTCATACATAGAGAATCTGAAAGAGCAGCTCAAAGCTGACAGTGTCTGCTCAAGGGTCATGAGGCTGTGCGCAGACGGATGGCCGTCGCATGTCCAACAGGAATCAGTGCTGAAAAACTATTGGCTGGAGCGAGCCACGCTCACAGTGGACGATGGTTTGCTCCTTAAAGACTCACGGCTGGTAATACCGGCAACACTGTGGAACGATGTGCTGGCCAATCTGCATGAAGGACACAAAGGTGTTGTGAAATGTAAAGCACGCACACGCCAGCCCGTATGGTGGCCGGGACTTGTTCATCAGATAAACGACATGGTAGTCAAATGCAGAACATGCATACAAGAAAGACACAATCACAATGAGCCGCTCATGCGTTCAGAGCAGCCTGACCGACCATGGCAGAGGTTGGGGGCGGACCTCTTTGAACTGTTAGGTAAGACGTACTTACTTGTTGTCGACTACTTCTCAAGATATGTCGAGATTGCCCTCTTATCTCATACTAGGTCCCCCGACATCCTCACTCATCTAAAGTCGATCTTCGCTCGCTCGCCATGGCATCCCGGGGGTAATGATGTCAGATAACGGACCTCAGTTTTCTGGACAGGCATTTGCTTTGTTTGCAGCTGCATACGGATTCAGACACGTCACCAGCAGCCCGGGGTTCCCGCAAAGTAATGGCGAAGCAGAACGAGCGGTCCAGACGGTGGAAAAACCTTTTGAAGAAGGTGGATGACCCCTACCTGGCTCTACTTGCTTACAGAGCCACTCCTCTTCAGAATGGGTACAGTCCGGGTGAGCTTCTCATGGGCCGACATTTACGCACTACAGTGCCAACTGTTCCCTCTCATCTGGACCCTGCATTGCCTGACGGCCACGCTCTGGCCCAGAAGGAAAAGGAGAAGAGGATGTCAGATTCTGCACACTACAACAGGCGTCACTGTTCAAGAATGCACAGTGTCTTGTCACCTGGAGAACCTGTATGGGTCACTGACGCGAAGACGTCCGGAATGTGATCCAGAACCACACTACTCCGAGATCTTATTTGGTGGATTTACCTCAGGGGCTGGTGAGACGCAACCGCCTGCATCTGATACCTCCACAGGCGCCGACACAAGAGAGGACGTCACCACAGCAGCACATGTCAGAGCAGGCCATCTTACCCGCAGAGACTCCCAATCTCAGAACTAGATCTGGGAGAGCCATCATCAAGCCTGCTAACTTGTGAAGTTAGGGAAACATCTGTAAATATATGTCGACTTATTGTGTATTATGACTTATTGTGTATTATGTTGTCATGGTTATGTGTGAGTTTAGTCGAAGCTAGTAAGGTTGGTTAAAACACTTTATGTTAGGACATAACAATTCAGTGAATGCCAGTTGTTTAATTAATGCACTTAGTAAGTGTTCAAAGTTTCAATACTCACCAAAGTGCCTAACATTGTTTTCCTCACAGGGTTCGAATGGTTGGATGGAAACAACGGTTTACTCTTTGTTATCTTAAAAGGGAAGATGTGGTGTTGTTCAATGTTACGCATGCCAGTTGATTGTTGTTCATGTTGAACCAGTAGGAAGCTCTATTGTTGGTAGGCTGGGGACCAATAGGATGAGGGAATGAATGTGGGGTGCGGGGATTCATGTTACGCGATGACCGCAAAGAATAAACATGTCTTTAGTAAACAGTCTGTCTCACACACTTTATTGAGCAAACGTGACATCCTCCAGGGATGAGCTGCAAAGAAACATGTAGATATAAATCATGACGGTCAAGAGGAGGTTGCGTGAAACAGGTGGCATGTTCAAGAATCGGGAACTAAGAACATTTATTACCAAAATGCGCTAGACATACAAGGAATATTACTTGGTGTGTCCTTTATTTGAAAATAAAGATAAATAAATTTCAATTAAAAATAAAAGTTAGAAATATATTTTTTTAAAGTGAACAAAAAGGGACAAGTGTATGTGAAGTGTGAAGGGTGTGACTGGTGGAGCGGGATGTCAGAGACAACATCAGGAATCAGGAAACATTTTTTACCAAAATATGTCAAACATACAAGGAATTTGTCTTGGCGGTTGGTGCGCGACAGTAGAAAGTGTGACAATAGACAACAAAACAGCAGTGCACAAGTAATAAAATAAAGTAAAATGAAATGCTAATGCAATGAGTTAGTAGAATAAGGGTTAGTATAAAAAAAGGGAATAATGTTAAAGTTAAAAATTTAAAATATTAAAAAAGTTTAAAAAATATTAAGCATAAAGTGCACTAGCGAACAAGTAACAAAGTGACGAGTGACGACAAAGTGATGAATTACAGTTAAAGTGACATGTGCAGTATGAGGGGGAGTGACCGGTGGAGTGTTATAGTCAGTCAGTGGGGGACCGGCTCTGTTGATGAGCCCGACTGCCGACGGGAAGAAACTGTTCGTGTGGCGGGAGGTCTTAGTCCTGATGGACCTCAGCCTCCTGCAGATGGAAGGGGCACAAACAGGTTTTGTCCGGGGTGGGAGGGGTCGGCTACCATCTTTTTAGCTGCTTCAGAGTCCTGGAAGCGAACGAGTCCTGCAGGGACGGCAGATTGCAGCCGATCACCCTCTCTGCAGAGCGGATGACCCGCTGAAGCCTGCCCTTGTCCTTGGCTGTGGCTGCAGCGTACCAGACGGTGATGGAGGAGCAGAGGATGGACTCCATGATGGCCGTGTAGAAGTGGACCATCATCGTCTTTGGCAGGTTGAGTTTCTTCAGCTGCCTCAGAAAGAACAACCTCTGCTGAGGCTTCTTGGTGATGGAGCTGATGTTCAGCTCCCACTTGAGGTCCTGGGTGATGATGGAGCCCAGGAAGGAATCCACAATAGTGACGGGGGAGTCACACAGGCTGATGGGGGAGGGTGGGGCGCTGTTCCTCCTGAAAGCCACAACCATCTCCACTGTCTTTAGAGTGTTGAGCACCAGGTTGTTCTGACTGCACCACGACACCAGATGGTCAGACTCCCACCTGTAGGCGGACTCGTCCCCACCAAAGATCAGTCCAATGAGGGTGGTGTCATCCGCAAACTTCAGGAGCTTGACGGACTGGTGACTGGAGGTGCAGCTGTTGGTCTACAGGGAGAAGAGCAGAGGGGAAAGAACGCAGCCTTGGGGGGAACCGGTGCTGATGGTCCGAGAGGCTGAGACATGTTTCCCCAGCTTCACGTGCTGCTTCCTGTCAGACAGGAAGTCTGTGATCCACTTGCAGGTGGAGTCGGGTGGTGCAGCTGGGAGAGTTTGTCCTGCAGCAGAGACGGGATGATGGTGTTGAAGGCAGAGCTGAAGTCCACAAACAGGATCCTGGCGTAGGTTCCTGGGGAGTCCAGATGCTGGAGGATGTAGTGGAGGGCCATGTTGACAGCATCGTCCACAGACCTGTTGGCTCTGTAGGCGAACTGCAGGGGGTCCAGGAGGGGGTCGGTGGGGGACTTCAGGTGGGTCAGGACTAGCCGTTCAAAAGACTTCATGACTACAGAGGTCAGGGCGACGGGCCTGTAGTCATTGAGTCCTGTGATCCTGGTCTTCTTGGGGACAGGGATGATGGTGGAGGCCTTGAAGCAGGCTGGTACGTGGCAGGTCTCCAGGGAGGTGTTGAAGATGTCAGTGAACACCGGAGACAGCTGGTCAGCACAATGCTTCAGGGTGTGAGGGGAAACGGAGTCCGGACCGGCTGCCATTGAGACGGGTTATAATATGATGGACGCCACCACAGGTCTTTCTCACTTCCAGATTTTGTGCTTCCTTGATTCCTTTCCTTGCCTCCTTGCACACAGAAGATTAGATGGGAGGAGATGAAGAGATGAGGAAGAGGTGAGAGGACAGCAGCTCTTTTGAAGTTGTAAAGTGTCAGGACTAAAATTGGCCTAAAACACGATGAAGATAAATGTAAAAGGTTATTAAAGAATTGTGTTAAAACGCCACAGAACCTGTTTTTAGTGCATCGGTCCGAGCTGATCATCTTAATTAGTATGAATACAATAAGGAACTGTTTCCTCGGTCGGGTCCTGCTGTGGACAGCAGTTATTCCAGCGGCGTGTCTCCTTGTTCTTGTTAGGGATTTAAGTAGAATTTGACGATTCTAATAGAAAACAGTGATAGAAACCATAGTACAATTAGAAATGTGTAGTTTATGTGATGTTAGATATTAGTTATTACATTAGCGTATTAGATGAAGTGAATGCAATCAAACACAATGTAGAGTCATGTAAATCATATAAACACTGCACACATTAACATTCTGTCACAATGTGATGTTAAAACCTGGGGACGGATGCTAATTACCAGATTTCTCCCAATTTTCTCCCCAAAGAGGGTTTTTGGGGAGTTTTTTCTTCTGTCAGGTAGTAGATGAGCAACTGAATGCAAGACTGTCTTGCATTCAGTTTGAATGAGACAAATGTCTTGAGATTGGACCACATGAACTGTATTAGATCTCATGATGTAGTGTGATGAATGGTGATGAAGTGTGATCATTTATGATGTGTTGTAATTAAAGTGGGCGGCACGGTGGTGTGGTGGTCAGCACTGTGGGCTCACAGCAAGAAGGTCCTTTCTGTGTGGAGTCTGCATGTTCTCCCCGTGTCTGCGTGGGTTCTCTCCGGGTTCTCCGGCTTCCTCCCACAGTCCAAAGACATGCTCTGGGGATCAGGTTGATGGTGACTCTAAATCACCCGTAGGTGTGTGAATGGTTGTATGTACCCTGTCTATCGCCCGAAGTTGGCTGGGATGGACTCCAGCCCCCCTGCGACCCTGTGTGCAGGATAAGTGGTTTGACGATGGATGGATATTTTCCTCAGTCAAGACCAAGAAGGGACGATCGAAAAAACAACAACAATATAAGCTGCAAAGGATACTGACGACGTCATCGAAGCCCAGTATTTATTCTATCGTATGTCTGTTGAATCATTGTAGTATTTGATTATTCAATTATTTTCTTTACACTCATGCAGATACAGGACAATAATAGGAAGAAGGACAGAAATAGTTAAATAAAGCATGTCGATCAGCAGATAAACAGCTAAATCCAGACATTATTAAATCATTTTCGCAGTACCAGGGATTAACGCACTGATTACACACTCCATGTTTGGTTAGTTTAGTACATGCAATCTTTAAATTAACATGCTTATTTATTACTTCAAACGTGTTTGGTGCCCCATTTATGTTGCAGCCATTGAGACGGGTTCTATCACCACACGTTTTTCTCATTTCCAGATTTTGTGCTTCCTTAATTTCCTTTCCTCACCTCCTTGCTCACAGAAGATTGGATGGGAGGAGATGAAGAGATGAGTAAGAAGTGAGAGGACAGCAGCTCTTTTGAAGTTATAAAGCGGCGGGACTAAAATTGCCCTAAAACATGATGAAGATAGCGGTGTGTCTCCTCATTCTTCAGGGTCCATTTTAGGGATTGGGATGTCTTCCAAATGGAGCGCTGTGATGAACTTCTGGGTAAAAGGCCGTACGAATCGATGAGCGATAAAATAGGGAAAATTACAACAAACTCGGGCTTGACCTCCAACCGTCTGCAAATGTGAGATTGTGAGAAGCATCAACAGTAAACAGGAAGTCCTGTCGGCCGGCAGAGGAACGGCTTCACATCAACCGCAGGTGTTCGCGGAGGAATGGGGCGACCTCCTTGAGGAACTCGATCATCTCCAAACTGGCGTCATCGCCCTTCTTCCTCACGGCGTCGATGACAAAGCGAGCTCTGTCGCTGTAGTTCGGCTTCGCCTCCGCTGCCTCCCTCTCGTCGTCAGTGATCACCTTCTTCTCCAACAGTCGGTCCAGCAGACTCTTGAGCACAGGTTCAGAGATGCTCTTGACGAAGTCGCTCCGTACCTTCAGCAGCCTCTCGCTTGGCCTCTCGCTTGGCCTGCGGGACGCCACAACCGCGTCCGAGAGGCCGACTCGTCTTTCCCAAACGCTGAGGGAGCCGTCGCCTTCATTCAGAAACAGCTTAATCTCTTTCAGCCTCGTCTCAAGGGTCACCTGGAAGGACGGGAAGTAGTTGTTGTAGTTGCAGTGAAACTCGGCCTTGGTGGGCTGAACTATGACCCGGTCGTCCTGGGGACTGGTGGAGAGGACGTACTCCCGGTCCGGGTGCAGTTTGCATTGCGTGGGCGTCTCTATGTAGGACTCAGGCCCGACATCGTTCTTCCTGCTGCACTTCACCTCTCGCACCACCACGTTACTCGGCAGCATCAACACGTTGAGGTGGGACTCGGGTTTCGGGTTGTCTGGGTAATTTGGGGGCCGGTAGAAGAGCAGAACCAGCGCTCGGACCGGCTGGGGGGGCGAGTCCACGTCCTTGACATTACCGAAAGCAGAAAGCCCCGAGACGTCCACCACAACGTGAGTCTCCGTCACCTCCCTCGGGCGGAGGAACTCCACACCCTCGTCTTCCACATGGGCCACCGACAGGAAGTCGCCCCCCCCGCCACTCTGGATCTCGCAGTGAGGGAGGTGAAGGCCGAGCACGGACCGCTGCTCGCATTCGATGTTGAACAAGGGTCCCGCGGGCTTCTTGTGATGGCGGTCCAGCAGCCTCCGATCCCAGGGGACGATCCTGTAAACCACTTCCCCCCCATTGCCCCCAATGTGGAACACCAGGCCGGTCACGCTGCACAGGTACAGACCCGGACCGGAGCACCACAACCTGAAGGTCTCGTCGCCCTCATCGGCCGTGATGTCGGGCGTGAAATCCTGCTGACCCGCCGCCGGTGAAGCGCCGGTGACCGAGTGGCTCGCGGCTGGAAAGGAAGCGTCCGTTTCCGTCAGAACGTCGGCGTCTCCTCCCGGCTCCCTCTCGTGCTGTGTGGGGGAAGACTCAAACGCATCGGCGGCGGGCGAGTCCCTGGCGAGCGCGGAGCGGCATCGTGCAGGTGGGGGGCCTTCGACCATCAGGATGAGGGACTGAGAGCAGTCAGGGTCCACGTCATGTTCTGATCCGTTTGGAAGGTGTGAAACAGGCTCCGCCCTCTTCTGACCGGCTCCTTGGAAGTATGTCGTGATCGTTGGAGGTGATGGCTTGTATGAGATTACAGAAGAAGGCGGAGCGGAATCTGTTTTCGTTCTTTTCTCTGTGCCGGAACTTTTACGATTTGTTTGACGCGAAAACTGTTTTGTGGGAGAATAATGTGTATAGTCCTTTTGAGTATAAGACCGGCCAGGGGGATTGGCAGAGGCACCGGTTATAAAGGAATTAGACTCCTCTGAATCTGCCTCTGGATCTGCCTCGGAGGGGGCAGTGGAGAGGGAAGGGGTAGAGGAGGGTGTAAGGGTGGGGGCAGGTTTGGCGTAACTACATCTGCAGATCAGGGCTCTCCGGAGGGCTCTGGCCGCCCTGCTGAAGCACGAGCCGTCTCTCTCCGGTCCTCGGCGTTCCTCGGGGGACGCCATCCTGGTGGCGCTCAGGAAGGCGACAGGAAGTCAGCAGGTCGCTTGTCTGGTTTTGAAGTCTCTTACGAAAGTGTTGAAATGGTGTTTGAACTCCCCTCTGGCTGTTTCTCCTGCTCTGGTCCCTGAAGTAGAATCACAAGAATGTAAATCCATCGCTGGTGATCAATGTAATATTTTACATTCTCTTCCTCTATAATAAACAGTGGTGGAATGTAACTTTACTTTAAGTTCTTCATAATTGTACTTGAATATTTCTTTCTACTTTTACTACCTTTATTTGAATACTAACAATACATTCTTAGATGGACATTTACTTGTTGTATTAATTTTTATTTTATTCAAGTAACAAGACGAGACGTGTCAGAATTGTTCCATCAGCGTCTGATAAACATCAATTATATTAAGTCAATATGAACATATACACATAATGATAATAAAAACATGATAGATTGAAGGTAAATGTAAAAAGATATTCTTTAGAACTGAAACAGAACACAAGGCTGACAGGAAATGAACTCGGGTCACAGAAAGGTCTCCGACGCCTACCAGGAAATAAATAACAACTATTAGAAATATATATTAATAGGCATATTTGATTTGAAGCACATTTAAGAGCGGCGGTGGAAGAAGTTCTCAGAGGTTTTACTTTAGTAGAAATACAGTAATACCACAGTGAAGTTCTCCGTCAGTACTGGTTTAGGTTCCGCGACCAAGGTACCACGTTTTAGTTCTTACTCCCGCCAGCTCTATTAAATATTCTATCATTCCTATTTGTACAGGATTTTAGAGAGCGGAAATGGAGAAAATCCCTTCCTCCCGTATTTTGGCCCGGCCCGGGTTCACAAACGTTTTGCTCTCAGACAGGAAGTCCTCGACCCACCGGCGTGGTTTACGATTCACCTGCGTCATCTAGCCTCCCCAGGACCCGAGCCTCAGTCTGCACTTCTCAGCACTAAAACGCGTGACAATAAATATCTCGCAGTATCAGAGTTCAAACCTTTTAAAGTAACTTCTAACTTTGCGAAGATTAGCCTTTGCCAAACCGAGACCTAGAGACCGTAAAAAAACACTCTTACCTGTAATGTTTCACTCCGGTCCGCTAGAAAAGGATGTCGTCGCCTCTCCTTCCTCAGGCAGACTCTGGACTCTCTATCTACCTGCAATGGAATAGGGACTTTGATCCAGAGGCACCAGAGATATCAGCCGCACCCTTTGAGGGGGGCAAACCTTTGTGTTACAGTGCATCTGGTTAGAAGGGGCATTGAGGGATGTGACCAAGCAGGGGAAGTGTTGAACGAGCTGCAAGGGAGGCCGAGTGATGTTGTGAGAGTTGGACTACGTTGCAGACCCTCGCTAAACGTACAGCTACGGCCTGAGCCAGTTTTTGATTTATTCAAACAACCTTTTAGCGGCATCCTTCGTGCCCCTATCTGACTTTTATGACGCTGAATCATAAATGCTGGATTCTGCTCGTCAAGGTCATAGACGCCGCCGTGAAAGGACCTGCTACCCTTTCTCGTTCTAGTTCTTAAGGATCAGTCACTGGCTGAACGACTAGGTATCAATATTTTAAGGGGCGCTCTGCATTTGCATTTACGGGACGTCTTCATGTTTTTTGTTCTCTTCTTTATTTTAATATTTATAGTATGACTCACCTGGTATGTTCCTGTTTGGGGTGTTTTCTCGAGTGTTTGGTTGATTTGCTGCATTTCGTTGCTTGGGGGGCTTTGGATGAGCAAGTGGAGATCAGCAGGGGGGAACGCAACGGGACGTGTGATCAGTACGAACATGACCGGGTGTCACGTGGGCGCCCTCTGGTGGGCCCCTGCGGACGTGCATGTGGCACCCCGTGTAATAACTACACGATGCAAGAGAGAGAACACCTGCTACAGCAGCAACAGACACACGTACGGCGACTAGTTTCACTCTTTCTTAACCCTCCAACTCCACCCATGAACTGTGACATCTTTGACGATAAATTACTGCCTCTTGTACATTATTACTTTATTAGACACGGGACAATGAAAAGGAAAAATCCCTTTACATGATCATTTTGACCCAGCCACTTGTTTTCCGCCCACGCGAACAACCGCTTGTGCGTTTTGTGAGTTGAGTTCAACCTTCAAACCGCTTCAGAGAAACGATCAAGAGGTCAGAGAAGGTGCGTGAAGAACAGAAACTTGAGTCTTAACCTGCTTCTACAATTCGGTCTGCTGAAGTCAGTCATCTGTGGAATGTTAATTTTTGTTTGAGACTAACTGGATAAATCATTTGGAAGCCTTTAAAACATGAAGTCACAGTTGACATGATTTTAGGTGACAGGCTGGTTACTTGTAGTTTGCAGACCTCGTTTGGATTAATTTACAAACTTCGGTGTGTTTAACTCACTTTGTAAAAGAAGCTGATTAAAGTTTCATCTCTGTTGTGCAGAAACAAGAAGCTTATCTTTCAAATGATCCTTTATTTCTAAAAAGAAAATGTCCTGTACAATACAGTACAAATTGAACAAATATAGAATAGAATTACAAGAATGTAAATCTATCGCTGGTATACTGTAGAATATTATGAACAAACTGACAACTCGGTTCATGAATTAAACCAATTAATAAAATGCCTTTAGTGCAATACCACCCAGTGAGCACAAGACGTATTTTCAACGGTGAAATATGGTTGAAATCGGGTTGAACTGAGGTCTGAACTCTAAGACACAACTGATGACCCGAATGATCTTTTACACACAAGGGTTGTGAGACATCTGTACATGAGTGTTCTAACACACTTGCTGCTGTTATAATTATTATCAACGTCTTTTCAACCGGTTAAAAAGTGGATGAAACATCAACGTGCTGGAAAATGTCAATTTGTTGATAAGGGGGTCATGTTGTAACGTAAGGTTGAAGGAGAGACGATATTAACATTAAGATTTTCATAATAATTAATGAACTGGTCGGCGAAATTTGGTCTACGCGAAGACGTGATTTCAACGTATTTAATATTTCACTTAAAACGTCATAAATACGAAACTACGGACTGTGCGCTGTTATTAAGATGCTTTTAGGACATAAAAATAATAATGCGGGCAATTTCAAACATTACTTGTAAATATGTAACTCCGCTCACATCTGTAACGCGCATGCGCGAGTTCTTAGACGCTTGGAGATCTTCGACTGGATGCAGCACGAGGCAAAGTTACGGCAGCAGAGCGACATGAACGGGCTGATAGAACCACGACTACCGGCTCCAATGCTCTGTAAGTACGGGAGTGTTTGGATGAAGCACACATGGAACTATAACCGGGTGTTTTACTTCTGCTGCCCACCCGATACGGGAAACATTGTTCTTTTTGGTGAGCTAGTTAGCGTTAGCGCAGGTAGTTTGCTAGTTAGCATGCTAGCTTTGAGCATGCTAGCTTTCAGCATGATGACCTGGACCAAAAGTAAACGTCCCAGAATATTTTTCGTGTGTTTGGTGTTGCTAATGCGTTAGGTTGTTGCTGTACCCATAAATATTTTTGCCTTTCCCATTTTGAGTATCTCATATTGAAAATACGTTTTTAAAGCAATGGGGGCTAAATACATAACAACATCACAAGAGTTGCTGCTTAAAGCATGATACTGTGTATCCCGAAGGATCTTTTACACACAAGGGTTGTGAGACATCTATACATGAGTGCTGCTGTTATAATTATTATCAGTGACTTTATTATTACTGGTTTGTCGCGGAGCCCGGCCGGGCACAGCCCAAAGGAGTGACGCGGCAGCCCAATACTCTACTCCCCATTGGCTCACCACCTGTGTAGGAAACCGATGGGGTCGGGTGCGCTGCTACAAGGGTGGCAGTGACAGTGGGGGGTCTAGACGGAACATGCCTGGGCGGCAGATGCTGGCCCTGGGGACGTGGAACATAACCTCTCTGGGGGGGAAGGAGCCGGAGCTTGTGCGGGAGGTGGAGCGTTATCAGTTGGATTGGAAGACTCGGGACAGACCCGGTAAACCCAAGCGTGTAGTGAGGGTGAACTGGGAACGTCTGGTGGAGGCCCCGGTCCAAAAGATTTTCAACTCACACCTCCAGTGGAGCTTCTCTCACATTCCTGTGGAGGTAGGGAACATTGAACCAGAGTGGTGTATTTTCAAAACCTCCATTGCTGAAGCCGCGGCAGTGAGTTGTGGCCTCAAGGTCTTAGGTGCATCAAGGGGCGGTAACCCTCGTGGACACCGGTGGTCACAGAAGCCGTCCGACTGAAGAAGGAGGCCTTTCGGGCTATGATATCCGGTGGGACTCCAGAGGCAGTGTACCGACAGGCTCGAAGGGCAGCAGCCTCTGACGTGATGGAGGCAAAGCAGCGAGTATGGGAGGAGTTTGGGGTAAATATGGAGAAGGACTTTCGGTCGGCACCAAAGTGCTTCTGGAAGACCATCCGGCACCTCAGGAGGGGTGACATATTACAACAGCTATTACACACAATTATCAGCATGTGGTATAAACTATGCGCATGTCCTCCCTGTCATAGAAGGCTTGCTGACAGGGTGGAAATGTTTTGCTAATTTTAGCATTTAATGAGCACATGTTGGACCTTCAGTTCAAATATGATTCAGTTAGCAAGGTGACAGTGTAAAAATTTTGAAAAGTTTTTATATTAACTCATATTTCACTATGACAAAGTGGACATGTTAAGCTTGAAAACATCTGACTACACACATATGATGAAAATGAATAAATACTCTGCAACAAGCCACTGTTTCAGCCTTCATTGAAGAAAGACAAAACGATGGTAATAATGAAGACATCACGGGGTGTCTTAAATGGGCAGTTACCCCATAATGACAGGGTGGACAGCAATTTCAGGGACACATGCAAAATGTTCAATATGATTATGGAAATAGAATATACATGATCAGAATGACTCATTCAATCAAATAACTTGTTGTGGACAATAAAACTGTATATATTTTTTAATTTAGTCTCATTTAACCGTATTACACATACTGTAGTAAGCAGAGCAGTGTGGGACATGCCGGAATCACGTACATCCAATGAAAAATAAAACGAAAGAAACACATTTCAAGAGAATAATGATTGTAGTGATATGCGTGTAAATGTTTGGTCATTTATAATAAGACGGCAGAAACATGTCGACGCACTCGTTTCAATTCATGGTTCTAAAGTCTTCACCTCCAGAACAACAGGTGGAGTCGCGTGTTTTGTCGAAGACCACCTAGAGCAGGGGTCTCAAACTCAAATCAGCTGCGGGCCAGATGCAGCCCACATCAACCGAACGCGGGCCAGACTAGCGTCCGAACGGCATGGTCGACAATAACACAACTTAACACTCACTTTCAAAAGCAGTCATTGAACCCCACCCTGGGGGATCGGTCCGAATGAGACTACAACACTAGTCCTCCTTTAACTCAGCGGGGGAGACCTAAGGTCATGTGACCGTGGAATTCCTTTATAGCCAAACGTGAAGTTACGTGAATCGAAGCTGCGTAGTGATGGACGGAGACGCTCGTCGGTGACGTCAGATGCTTCGTGTGTTGTTAGTGTGAGTCGTAAAGGAAAACTTTATTAAACGAGCGATGCTAACGGTTAGTCACATGATCACCTGCGCGAAAGAGGGCAGGAAACTGAATTTCACCCTCCTGCTCTCTGCACCTCGGCCGACACACACGACCCGCCCCCCATGTCAGTCACATGCATGCCACGTTCACTGGACAAGCACACAGTAGGAAACCAGAACATCATAACATGTCCCACACAGCAGCTGACAGTGGGGTTACAGTATAAAACTTGCGGGCCGCACTAACATTACACTTTCATATTAAGGATGGGGCCACAAAATATCGTCCCGAGGGCCGCAATTGGCCCGCGGGCCGCGAGTTTGAGACCCCTGACCTAGAGAGTCACGTCTTTGTGTGTGGAAGTCGTTGGTTGGTTTATTTATTTATCATAGACTTTTTTGCCCCGTGCATCCACACTGCTGCTTTTCATCACGGAGACATTTGTCCCGTATTTTCCTCCATGGCTTCGCCTCTCGACCGGCAAACCGGCGTTTGTGGAGATCTGCCTCCATGGATCAAACCCGCCAATGACGGCTTGTATAAGCGGTCATATTTACGCATTTCTTCCTACAAAAGTTCTTCAATCTGATCCGTTCTCTCGTAAACATTCTTTGTTTTAATAATGGTGGTATCAGGCTGTGAAAGCGGAGATGTGAAACTCCAAGGACGCAGTTAGCGGACCAATCACAGCCTGGTGCTGCAGGAGGCTGCGCTGCTTGCGTCGCTTGAAGAAAATACTCATAAAAGTACAAGTACCCAAAAATCTACTTAATTACAGTAACGTGTATTTGTAATTCGTTACTTCCACCCCTTACTTACTATTCATAATGTTGCTGGTAACCATATTATTAAAGCAATAAGGTACTTGAGGCAGTTATTACAATATTGAAGATAAAGTACTGCCTCAACTACCTTATTGCTTAAATAAATTAGAACTTACGTCAGTAGAAATACAGTAGTACCATAGTGTAAAAGTACTCAGTCAAAGAAATGTAAACATACTAATATTACTCTTAAGGCAGTGGTCCATTTCCCCCGAAACTATATATAATACTATATTATCGTAGAATTAATGTTCATCGTATTAATGCTGCAAACAAGCTTATTTGGCATTATCTGCTAAATACTTCAAGAAAGAAATTATATTTACTACGCAGTAATTTATTTGTTTTTTTGATCTGCAAAAAATCGAAATACTTAAACACTTAAATTGTTGAATAGAAGTACAATTTGAAAGGAAATCAAATAGAGTACAGATTTAAAATTTTACGCTAGTACATGTATGTATCCCAAACAAAGAGATCCTAAAATGAATTAACTTCATCTTCGATTCTCTCAAACACACCTGTTATTTGAAGTCACGGACGTTCTCCCTCCAGGCTGGTCTGTCACTTACTGATGCTGAACTGAGAGTTCAGCCTTTAAAGTACTTCAGAGAACTGACAAGAATTCAGATTAGGTGGGTGATGTTGCGTTTCTTCAAAAACGTATATGTCAATCTGCGTCAGAGTCTGTGGAATGTTGATTTCCAGATAACGTGAGAATGCAAGAGTTACTGAATACATTTTTAGATTGCCTTTAAAAATGAAACCGAAAGTAACATAATTGTTTACATGATTTCAATTTATGTTGTTGAGTTAGTTACTTGTATTTTTTGGACCTTGTTTGAATTCATTTTCAATTGCAGCGTTTTCTGTTAAATGAGCTGTTAAGATGATCAAAGTTTAAAATAAGGTGATCAAATAAAAGTTTAATCTCTGTTGTACAGGTATTAGTTTAAAAAAAACTATGAGCTTGCGTTTCAAATGATTCTTTATTTCTAAAAAAAAAGATGTCCTGCGATACAGTACAAATTTAACCTGCTTTCTGTTTTTACAACAAATTCTCAATTGAGGAATCTTACAAAAATATTTTCCTCACTCAAGACATAGAAGGAACAATAAAACAACAACAATGTAACAAACTCAGGAAGAGCAACATGGAAATGGATTAAATCCACCGCGCCGTCAGTGATGATTCTCGTCTCAGACTTCAGGACCTTCTCCTCTGTGGTGTTGTTCACTGTTACGCGATGACCACGAAGAATAAACATATCTTTAGTCCACAGTCTGTCTCACTCACTTGAGCAAACGCGACATTTTTTTGTCAGAAGTGCTGTGTAGCTAAAGCAGGATATTGGAATGTTGTACCACCGTGGGGACGTAAATAGAAGTTCGGAAGAGGTGTTCGGTGAAGCTAAATGAGCGATAACGAGCAGGATCGGGAAGGAGCTAGCATGGCGGCTAACACTCCCAACGCCACGTTTAACATCCAGCCGCCGGAGCCCTTCGACTTCTCAAAGCCGAAACGACTGGGCGAAATTGATTCGGAGATTCGAGAGATTCCGTCAGGCAAGTAACCTGTCGGCGAGCTCCGAAGTGAACCAGGTGAATACCCTGATATACTGCATGGGAGACGACGCAGATGACGTCTTAAGAGGCTTAAAACTAAGCGTGTGGGGGGAGGGGGAGTGGCAGGTGGGGACAGAGGACTGGTGAGGACCGGTTTCAGCTGGGAGACGGAGGACATGATTCGTCAAGAGAGTCGCCGTTTCACAGGCTGACGGGAGCTTGGGGGGGGGGGCGATGAAATGGGCTGCCTTGGAGAACCGGTCCACAATGGTGAGTATATTGACATATATGTCAATCTGCGTCAGAGTCTGTGGAATGTTGATTTCCAGATAACGTGAGAATGCAAGAGATACTGAATACATTTTTAGATTGTCATCTACTTGTTCTTGTCTGCTGTTCTCAACAGCGCTGCCTTGGTGTCCCTCCAGATCTTGCGACAGCGTCGAAGATGATGCTGCACCGAAGGAACAGCCAACTCCTCTTCCTGGGCTGGGAACAGTGGGGGTTGACAGCCCAATGATCCTTCAAACGGTGACACCCCAGTGTCAGCGGAGGGGAGAGAGTTGTGTGCATACTCTATCCAACTGAGTATTCCAGGAAGTTGGATTTGACGCGGCAACACAACGAATCGCAGACTCCAGATCTTGGTTAGCTCTCTCAGTCTGTCCGTTAGTTTGTGGGTGGAATCCTGATGACAGGCTGACTGTAGCCCACAGGGCGTAGCAGAACGACTTCCAAACTTGAGAAATAAACTGAGGACCACGCTCTGAGACAATGTCCAACGGGATACCATGAAGGCGGAAGACATGATTCGTCAAGAGAGTCGCCGTTTCACAGGCTGACGGGAGCTTGGGGGGGGGGGCGATGAAATGGGCTGCCTTGGAGAACCGGTCCACAATGGTGAGTATAGTGGTCCCATCAGACAGAGGTAGGCCGGTGACAAAGTCCACACCAATGTGGGACCAAGGGCGACCAGGCGTTGGTAAGTGGCAGAGAAACCCCATAGAGGGTCGGTGAGAGGTCTTGGCCCGGGCACAAGGCGGACAGGCGAGGACATATCCCCTAGTGTCCCGATCCATGGTAGGCCACCAGAAGTGTCGTCTCAGGGAAGACAACGTCCGACTAATCCCTGGATGACATGCGAAGCAAGAGGCATGCCCCCACTGCAGGACTTGAGAGCGGACTGACTCCAGAACAAACAGCCGATTTGAAGGTCCTGTGCCAGGATCTGAATCCACATGTTGTGCCCCCCGAACCGCTGCCTCCACCTCCCAGGTCAACGCTCCCACCACCAGCGATGCGGGCAGAATGGTATCCGATCCACTCGGGGACTCCTTCTCTGCGAACTGGCAAGACAGGGCATCAGGCTTGATGTTCCTTGACCCGGGACGGTACGTGATAGAAAAATTGAAACGGCCAAAAAACAATGCCCACTGAGCCTGACGGGAATTCAGCCGCTTCGCTGACTGGATGTAGGCGAGGTTCTTGTGGTCCGTCCACACAATGAAATCTCCACTCCCTCCAGCCAATGTCTCCACTCCTCTAGAGCCAACTTCACTGCCAGAAGTTCCCGGTTACCAACATCATAGTTGGTCTCCGCAGGCTACAGGCGTCGAGAAAAAAATGCACATGGGTGCAATTTCCGACCAGGCCCGGAGTGTTGGGAGAGGACAGCCCCTACCCCACTATCGGACGCATCAACCTCAACCACAAACTGTAGCGAAGGGTCAGGTTGCACCAGAATGGGTGCGGAGGTGAAGTGGTCCTTCAACAAGGCAAAAGCTCGATCTGCTTCAGGGGACCACCAGAAAGGAACCGCAGGAGATGTGAGTCCGGTCAAAGGAGCAGCAATTGTACTGTAGTCCCGTATAAAACGTCGATAAAAGTACTTCAGAGAACTGACAAGAATTCAGATTAGGTGGGTGATGTTGCGTTTCTTCAAAAACATATATGTCAATCTGCGTCAGAGTCTGTGGAATGTTGATTTCCAGATAACGTGAGAATGCAAGAGATACTGAATACATTTTTAGATTGTCATCTACTTGTTCTTGTCTGCTGTTCTCAACAGCGCTACCTTGGTGTCCCTCCAGATCTTGCGACAGCGTCGAAGATGATGCTGCACCGAAGGAACAGCCAACTCCTCTTCCTGGGCTGGGAACAGTGGGGGTTGATAGCCCAATGATCCTTCAAACGGTGACACCCCAGTGACAGCGGAGGGGAGAGAGTTGTGTGCATACTCTATCCAGCTGAGTATTCCAGGAAGTTGGATTTGACGCGGCAACACAATGAATCGCAGACTCCAGATCTTGGTTAGCTCTCTCTCAGTCTGTCCGTTAGTTTGTGGGTGGAATCCTGATGACAGGCTGACTGTAGCCCACAGGGCGTAGCAGAACGACTTCCAAACTTGAGAAATAAACTGAGGACCACGCTCTGAGACAATGTCCAACGGGATACCATGAAGGCGGAAGACATGATTCGTCAAGAGAGTCGCCGTTTCACAGGCTGACGGGAGCTTGGGGGGGGGGGGGCGATGAAATCGGCTGCCTTGGAGAACCGGTCCACAATGGTGAGTATAGTGGTCCCATCAGACAGAGGTAGGCCGGTGACAAAGTCCACACCAATGTGGGACCAAGGGCGACCAGGCGTTGGTAAGGGGCATAGAAACCCCATAGAGGGTCGGTGAGAGGTCTTGGCCCGGGCACAAGCCGGACAGGCGAGGATATATCCCCTAGTGTCCCGATCCATGGTAGGCCACCAGAAGTGTTGTCTCAGGGAAGACAACGTCCGACTAATCCCCGGATGACATGCGAAGCAAGAGGCATGCCCCCACTGCAGGACTTGAGAGCGGACTCCAGAACAAACAGCCGATTTGAAGGTCCTGTGCCAGGATCTGAATCCACATGTTGTGCCTCCCGAACCGCTGCCTCCACCTCCCAGGTCAACGCTCCCACCACCAGCGATGCGGGCAAAATGGTATCCGATCAACTCGGGGACTCCTTCTCTGCGAACTGGCAAGACAGGGCATCCGGCTTGATGTTCCTTGACCCGGGACGGTACGTGATAGAAAAATTGAAACGGCCAAAAAATAATGCCCACTGAGCCTGACGGGAATTCAGCCGCTTCGCTGACTGGATGTAGGCGAGGTTCTTGTGGTCCGTCCACACAATGAAATCTCCACTCCCTCCAGCCAATGTCTCCACTCCTCTAGAGCCAACTTCACTGCCAGAAGTTCCCGGTTACCAACATCATAGTTGGTCTCCGCAGGCGACAGGCGTCGAGAAAAAAATGCACATGGGTGCAATTTCCGACCAGGCCCGGAGTGTTGGGAGAGGACAGCCCCTACCCCACTATCGGACGCATCAACCTCAACCACAAACTGTAGCGAAGGGTCAGGTTGCACCAGAATGGGTGCGGAGGTGAAGTGGTCCTTCAACAAGGCAAAAGCTCGATCTGCTTCAGGGGACCACCAGAAAGGAACCGCAGGAGATGTGAGTCCGGTCAGAGGAGCAGCAATTGTACTGTAGTCCCGTATAAAACGTCGATAAAAGTACTTCAGAGAACTGACAAGAATTCAGATTAGGTGGGTGATGTTGCGGGTGAATTGCTCCCTGGGCAAAATGTAAAAGAGCCATTGGTTAAAAATGTAATGTCGATTTGGATAAAAGCGTCAGCTAAATGACCTGTAATGTAATAAGATGAGGACAATTTATGCTTGCTTTGTTATATTCACTCAGAAGCCAATGACATTCAAATGCACCCTCAGGAGTTTTCAAAGGACCACTGTTAGAATTCTGCTGCAGCCACTTTGACTTGGTCAGAGAATTCTCTATTTCGCTAAATGTTTCACTGTTCGCATTGTATTTCACTTTGTAACTGGATTCCTTTTCACTTTGTTTAGTTATTGAATACTTGTTCATTTTTAAATTTGAGCAAGTTGACTCTTTTTATTCATCGTTTCCGGCCGGGACGAGAACTAAGGAGTGAGGCCTCCTACGAGGGTCCAAACGAACCCGTAACATTCTTCAGGGTCCATTTTAGGAATTGGGATTTCCACCTAGATGGAGCGCTGTGATGGACCTCTGGCTAAAAGGCCGTACGAATCGATAAATGACAAAATAGGGAAAATTTCAACAGAGCCCATGATCTGAACTATTAACTAAGTAACAGGCACGTGCACAGACAGACCCCCAATGGTGCTCAAGCACCTGCCCTTTTGCCCTGGATGAGAAAAGTGCTCTTTCTGCTGGAGCCAAACGGCTGCAGCATCGAACACACGGGTGCCGCCGAAAACATTACGTTTGGATTCATTTACAAACTGCAGTGTGTTCAACTCACTTTGTAAAAGAAGCTGATCAAAGTTTCATCTCTGTTGTACAGATGTCAGTTAAAAAAACAACAAGCTTGGGTTTCAAATTATTGTTTATTTCTACAAAGAAAATGTCCTGTGCCATACAGTACAAATTTAACCTGTTTTCTGTTTTTACAACAAATAATCAGTCAAAAATATTTCCCCGTGATGGAATTCTGGGTAAAAGGTTGTACAAATCGATAAGCAACAAAATAGGTAAAATTACAAAAGACCCCATTATCTCAACTACTAAATGTGAGATTGTGAGAAGCATCAACAGTAAACAGGAAGTCCTGTCGGCCGGCAGAGGAACGGCTTCAAAACAACCCCAGGTGATCGCAGAGGTACGGGTCGACCTCCTTGAGGAACTCGATCATCTCCAAACTGGCGTCTTCGCCCTTCTTCCTCACGGCGTCGATGACGAAGCGAGCTCTGTCGCTGTTGTTCGGCATCACCTCCACCGACGCCCACTCGGCGTCAGTGATCACCTTCTTCTCCAACAGTCGGTCCAGCAGACTCTTGAGCACAGGTCCAGAGATGCTCTCGAGGAAGCCGGTCCGTACCTCCAGCAGCCTCTTGCTGTGGACGAGGTCCGGAGTGCTCGGGCTGCAGGATGCCACGACGGTGGAGAGGCCGACTCGTCTTTCCCAGATGCCGACGGCGCCGTCGCTTTCTTTCAGAAACAGCTTGATGTGTTTGAGCCTCGTCTTTAAGATCACCTGGAAGGATGTGAAGTAGTTGTCGTAGTTGCAGTGAAACTCGGCCTTGGTGGGCTGAACTATGACCCGGTCGTCCTGGGGACTGGTGGAGAGGACGTACTCCCGGTCCGGGTGCAGTTTGCATTGCGGGGGCGTCTCTATGTAGGACTCAGGCCCGACATCGTTCTTCCTGCTGCACTTCACCTTTTGCAGCACCACGTTACTCGGCAGCATCAACACGTTGAGGAGGGACTCCGGGTCGTCTGGGTCGTTTGGGGGCTGATAGAAGAGCAGAACCAGCGCTCGGACCGGCTGGGGGGGGGGGGAATCCCCGTCCCTGACGTTGCCAAGAGCAGAAAGCCCCGAGACGTCCACCACGACACAAGTCTCCGTCACCTCCCTCGGGCGGAGGAACTCCACGCCCTCGTCTTCCACATGAGCCACCGACAGGAAGTTGCCCCCCCCGCCACTCTGGATCTCGCAGTGAGGGAGGTGAAGGCCGAGCACGGACCGCTGCTCGCATTCGATGTTGAACAAGGGTCCCGCGGGCTTCTTGTGATGGCGGTCCAGCAGCCTCCAGTCCCAGGGGACGATCCTGTAAACCACTTCCCCCCCATCGCCCCCCATGTGGAACACCAGGCCGGTCACGCTGCACAGGTACAGACCCGGACCGGAGCACCGCAACCTGAAGGTCTCGTCGCCCTCATCGGCCGTGATGTCGGGCGTGAACTCCTGCTGACCCGCCGCCGGTGAAGCGCCGGTGACCGAGTGGCTCGCGGCTGCAAAGGAAGCGTCCGTTTCCGTCAGAACGTCGGCGTCTCCTCCCGGCTCCCTCTCGTGCTGTGTGGGGGAAGACTCAAACCCATCGGCGGCGGGCGAGTCCCTGGCGAGCGCGGAGCGGCATCGTGCAGGTGGGGGGCCTTCGACCATCGGGATGAGGGACTGAGAGCAGTCAGGGTCCGCGTCATGTTCTGATCCGTTTGGAAGGTGTGAAACAGCCTCCGCCCTCTTCTGACCGGCTCCTGGGAAGTATGTCGTGATCGATGGAGGTGATGGATATGAGTTGTCAGAACAATACCCGGAATCTGTTCTCATCCTTTTCTCTGTGACCTTTGTCATGACCTGACCGTGGAAGAGGGGAATGAAGGGGGATCCTCGATTAGGATCTCCAGATCGCCCTGGCCAACCTGCTGAGGCACGAGTCGTCTTTCTCTGGGCCCGTTCCTTGGAGAGCGCCATCGTAGTGGCGCTCACAAAGGCGACAGAAGTCCGCAGGTCGCTTCGCTGGTTATGAGGTCGCTTTAAAGACGGAAGTGTGGAAGATGTGTTTGAATCCCCCTCTGGTTGTTTCTCTGGCTCTGGTCCCTGAAATAGAATTACAAGAATGTAAATCTATCGCTGGTATACTGTAGAATATTATGAACAAACTGACAACTTTACATAAATTAAATTAAAAATTAATTAATAAAATGCCTTTAGTGTAATACCACCCAGTGAGCACAAGACGTATTTTCAACGGTGAAATATGGTTGAAATCGGGTTGAAACGAGGTCTGAACTCTTAACACCTCATTTCAACGTCATGTCAACCGGCTAAAAAGTGGATGAAACATCAACGTGCTGGAAAATGTCAATTTGTTGATAAATGTGTCATGTTGTAACGTTGGCTGAAAGAGAGACGATATTAACGTTAAGACTTTCAGAATAATTAATTAACTGGTCGGTGAAATTTCAAACATTACTGCATCTGTAACGCGCATGCGCGAGTTCTTAGACGCCTGCAGAGCTCCGACCGGACGCAGCACGAGGCGAAGTTACGGCAGCAGAGCGACATGAACGGGCTGATAGAACCACGACTACCGGCTCCACTGCTCTGTAAGTACGGGAGTGTTTGGATGAAGCACACATGGAACTATAACCGGGTGTTTTTCTTCTGCTGCCCACCTGATACGGGAAAGACTGTTGTTTTTGTTAAGCTAGTTAGCGTTAGCGCAGGTAGTTTGCTAGTTAGCCTGCTAGCGTTCAGCTTGATGACCTGGACCAAAAGTAAACATCCCAGAATATTTTCGTGTGTTTCGTGTTGCTAATGCGTTAGGTTGTTGCTGTACCCATAAATATTATTGCCTTTGACTCCCTTCACACAAAGAATCATCAAGTGAAGATGAGGGAGCTGATTTCAGGTAAACAATCCCAATTCAAGTGACTCAGAGCCACATCTGGTTACGGATCTGAAAATTAACTCCCAACACAGAATTGTAAACTAACTTGTCCATGTGGTTTCTGCACTTTTAATTTCATAGTTCATTTCCCTGAAATATATTTTATAAAGTGTTATATGTACAATAAATACAAATGAATGAAAATGTGTTTTTCCTTGTTACGGGCTGTTCACATGACAACTGACTAAGTATGTAACTTGTACGTTTCCAGAGAGCAATTTACCCGTTGAGAAGAGGTTGCAAATTGGTTTAAAGGTGAGTTTTTTTCAACGTCTACTTAGACCTGTTTTCAACGTGATCTTTAACACCGGTGGTAAACAAATGTGGACGTTTCTTTTTTTAAATGCTGGAACGAGCTCTGATGACGACACCAGGACCACGGAGAGCCTTCACATCTTCCTCCGCAAACTAAAGACACACCTCTTCAGACTCTACCTCCACTATAAGCACAATTTATCTATTGTAAATTGGCTTATGAGGGAATTGCACTCTTGTTCTGAGTTTCTATGGTTGAATGTACTTTGGATAAAAGTCGCTTTGGATAAAGGCACCAGCTAAATGATTTAAATGTAATAAAATCTCTAAAATGATATAGCAAAGACTAAATATTACCGTATTAAAAAAATCACGTTGAAATGGTCTAAAAATGTCTACGAATAGTTGAGAAAACATTCACTTTCAAACCATTTTGCAATGTCTTTTCAACCACAAAACGCTCGCTGCACTGTATCCTATGCAATAGAAAAATAAGTCCTTGCGTATGTAGCGACACGAGATGTATGGAAGAGGGCAGTTTAAATATTCTGGTGTTGCCAGACAAGCCCACCCTGGGAATTGTTTTAAATCTTCTCAATCCAACAAAAATAGGAAAAAGGGGAAGCACTCAGGTTCAGCGCAAATGAGGCAGAGACGCAATTTACAGTGCAAAATGTAGGTTTATTAAATTCAATTTGCGGTTTAAAAACAAGAATAAAAACCTCTCTGGGACGAGCAACAGGGGAACCAATCAGGGCTGAGACCTACGATGATGGACTGTCCAAAGGGGACCCAAGGAGCACCACACGTGGAACAACTAAAAGTGAAGACAACTAAAAGTGAAGACAACAAAAGATATCTTGACCCAGTTAGGAGGCCCACAGCGAAGCACGCAAAAATTAGCGGGAGGCCAAAACAAAGCAAACTCAAACAGGGTAAACACAGCCAAACGCAGAGCAGCAGTGCTCCTTTATACCGCATTGTCATGCAGCGATTGGCTGTGATCCAGCTGAAAGTTATTAGGACCAATCACTGCATACTGTCATACATACAAGTTAATAAATGTTTGCTGTTGTGTTTTTTATTGACAACATCGATGGAATCTCCTCTGCCTTACATGGAAGCCCAAATTATGACATAAAATGTCAAAATGATGAGATGAGAAGTCAAAATTATGACTCGGTTGGTGACTACGGCCACACAGAGTTTAACAACCTCTCGCTGTGAATATCTTGCCAACTTTAGCGAACTGTAAACGTTCTACGTCCGAAATAAATCAAACTTCTAGGGAGATAAAATAAACTTATTTTAAACCCTCTTCAACCAGTAACAAGACATGTCAGAATTGTTCCATAAACTCTCATAAAGATGAATAATATCAAGTCAATCTAAACAAATAATATAAATATGACAGATTGAAGGTGAATGTAAAAATCAGGAATCAGGAAACATTACCAAAATATGCCAAACATACAAGGAATTTGTCTTGGCGGTTAGTGCGTGACAGACAAGACAGCAGTTCACAAGTAATAAAATTAAGTAAAATGAAATGCTAATGCAATGGATTAGTAGAATAAGGCTATGGGTTAGTATAAAACAAGGGAATAAAGTTAAAAATTGTATTTATTAAGAAATTTAAAAAAAAAAAATTAAGCATAAAGTGCACTAACAAGAAGAGAAAAAAAAAAAGGAGCGTGAGAACTAAAACAGACCACAAAACCGACAGAAAATGAACCCGGATCACGGAAAGATCACAAACATCTACCAGGAAATAAATAACATCTATTAGAAATATATATTATGAGGCATATTTGATTTGAAGCCCATTAAAGAGCAGCGGTGGAAGAATGTTTACTTCAGTAGAAATACAGTAATACCAGTGTAAAATTACTCTGTGAGAGTCATGTAAATGTATTACTCTTTATGCAGAGTGGTGCATTTCACCTAAAAAATAAATATATATATATATATATATATATATATTATATAATATATAGCATGAATGTTCATCACATTAATGCTGCAGATGAGCTCATTTAACTTTATCTGCTGGATAATTTGCGAAAAAAAATCGTATCACCGTAATCTATTTTATTACGCAATCATTTATTTATTATCTTGTTTTTCCAATCTGAATCTGCAAAACAACAAAATCATACTTAATTGAGTAAAGACATAAAATTGTATGAATGTACATCACTAAGGACTAAGTATTTTGAACAAACCAAAGTTCTGATTCTCTCAAACACACCTGTTATTAGAAGTCACGGACGTTCTCCCTCCAGGGGTCTGTTCAAAGAAGCAGGTTCAGTGGAACCACACAGGGTCAGTCACCGTGGTAACTGAGCCTGTGAACCGAACCTGGTCAGAGGCAGGTTTTAGTTCTCCTTCCACAGGCTCCTCCCTCTGACAGCAGCCCGGCCAATCACACAGCCGCGCTTTCAGACTAAAGTGTTTTTCTCTCGGACATGACACGTCCTTTTCTGGACGATCCTGTTGATAAAGAAGCGGTTTTACTTCTCAGGCTGTTAAACACGTCGGGAGAGAATATTGAGGCCCGATAAGATATATTGTCATTTACAGATAACTACTTGTTTGAACGGTATCGTTTTTATTCACAGTCCATCCAATATGTTCATGACCTCACCCGTCCTCATATAAATAACGCAATGCAATTTAATTATAGGTCCAATATCATTGTTCCAGTTTTTACCAGCGATATTCCATCCATCCATCTTCAGCCACTTATCCGGGGTCGGGTCGCGGGGGCAACAGCTCCAGCAGGGGACCCCAAACTTCGCTTTCGGGCCACATCTACCAGCTCTGACTGGGGGATCCAAGGCGTTCCCAGGCCAGTGCAGAGATATAATCTCTCCACCTGGTCCTGGGTCTTCCCCGGGGCCTCTTCCCAGCTGGCCGTGCCTGAAACACCTCCCTAGGGAGGCGCCAGGGGGCGTCCTCACCAGATGCCCAAACCACCTCAACTGGCTCCTTTAGACGCAAAGGAGCAGCGGCTCTACTCCGAGCTCCTCGCCAATGGCTGAGCTTCTCACCCGATCCATAAGGGAGACGCCAGCCACTCTCCTGAGGAAACCCATTTCTGCCGCTTGTACCCGTGACCTAGTTCTTTGGGTCATGACCCATCCTTCATGACCAGAGGTGAGGGTAGGAACGAAGATTGACCGGTAGATCGAGAGCTTTGCCTTCCGGCTCCAGTGATATTATTCTTGTGATTAAATGAGCATGGGTGTGCAGTGCATTCTAACAGAGTAAAACATTTAATTTTCCCAATGGGAATTAGTAAAACGTATGGATTATGATTAGTTTGTACATTAAATATAAACTGGCAACACTCCATTGAAACTTTCGCGTGGACCTGAGCAGCAATTTTCTCCCACGCCGAAAACGAAAACGAAAAGATTGTGGAGGTTACGTAACGTGTTGGTTACTTTACGTAACAGGTTGGTTGCTTTGCGTGACGGGTTGGTTACTTGCAGTTTGTTTATTTACAAAATGCATCATGTGCATAAATCACTTTGTAAAATAAGTTTCATCTCCGCTGAACAGATGTTAGTTATGTGTCTCAAATTATTCTTTATTTCTAAAAAGAAATTTTCTGTGCAATACAGTTCAAATTTAACAAATACTCAATTTGGGAATCTTACAAAAATATGTTCCTTAATCAAGACGTAGAAGGAACAATAAAATAACAATATAACAAACTCAGGAAGAACAACATGGAAAAGGATTTAAATCCACCGTCTCGTCAGTGATGATTCTCGTCTCAGACTTCAGGACCTTCTCCTCCAGGGATGAGCTGCAAAGAAACATGTAGATATAAATCATGAAGGTCAGGAGGATGTCGCGTGGGACAGGCGGCGTGTTTACACACCATGGTGATGTTGTTGCCGTTGAGGAGGATCTGGTCCAGTTTGGTGATCCTCCGTCCCTCCGGTGTGATTTCACTGGAACGAGAGATTCATATCGAGTTAATTAACAGTCGACTCACAAAGAACTTAATTTAACAAAAAAAACAAGAGGCGTTCTCACAATTCTGTCACATCCTCGAGGACCATATCTGAAAGTGCAGAGTTAAGTACCAAGAGAGAGCAGAACAATGAGGACAGTTTGTTACAAACGCTGATTTGGGATAAAACTGGAAAGGATACTGACGAAGTCGTCGAAGCCCAGCAGGGTGCCGACAATTTCTTTGTCTGTTTTCATGACGATGTGAATTCGGGAGCCAATGCATTTGTCCACGAGCTCTGAAAAGAGAGACGCAGAGTTATTTTGTCTTTGCACTATTTGAGGTTAAACCCTTTGAATTTTAGAGTGTAAATGATCCACAGAATCAAAAAATTATATTTGATTATTTCAATAATATTTTAAGAAAAGATGTGTTTTTGATGTGAGGGTCGTATTGCTCGTTGGGCATTTTTCATAATTGTTGAACAAAATGATAAATGTTTATTAAGAAACCAATCCTAGAAGAATTTAACGTTAAAGAAAGCAGTTACTTTTTCAAATATTCTGTTCCTAAATACAATGATTTAATGCCACTACGCACTTTTACCCAATAATTATTTTTATTGTCAATCTGTTGGTCATTTTTTTTAAATCAATTCTTTTGTCACAGTGTTCATTTTGGAAGCTATTTTTGATCTTAGTCTTTCGACGAAATTGCATTTTAGTTTTAGGATGGAGTGTTTGTGTGAGCTATAATAAATTACATGTGAAAATCATTACATGAAAGGATTTGGCTTTTAACAAGTAGCAAGGCATTTATCTGCAAGGGTGTAAAGCTCCGTTGACATCATGAGGACCAGAGACCTAAACGCAACACTTGTTGTTTTTGTCCATTTAGTCGCAACGCTTTTGACATGGCAACCGGAAATCTCAATCGGTGCAATAATTTATTTTGCCAGATCATAAACCAGAAATCCTCAACTAGACCTCCACTTCTCATTCAACAGTCTTTTCTTTCTCTTTGTCGGTTTCATGACCAGTTCTTCTCTCTTGTGTCCTGCGGGTTTTCCTCCACCTGCACTGCGCGGTTCTATCAAAAGGATCCACCTGTCACGTGTGTGGCGCCTCTTTGTTGCTTAGTAACGAGCGTACGGTGGCCGAGACGGTTTAACGCCGTCTTCCCACGATGTGGCGCGTGAACTATAGTTGAAATGCGTGAGGCTTCAGAACCTGCAATGAGTTTATTACGTTAGACGCGTTTGTGACGGAGCGTCTCATCCAGCGAGGAAACGCTGCCTGCCGTCGTCAGAGAACAGAGCAGAAAGGTCCGACAGTCTTTAAACGCGTCTTCATGTTTCTGTGAAGCAGCGCGGCTTCAGCCCGCTAACAGGCAGCTAACAGTCAGCTAACCCGAGACAGCTGAGCTAAACTAACGAAGCCACGTTCAAACCCGCCGAAGCGTAAAATAGTCGTCGCGGTCCGTAGTCGGTGCACAAGAACCACCGCTGGGAGCGCGCGTTTTTGGTTCGTGGATGACGTCATCATGACGCGTTAATATCCGCCGTTACATTACAGGTGCGTGCTCGTGAGAAAGAGACTTAATTCCACCCGCATTTGGCATCAAGCACTGACCAGAAGTAAGTTTACATTTCAGTGATACCAACATTGAAATAAAAAAAAAAGTATTGTGACTTCGTCAACCACCAACATTTGTCACGTCAGTTTTTATTTTCAAAGATCCGTTTTCGTCACGTCTTAAGTCTCGTGGAAAAAAAGATTTAACGAATATTTTTTGTCATAGTTTTCGTCGACGAAATTAACACTAGTCCTTAATATGTACAATTCTTTAAACGGAATAAATAAAATGTTTTTGTTCAGTTAATACTCTACTGCATTGGCAATGCTATTTAAGTTAGTGTGTATATACATGTACACACACACACACACACACACACACACACACGTTTAAATGGACTGTTCCACTCATTTCTATAATAAGCTGTTTGAGGTTGAACTGATTTCAAACCATCAACTAGTGATTAATTTCACTCAAGTTTGATCACCTGCTAGTTTTGTTTGTAAATTGGGTAAAAAGGCATTAATACTTTATTGAATAAGTTGAAGGTGGAACCATCAAATATTTCTGCGTTAACCAATTAAGTAAGTTTCCAGTACATTTTTAAATCAACTAATCATTTCTAATCACTTAGTACATTACCAACACTCCTAATAGACTTTGAGTGCAAAGAAAACGCCACGCATAACACGTTGTATAACTTGAAGAGGTGTTCTGTTACTCTGTATTGTGATAATTGCACTAGCAAAGAAAGCTAACGTATCACCGACCATCCCGCCTTGGTACTTTGGAGCATGGTGCTAACGTTAGCTAGCTAACAAAACCTCCCAAATATCTGAACTACCGCCAACGGACTCCAACTTTAAATAGTGAAACATAATGAGCAGTTTGACAGAGTAAGTCGACATATGTTAGAATTTACAAACCAAGTGGGAGCAGCTGAGACGGATTCGTGGTTGGAGTAGCCGCCATGTTCATTCAACTGGCAGCAGGCAGGAGCAATCGACAGACGAACGTCACTAATCAGGTGAAAGCAATCGAAACCAGAATCAATCGTCCAATTCACAGCGCTAAAAGATCCGTTTGAATAGTATTTTATTTTTTATCTGAAATATAAAAAACACATAGTTGAATAAGTGTAAGAGAAACTGAGATGACTCAGTAATTTAATTGTATTTTTCAATTGATTTCCACACGATGGCGCCGGCTGTGCTCATCAATTCATGACGTAATGAATGACTCTAGCAAAGATAAACGAGTCAGGATCAAGATGGATCCCCGCAGCGGTGCTCTGCCCGGTCCAGCAGTGTGTGTTATTTAATTAAATGTTTTCATTTTTATAGGTAAAGGCATATGGCACCTTTTACTGCACTCAATTTCTTCATATCTTGTTTCTTTCTTGTGTCTTACAACTATGGTTAGTTACTTTGAACAACAATATTTCACATCATCAAACATGATCATCTAATACAAAATATGAAAAATTGAGATATAACAAACTATTAACAATTTACAAAGTCATGAATTAGACACTCAAATTAGCTACAACAATAAAATAATAGAATACATTTTGATATAGGCTGTTTTCGGAAATGTTACGCTTCAAGAAATTTCGTTGTGTTTTGTGTAATGTTTCATGGAATGAAATTTGTGGTAAACTTGTGTCGTGTGGTTTTGTGAAATGTGGTGTTTTTCCCCCTAAAATTTTCAAATGTTTTTTGTCCGTTGCAATTACCAAGCCTTTTACTGTATTCACAGATATTTAATTCATCATTAATTATTTCAGTTTTTCAGTATTTGTTATTTTGCCTTTTTTGGCGGAAGTGCGCGACAGGGAGCACTCTCGCTTCCGCTCGTCCTCTGACGCGTTGGGACGAAGCGGAAGAGAGAATCCGCGGCGGTGGTTCGTGTTCGCGGAACCAGTGCGCGCGCGTGGGAGGGTCGCAGAGAGTCGGTTTGTGTCCGGGACAGTGTTTACATCCGACCCCCCGTCCGTAGAGGCGGAGGAGGGGCCCCGGCATGGAGTCTCACTGCAGGGACGAGCCGAAGGGACCCGTGCTGCACATCGTGGTGGTCGGATTTCACCACAAAAAGGGCTGTCAGGTGCGCATGAACCTTTTGCTCGATGGAAGCTAACGCGGCTAGCCGCTAACGAGCCCGTCGGCTCCATAAAGGCACGTTTCCGCCTTTGTGTCCTCGCGGATTGACTGAGTGAACTGGTCATCCGGGTCCTCGCAGGGGTGATGGTGGTTATTCACGTATTCATCAGCATCAGCTGTTCGCTTCGGGCTCTGCGGGGTTATGTAACATGTGCTCGGCTGACTCTTTGCGCATCTTTCCACTCCAGTCAACAAGCAAGCAAGCAGCTGTGTGTGTGTGTGTGTGTGTGTGTGTGTGTGTGTGTGTGTGTGTTTTCCTAAATACAAACTGCATCTTGCCCTTCTGTTATTAACCCGGTGGCTGATTTAGGACCCGGATGTCAACTTGAGGAGGTTACAGGTCTTTTCTCTCAATAACAACAGTTATAGTTTGAGACACCTGCTCCTCTGGGACATTTACAAGCTTCCTCGTCTCTTGCAGCAGAAGCAGAAGATATTACAACAAATATTTTCCTTAAACTAGTATTTCTAATTATATATCTTACATTTCTTATTTTTAATATAGAAAAGAATCCGACTGTTGTCCTCAGCTAATTGGCAGCTGTTTTGATACAGAATTACTTTCAAGATATTCAATATTATTAAGTTGCAAACTCTCCAACGTAAGGGTGTGTTTTATATCATCATAAACAGATCGCGTTTGGATTCTGAACTGCTTTCATTCACTCAAAGGAGCGATAGAATGAGGAGATAAGCGTCTTTATAATCATTTATTAATATAAAACTGTATTGATCACCTGCCACTCTGAAGGGACGGTGGGTCATTTACTCCTAGTACACTGAAAATAATGTACAATATCTACTTCTGAGATGCAGTAAAAAGTACCATTTAGAAGAGGCGGGGCTCCAACATATTGAGGTCAATGAATAAAAAGCCTCCATTTATTTCTTACAACATTGGTGACACTTGTTGTTTGCCAAATTAAATATGATTATATTGAAAGTCAAGCATTCAGAGAGAACAATGTGTTTGATTTTCAGGGGGTTAATTGATAAGTTAATTAGTTTTTTCAAATGCTGTAATACCTGTTCCACCTCTGGACAAACAAACTGTGAAATACCACTAAATTAACAAAATCTTATGATTCCGTCAAATGGGAATAAAAGAACCGACGTGCTGACCTTGTGTCCCCGACCTTCAGGTGGAATTCTCGTACCCGCCGCTGATGCCCGCCGAGGGTCACGACAGCCCCCTGCTGCCGGAGGAGTGGAGGTACCTCCCCTTCCTGGCGCTGCCCGACGGAGCGCACAACTTCCAGGAAGGTAGGCCGCACGAAGAGTCCTTCATGGTGTCGTTTCTCTGTAGGATTACATTCCTGTGGAATAAAAGCTCCCCGGTTCTCTTAATACGAGTGTTTTTATTGTCTCTCGTTGTGAGGGAGACCTTTGTAAAAACATTTATGCTGCTGTTAAGTGGAAAAAGGCTCCTTTGTTTTGAATAGAAGTTCAACTGAACTTTAGAGACAGTGAATCATGTGACAGTGAGTCATGTGACAGTCCCTTGGTTCCGAGCCAAAGGGGAGGAGCTGAAAACCGACACCTGATCAAACACGATCCGCCTCGCCGATGTTCCCTCGATCTAAATCTTTCATCTCATCGTCTTTTGGGTCCCTTTTGTTTTCCGCCGCTCCAGCTGACGGTCAGCTGATTTTAAAACAACAACAACAACAACAACAACAAGCCAGCGGGGATGTGGGCGACTGCCTCTGCGGGTAGAGACGGCAGTCACACTGACGTCCCAGAAAGCTTCGCGCGCACGCACACACACACACACACACACACCATTAATGAAATGAGACCTCATTGTAAATAAATAATGGCATAATGACCCAACATGCCTTCTCTTGTTTTTTATTCTTTAACCAACAAGTAGCTTGTCCGATCCCTCCCGAGTCCTTTCCCTCTTGCAGGTGCGTGCGTGCAGGAGTGTGCGTGCGTGCAGGTGCGTGTGTGCAGGTGCGTGCTTGCGTGCAGGTGCGTGCGTGCAGGTGCGTGCGTGCAGGTGCGTGCGTGCAGGTGCGTGCATCGCTGCGGCTCATTCTGCACGTTGGCCGTGTTTGTTTTTGACACGTAACTCGTCTCTGCATAAACTGAGTTCTTCACTCGCTTTGCGGAGCATCGCCGGGTCAGAAGAGCCAGAAAAACCTGCCGGTTTGCATTCTGCAAATCCGGGCGGACGTCCTGGTGCTTTAGAGACGCCGTTTATCTGGACATGCCAGAGCGTCTTCTGGAGGACAACGCGGTGTGAGTTAACAAGGACGGAGGATGGAGGCGCTGCCAGTAAGGAGAAGATGTTCTCGTAGAAGCAGCTCAGTGGAAACACGGGATAATTCAGTGCATGAAAAACAATTAGACTTTTAATTGGGTCTGAAAAGACGGTGTAAATTGAAAGACAGAACAAGCAAATAAGCTGTTTATAAAATAAAATGAAAAGAGTTGACTTGGTTGTGTGGGTTGGTGTGTGAGTTGATGCTCTACTGCAGGTGAGATGTCCACGTGTCTCCTGTGACGCCGACGTGGTTCTGTGTTGCAGACACGGTGTTTTTTCATCTGCCGCCGCTGAGTGAAGACAGGAAGTGCGTCTACGGGGTTTCCTGTTATCGCCAAATCGAAGCAAAGGTCCGACATCATCTTCTTTGTTTTTAGTCTGATCGATATTTGAGTCATTCAGCATAAGAAACCAGCAACTACACAAACTACACTGCCGCATGTTACATAATGATCACGTCTTTATTCCACCATCAGGCCCTGAAGGTGCGACAGGCCGACGTCACCAGGGAGACGGTGCAGAAGAGCGTCTGCGTCCTCAGTCGAGTGGTGAGTCGGCGGTGACCCCGGGTTACATTGTGACCTGGATGTGACCTCAGTTGTCTCCAGCTGTTATCTTCCTCTAAGAAGACAAAGGACCATCATGCTGCTGAACAGGATGAGGATGCTTAAGTAACCTACTCTTGATCCGCAGCCTCTCTACGGTTTGCTTCAGGCTAAACTGCAGCTCATCACACACGCCTACTTCGAGGAGAAAGACTTCTCACAGATCTCCATTTTAAAGGTGGGAATATATATTACATATCTGTGTTTACCTTTGTTTAGTGTTGAGTTATGGCCTCATCTCGACTCCCCCCCCCCCCCTGCAGGAGCTGTACGACCACATGAACGGCTCGCTGAGGGGCTCGGCCCTGGAGGGGTCTCAGGTGTATCTCGGTGGGTGGAGACTCGTTTACTCTATTTTCTCTGCGTGCATTGTGTTATATAGCGTAGCTTTATATACATCGTGCACATATTAATGGGTCCTTTTAACAGCCATGAAACACAAAGTTCATTTTACAATAGTGAAATCTTTCTAAAGGAGTTAATACAAATTGGTTTGTTTTCTTGATTTTCACGTTTGTACATTTGAACTGGAAGAAGATTATTATTTCATACTCGCTTCAGGTGTGAGATGAATCTGAATAGTTCCATTCCAGATGTTCTACTAAGATAGTTGTGGTTCTGCTTCCTTCCCTCAGGCTTATCACCGAGGGATCTAATTCTGCACTTTGGACACAAGGTAGAGCGTCACAGACAGGCCTTCAGGTGTCTGCTGCTCCTGTAACTCATTATTCATTATTGAGGAACTCTTCTGTTTCGCCCTTGTAGATCCTCATCCTCTTCAAGCTCATTCTGCTGGAGAAGAAGGTGCCATTACAGATGTTTTCCAGCGATTCAGAACTTCTGAAACGCAACAGGAGTCTGATTGTTGTTGTTGCCTGCAGGTGCTCTTCTATGTGTCTCCTGTCAACAGATTGGTGGGGGCTCTGATGACCGTCCTGTCGCTGTTTCCAGGTCAGCGACGGCCGTCTCTCCTTGTGCGCGTTTACATCGGGTCTGTTTGTTTGGGTCCTCGGGTGTTTTTCTAAAATCTGTAAAATCAAACGTGTAATCAAGTTGATGCGTAGACCTGAAGCTGCACAAAGGTCGTTATAAGGTCACCAGGTTACGTTTAAACACGGGAGAAGAAGTTTACAGACTCGAATGGATTCATCACACATGTTTAAAGTAGAACATCTTTAATCGGGCAGAACGTCTCCAACTTTCCCCCGTTTAACCGGCGCAGGTATGGTCGAGCACGGCCTGGTGGACTCCTCCCACTACCGGCCCAAGAGCAGCGCCTCGGAGGACCCCACCCTGGTGGAGAGCGTCTCGGGAGCCGAGGCCTTCGTCTCCGTGTCCGCCACCGACATCCCCGCCGCCGCCGGCGCCGCCGAGGGGAGCGACCGCCTCCTGAAGCCGCCGTCCCGTGGCTCCCCGGAGTCCTCGGAGAGCGACTGGGAGACCCTGGACCCCGGCGTGCTGGAGGAGGGTCCCAAAGAGGCGGGCGAGGGGAAGGAGGCGGAGCCGGCGGACGCCTTCGACCCGGAGCCGGGGACGCCCATCACGGTGCAGCCGCAGCCCGCCGGCGGGCAGGGGGGGGTCGTCCAGGGTCTGGTGTCCGGTCTGGAGGAGGACCAGTACGGCCTGCCGCTGCCCATCTTCACCAAGGTGGTCTCAGCGTTTAGATTCACCTCTCAAGATTATAATTATTACGTCAACTGGGATGTTTTTGTTGACCTTTTTTCCCCGTTGGTTGCCAGGGTTACCTGTGTCTGCCCTACATGGCCCTGCAGCAGCATCACCTCCTGTCCGACGTGGCGGTGCGCGGCTTCGTTGCCGGGGCGACCAACATCCTCTTCCGCCAGCAGAGGCACCTCAGCGACGCCGTGGTGGAGGTGGAGCGTTTTCTGCTCTTCTGGCTGTAAAGACGCAACAGGCCGATGCGCTTCTGTTCTGACCGTGAGCACTGTGGGGTCCTTGACAGGTGGAGGAAGCCGGAGTCCACATCCAGGACCCGGAGCTCCGGAAGGCCGTGAGCCTGACCACGGCGGACCTGCGCTTCGCCGACTACCTGGTGAAGCACGTGACGGAGAACCGGGACGACGTGTTCCTGGACGGGACGGGCTGGGAGGGCGGAGACGAGTGGATCAGAGCGCAGTTCACCCTCTACCTCCACTCGTTACTGTCCTCCGCCCTGCAGCAAGGTGGGAGGAGCCGCTGAGCGACCCGCTCGTCGCGTCACTGCTTCTCTCTGTTGTGTTGGTTTTAATTGTCTGTGTGAATACTTGTGGCTCTCAGACAACGAGAGGCTGCTGGCCGACTACGGCGTTCCCTTCGTGACGGCCTGGAAGATCACCCACAACTACCGGGTGTGGTTCGGCAACAAGCACCCCGCCATGGCCGCCATCACGCCGGGGTGGGTGGGCAAAACGCTCAGTCTCGCCTTTTTAGAAAATGTTTTATTCCTACTCGGCGACATCGAGAGTCGAGGAAACAAATGTCGCCCGTTTCAATTCATTACAACTTTTCTCAGGATTGTTTTTTCTCTTTGTTCACCGTTGAGGTACAAGAAGTATTCTTATAAATTCCAGGTAATAATGTTAATGTTATTAATTGATATCCAAAGAATTTAGAAACGCACTGAAAAATGTGGAAACTGTATGTAACGTATAGCTGCAAATATTTTTCACAGATAATACTGAGACATTTGTTATATTTGTTATGTTATTATATCATATATGACAATGTTTAAGAATAATCATAAATAATGTGTCTTTTTTTGGTTCTTAGCCACCCCTTCCAGGGCCAGTACAGTGTTGCTGACGTGAAGCTCCGACTCTCACAGTGAGTTCACTCTTTCATTCCTCTCACTCTTTCATTCCTCTTTCACTTTCATTCATCACTCTTTCATTCCTCTCACTCTTTCAGTCCCCTCTCACTCTTTCATTCCTCTTTCACTTTCATTCATCACTCTTTCATTCCCCTCTCACTCTTTCATTCCTCTCTCACGCTTTCATTCCGCTCTCACTCTTTCATTCCTCTCTCACTCTTTCATTCCTCTTTCATTCCCCCACTCTTTCATTCCTCTCTCACTCTTTCATTCCTCGGTCACACTTGCATTCCACTCTCACTCTTTCATTCCTCACTCTTTCATTCCTCTTTCATTCCCCTATCACTTTCATTCATCTCACTCTTTCATTCCCCTATCACTCTTTCATTCCTCTCTCAATCTTTCATTCCCCCTCACTCTTTCATTTCCCGGTCACGCTTTCATTCCTCTATCACTCTTTCATTTCCCTCTCACTCTTTCATTCCTCTCTCACTCTTTCATCTCCTGCTCTGTGCAAATATTTAACAAACTAAGACACTAAAGCTGAGAAACGACATGTCAAACATTTACATATAAACACAGCCGGGCTGACAGAACTATTTATTCATTGACTTATGTTATTATCGCCCGTGTGGAGACGAGAGGAAAGTCTCCGGTTGAGCAGAAGAACCGTTTGGCTTTTTCACTCTTCTGTTTCTTCTTAAAACCTCTGAACACAACCAGGTTTTTTCAGGGTAAATTTTTACTTTTTAACTAATTTAGTCCTTTTAAGAATATTTCCCCTTGAAGACTTAACTTACGTTAATGAGGCATTAGTCCAAAATAGAAGACTGGAGGAAGTTAAGGAGGAAAAAACGAATATGTTTGTAACACAGTAGTTGTAAAAACAGTATTTAAAAAAAATAAATGAAGATTGATTTAACGGTGCCACAGATTGTAGATTTAAACACACACACACACACACACATGGTGTGTTTGTGCGTGTTTTCGTGTCTCCTCGTCATCGGCTGCTGGACAAAGAGCAGCCGGCTGTGATCGGCCCTTTCTTCATTGTCAGCGTTGTGTGAGATGTTTATTTGGGTCAGACTCCCCGAGCGCACACAGCGACTCTCTGGAAATGCTGCTTTCTGTCGGCGGCTTTTCTTTTCATGATTCTTTTAACCGGAGTTCCCATTATTACAACCAAAGCTTCGAGTTATGAACATTTTATTTTACGGCGTTGTCTGTGTGAGACACAAAGATATTAGATTGCTTTGAAATAATTCCAAAATGTTTTCCGCCTAATTAAAATATATTTGGACTCGTTTCTGCTCGTCTGAGCTTAAAGGCCCATTCTGGTCTTTCTGTGATCATATGTGTGGAATAATACATGAAGAATCTGAAAACCAATATTTCCAATATAGAATCGATTTTTGGAGTCAAAAATGAAATAAAGTACATCTATAATAAATGAGGATGATATCATATGTATGTAGCGGCCCCTAGCAACCGACACCGTAGCAACCGGCTCGTTTGTGGGACGTCGTGAAGTCCGTTACCCGCCGCGTCCACACATCTCGGAGGTTTAGGGTTCCACCCACAGACGTTTTCCTGGTTCTGTTTATTTACGTCTGGAGCTCTTGTCTTCTTCCTCATTTGGCTCGTTAGACGGTGTTAACGCTCAGAGCAGCAGCTGCTGACACGCATCCACATCCGTCCCGTTAACTACGCTGCTGTGAGGTTCCTGCTGAATGTCACTGTGTTGGGTGGGGGGGGGGCGTTCAGGATGAAGCTGAATTTAGCCGAGTCTTTGTTGTGAAACGTGGCCCTCGCTCGTTTCCGCTCTCTCCGGTCAGCTCCGCTCATCTGGCGCGACACCTGCTGCTCGGCCTCCCGCCGTTACTTAATCCCGCTTTAAGAGAGCGCTGAAGCCTTTTTCTTTTTCTCACTGTCCGCTGCAGCTCGGTGCAGAACAGCGAGAGAGGGAAGAAGTTCGGCAACGCCATGATGACCACGAGTCGCAGCATGGTGCAGACTGGAAAAGCCGTGGGTAAGAAAACTAGCCATTATTTTTTTTGGGGAAATGTGGAAAAGTGACATGGAGATGCCATATATGTCTATGGTAGTGGCAGAGACTGTCAATCTGCGTAGCCCCGCCCTAAAGCGTCCCCTGCTTTATGGTCGTTTTGACTCTAAATGGACCATAATTTGCTAAATGAACATCATGCTGTATTGAAGAAGACTTGAAACTAGAGATTGAGACCATAAACTCATGTTTACAATGTTTACAGAGAGAATAAGAGTAGAGTTTCTTTCTCATAGACGTCTATGGGAGCAGAGGAGTCGCCCCCTGCTGGTCACTACACAGAATGCAGCTTTAAGACACTTCCTCATTGGCTTCACCGCGGTCGCCGCCTGGCTCAAACAAACGTTTGTTGACCCATTTGGTCTCTTCTGTTCTCAGGTCAGTCCGTGGGCGGAGCGTTGACCAGCGCCAAGTCGGCCATGTCCTCCTGGTTCTCCACGCTTGCGCCGCCGGTGGCGGTGACGGCCGCCGAGCGGCCGGTAGCGGTGACGGCCGCCGAGCCGCCGGAGCCGGCCGCCGAGGTCCAGCCCATGAATTGAAAACCCACCGGTCCCACCGAGACATGAGACGAGAGAAGAGACAAAAAAAAGTCACAACGGTGATTCATCCTCAAACAGGAAAATAACCGTACGGTCCACATCCACCGTGAGGCTGCACCGGCGCTTTTGATTAAAAAAACAACCAAATATGCTTTTTTTTTCTGTGAGAAACTGAAAGTGAAAACATTATGTTGTGTTCAACTCTTTGCTGCGTATTTCTAGAGTTCGGCGTACAGAAAACTATTTTGCTGGCCTGTAAATCACAGATTGAGAAATTTACGGTTGTGGCAAGATTTGAAAGAAAGAAAGTATGAGCTACATTGAAGATATTTTTAAACTCAGCGATGTGTGTAATCACGCTGCGGTTGTTGTGGTAACGGCGTTAAAAAAAAGACTCAATGAAATACTTTTATTACTTCTATAACTAAAGTAGGGAGAATTGTCTACAGAGATGTAGAGCTACAAACTTTATAATTAGTTAGCTAAAAGCATCTTAGCTAGCTATAAAACGCTAACTAACTTTTAAGCTAAGCTTAATTTATTTTGTTTGACATAATGAGACACACATTCACATAATGTCCATGATTTACTTCCTCAATTAACAGAATAAAAAAGAAGAGGAAATGAAGATAAAAGTACATTGTCTGTCTTAGCAAGCTACCTCGTTTTGTTAGCCTTGACTTGCTGGATTAAACACTTGTAGTATCCCCACAAAACACTGCCCACCAAAATAAAATATCAGTAACAAACCACCATCTCCCTGTTAATGATATTTGATAATATCCCAGAGGTCTAACTGGTCTTATTAGAAATCTGGATATACCACGTTAGCATTTGCGCTTGGTTTAGTTAACGTTAGCCAGCAACGTCTCCACTTGGATGTCCTACATTAATTTGGAAAACAAAACTGTTACCGTGATAAATAATCCTTGTGAATGTTTCTGTACTTGTATCACAAACGTTCCCATTAGCGAGGTAGCTAGCCTAAAAGGGTGGTGCCTAATGTGTGTAGCTATCTGTGCTTTTGGCTAAGCTAGTTAGCCAAACAGTCACAATTAAGCTTCATTCTTTATCAACTGGTAATACCCCACATTTAGTACAAATGCAACGTTTTATATTTCCATTCACGCTTTATTTGAAATGTTTGGCCGATGGTTCTATTTTTTTGATGCCTCGGTCATTTTTACTTGTTCAATAACCTTTTAGCTCTCTGTCAGTTTCTAGATAATCCAAACTCTAAAATATATTTTAATCCCCCAAATTCGGACACTCTGTGAAGCGCCAGTATAGTATTCCAGTATTGTTCAACGTGTTTCCACAACTAACATTACTACACAAACCAACGTGATTACTAAACCTGAACGCAGTTACTGCAACGACCACAACGTTATTACGCCAGTCCTCGCATAGCCGGATGAACGCGATGAAAGCGCTCGCTTCATGATGAAGGAAGCCGTGTTCTACAGGCCTTTTTATACGATACGTTAGAACTATATTTAGTCTGAGAACAGTTTAAAGCAGGGTGACTCATTTATTTGTGAACAAACTCATAGATGTCCATGTTTTGTCACAACGGCGCTGGAAAAAGTCCCTCCATCTGCGTGCGTTTGCACAAAGAAGCCGTCGTATTCTATTTATGTGAATCTTTATCTCGTATCACTGTAATTGTCGAGCTGTTTGCAGGATCTTTTCCCTCCAGGCTTCAGTTATTCACCAGTGGGATTAAAAGCGAGTCCAGTGAGCATGCTCCGTTCAGTCCAGTTTTACAGCTGTAATGAGTGTCCTTCCGTCTTCAAAGCTCTTTTAATGCAGTCTTTCTTTTTTTGTTTTGGGTTCCTCATACTTAAATATCTTTTGCCATTACGGGTATTTTGGCTCAAGTTAAAAAATAATAAAAAAAATCTATTGAAAGGTGCATATCCTTCATCTTCTGGTATATTTTAATTTTGTATTTAAGAGGTAGGAATGTATTGTGAAATAAAATTCACGCAATATTTTCTTGACAGATGCTTCTAGCGTATATGAGAGGAAGTGATCCTATACTATATTGCTGTATTAAAAATAAACTGCAGACTTTTTGTCTGGGATGACGGGAGAGAAACATTTCTTTTATCCCTCTGGGTAGAAAGAAGTAGGTCAACCATATCAGTGTGTGTTTACAAAGAAGGGTTGTTGTTCCACACGGCTGCACAAAAATGCTCCCACGTGTTGTCTGAGTGACACCCGATGGTTTTCATGACTGACTAATTCACTGATAAATAAACTTGATTAACAGATGTATACTATTAATAACTACTTGGTATTACCTTTAGCTTTAATGTATCCTGGCAAAGTTAATTGTTTAATTTGAATGAAAAATGCACGTCTAATGCATAGTCCATTTTTTATTTCACCTCCAATGTTTATATTTTATGTAGGTCCATTAGAAAAATATCCTTTCAAAATATTTTAATTTCCGGAAAAAATACCTTTAAAACTTATAAGATTCGAAAATGTTTTGGTAAAGGAGAAATGGGCTAAAGTCCCAACAAACCACAAAACAGCAATTTAAAGAATCTTAAAGATTAAAGGGATCACAATTCAAAGATAGCAACTTTAATGAATAATTCATTATTCCGCACCACCACGTTAGTTGTTCTTCCTCAGACAAAAGAAACCTGGAGTCGGTTTCAGGAACGTTTTTGGTATGTTTTTTAATAAATTAACGTTCATTCAAAATACAGTGCCAAAGGAATATGATGCAGCCAAACATGCTAGTAAGGTTCGTCATGAAGCACCTGTGCTCATGTTTTTACAGGTAGGAGGAGGACCCCACCCTCCCCACCCCCTCCACTACTGCTAGTGGTTGCAAGGACGTAGCAACAGCCGTGGGCCCGCCCTCTCCTCTCACAACCAATCAGCAGCAAGAAACCTCAATATTCACTCAAATTAAATCTGATAGGAAAATGGAAAATCTACCCACAATCACACTACAGTAATGTTTAATATTAAATAATAAAAAAACAATACAAAATAGACCTGGTTATTTCCCCCCACACTAAAACAGTTGTCTTTTTGAAACATATGAAAAATATATATTTCAGCAGCTTGGAAATAACAAAATAAAGAAGGCATGAGCCCAGAAACAGAGTTGAGTCGTAAAAGTATCCATGACCAGGTGAGGATGGACTTGAGTGAGGTGTGAACTGCTGTGCGGGAGGCGCTGTAGTGGAGTCAAGAGGAAGGTGGAGGGAGACCGGACCTGCAGTCACCCTCTTTAACCCCCCCGGTTCCGAAGAAATGCAGCTGGCAGAACTTTTCGCTCATTTGTGGAGGAAGATAGTCAGAAAAAAAAAAGCTGAAATGTCACTTAGCTGTCAATTCACAAAAATGAAGAAAAAAAAAAAAAAACAGAAATAAACTGCAAATCCTCACGTCGGAAAATGTTTGGACATTTTACGCCCGAGGAAATAGTCCCCGTTTCGCTTTCCTTCGACCAATCGACGTTTAAATCGTAGCTCAAGCAAATCTATGACAACAAGCCCTGGCTTTTAATTTTTTTCATCACGCCGGGCAGACCAGTTCGGAGAATTACATCTTTTGGGGTGCGATTAATCGAAAAAAAAAAAAAAAAAAAAGTGATCATCGATGCAATTTTTAGTCTTTAGCAGCTGAAAAAACGCACTGAAACAATTGGACACGAGGTCCAACCAGCGGGGTTATTGCTCTTTGTAGGTTTGCACGGCGCTCATAAGTTTAATTACTACCATGTGACAACATTTAGGGTTAAAGACTCGTTATTGATGATTTATCAGTAGTTTGATCATAATTCTTAGCACCAAAGTCCACTTACTGGAAAATTAGCAGATGGAGTTTGTCACACGATAACAACTGAACCACATCCTGAAACTCTACCACGAGTTCCGTGAGGCATTATTTTAATATTACTCCCCCTCCCACATGTTCAAATCACAAATTTTTGTGAGTAATATAAACGGTCATGTTCAATATCAAAAAATAGCCACAAGAAGTTCAGCAACAGGAGAGACTTGAGGTCGAGGAGTAAACTGCCTTCCTGCCACAAAGGAGCACAAAGTTTCTACGTGATACCAGTGGTGAGAGAAGAGGGAGAGAAAGACGGGGGAGAGAAAGACGGGGGAGAGGGGGCGGGGCATTTTGGTACAGTTGCCATCGTTCCGAGAAGGTTTACTATTGAAGTGCATCATCATCATCAATACAAAATCAGCTGATGTTTTCAGGTCATGACGTAGTAGAAACAGTATGACAGACTTCGTAATTACTAACAGATGCCACAACTGACAAAATAAGGAAACAAACTTGCAGATTACTAGTATTTTTTTAAAGGGGGATTTTTTTTTGCTCCAGGCTTTTTTTTAGGGGGTGTGGTCAGAGGAGGTGGGGGGGGGGCTAACGGCAGCCTCCCAACAGTCCAAAGATCGCTCCACAACACGGAACGTCAAAACCCTCTGGTACTTCAGATCCTCCCCCAGCGTTACGGATCCCGGGGGCGGCGGTTAGGAGCTATACATGGGGGAGGGTCACCAGCTCCCCGTCCACCTCGAACTCCTCGGCTACGTCGGGGGAGAAGAGGTAGGTGGGGGGCTTCCAGGGGGACTCCTCCAGGCAGGAGGGGTACAGCTTCCCCACCGCGCAGCGGAAGTCCTTCCCCAGGTCCCAGAGCACGCGCTCCGACACGGGCTGCCGCAGGTACCAGCGGTCCAGCTCCATGTCGTACTGGTAGATGGCGTACTTGGCGCGCTCGTTCATGTGGGTCTCGCGCATGAAGATGCACAGCGAGTTGAGCAGCACCACGGCGCGCACGCACGGGTCCGAGTAGCGCTTGGCGGGGATGTTGGCGGCCTGGCGCCACTCGTTCTTGCCGACGTCGTAGATCTCCACGGTGACGGAGGAGCCGTCGATGGTGCTGGTGGGCAGGCGGACGCCGGAGTTGCTGACCACGTGCAGGCCGCCGATGTAGAAGACGAGGTCGCCGAAGGCGGCGGCGGAGGCGAAGCAGCGGCTGGTCTTGCGCATGGCCATCTCCACCCAGGTGTCGGCGCGGGGGAAGTAGCAGTACATGAGGTCGTGCGTCATCACGTAGATGCAGTCGTGCGCCACCACCGACGTGCTCCAGTTCCAGGCGAAGGGCAGCGGGCTCATCATGCTCCACTCGTCCTTCTCGCAGTCGTAGCGCTCCACCGTGCGCTTGTTGAGCTCGCCGCCCACGTTGTCCCCGCCGATGGCGTAGATGTAGCCCTCGCAGTGGACCAGCGAGGGCTTGATCCGGGCGCACAGCATGGGGGTCTTGGGCACCCAGGCGTTCTGCTGGGCGTCGAACCAGAAGAAGCTGTCCACCGAGCGGAACACCGCCTGCAGCTTCCCGCTCTTGCCGTGGTTGGTGATGGAGTTCTTGAGGGGGATCTGCCCGCCGGCGATGAACACGTCGTTGTCCGGCGTCACCAGGGTCCCCACCTTCTGCAGGTCGCCGGGGGGGTTGTTGAGCTTGTACACCTTCTCCGCCTGCGGGCTGTAGCACACCACGGTGGTGGGCAGGGAGCCGGACATCACGTAGCCGTCGCCCTGCGTCTCCGACATGGCCTCCATGAAGATGAGCATCTCCTCCTTGGTCATGCCCAGCCGGGGCTTGAAGAACTTGGGCATGGACTTGTAGAGGCCCTGCACCACCACCGACTTGTCGTTGGGCGGCAGGCCCTGGAACCAGGCGCGCTGCGTCACCTCGGACAGCGCGTCGATGCGGATCTGGCTGAGCACGGAGGACAGGTGCTGCGAGCGCGCCTCCATGTTGTACTCCAGCCACAGCATGGCCGCCTCGCGCACCGTCTCCTCCTTCTCCACGTTGAGGTTGTCGCTGCTCAGCACGTCGACCAGCAGCTCGTGGGACAGCTGGAGGAAGGCCTCCTGCCGGTACACCATGGGGAACTTGTGCTCCACCATGCGCTTGGCGCTCTGCTTCAGCTCGCTGCAGCTGAACAGGTCGCCGATGCTCAGCATGCGCACGCAGTTCTCGGCGTTGATCTTCTTCACCAGGTAGTCTCTGCACTGCAGCAGGACGTCCTCCACCTGGACAGGGGACAGGGGACAGGGGGAGACATTCAAGAAAAGAAAAACATCTCTTTGCATCAAAGCTGTGCATCAAAAAACATTCACAGCTAACTTCAGCAGCTGGACACACGAGCCGGACTATTTCACGACCAGCTGTCATTTGGGACATTTCCAGCGGGGGGGGGGGTGAGAAGTTTAGAAATAAGACGACCTGCAGGAAGCAGGCGGTCTCGTAGAGCGGCTCCACGGTGCTGTCATTGATGGCCAGGTGGCCCGTGTAGGCGTAGGTGATGATGATCTGCAGGGTGGCCGGGTCCACGTTCCTCAGGTGGACGTGGGTCTGCTTGCTCTCGCTGAGGCCGCTCATGAACATCGCCCTGCAGGAGCCAAAGTGTCACCAGGAGAAATTAGAAAATGAACCCAATGTTATTTTTCTGCAGATATCTCTGGTTTCTGGTCCAAGAGTTTATAATAAACCCACAAGACAGCTCAACTCCTCTAGTGCATTGTGGGTGATAAGACTCCAAGTTCAATCTGGTTGCATTATATGGCGCGAGATAAACCTACAAACGACAATTTGAATTATGAATTAACCATTTCTCTGGGAGAAATATTTTAATATTACACTTAATTGGAGTGATTTCTCCATCAATCAATAAAAAAAAATTTAAAAAAAAGAACCGGCAGCAATTCAGACATTTGATTAAACCTGTTAGGAATGATGAAGCCAAAATGTTAAATAATTGACTACTTCCCCATCTGAATTCCATTCGTGTATTAAAGGAGAACAGACTGAATTCATTTAGGTTTTGATACATGTCGACGCCATATGTTCCTTTTTACTGTAATCTGACTTTATGGAGCATTACTAAATGTTGTGGGTCACCACAGCCATGTATATATATATATATATATATATATATATATTATACATATATACACACACACACACACACACACACACATATTAAATTATGGTCCTTTGAGGGTGAAATAGGTTGGGGGGGGGGCGTGTGTGTCCTCACGACAGGGCCTAAATCGGCCAGGATTACGCAACCCTGCACCCCCCCCACACCAACTACGTGACCAGACTTTACCATCCAAACACAAGCGCTCAACCCCCCCCCTCCCCCAAAGCGAGGCGTGTGAAGAGAGAATGAAAACGGGGAGGGGGAAGTGTTGAGACTACTATGAACTCGGCGGGGGGGGGGGTTGCATGTTCGCACCAGATAACAAGCGTGAGGAAACCGAGCGGAAGATTGCGGGTGTGAGAGGCATCAAGTTGTGTCGGGAACCTTTCTTGGAATGCATATGTGTGAGAAGAAGAAAAAACAGGGGTGGGGGGGGGGGTGAGGAGGGGTGAGGCTGAAATGCAGCGTGAGCCTCCTGTCAGGTGCAGATGGATTCTTCCCAGAGGTTTGCTGCTCCGTCACATTTTCTGCAGTGCACGCACACTTCATTGAGCAACGCCGCGCGCACAAACGAGGCCTCGGGGGGGGGGTACGCAGGTAGGACCACGGGTTGAAGACGGAGACAGGCGGGGGACGCATGGATTACTGGCGTGGAGGGAGGAAACATCATCCCGACGTACAGGGTGGATAACACTCGCTCTACATTATTCATTATCACTGTAGGAGGAGAGCACTCGACACAACAACCACGGCGTACCTACACCTCCTTCACGACAACACCGGGAGGGGAGGGAAGGTGGGGAAGGTGGGGAGGGAGATTGCGGCCTGTAGTCACAAACGTGTGCTGTATTATTCATTGAAACCAAAGGAGGCAAAAAAAGGCCAGAGCTACGCTAACATTCGTCATCATTCCACTGCCGCGGCGCTCACCTGAAATAGGAGCTGCACGTGGCGAGGACCATCTTGTGACACGGGAACTCGCTGTCCTCCACCAGCAGCACCACGTCAGTCAGTAGCTTCTGCTCGTAGAAGAACTTGAGCTGCTCCAGCAGGGAGACGGCGTAGTCCGCGTTGACCGGCCTGCGCTCGCTGAGATCCGACATGGTTGCATCCCACGAGTCGCGCCCCAGGTTTGAAAAGTCACACCGGCCGTGGGACCGGACGTCGACCACGAGAAAAAAAAAAAAGAAAGAGGATATATTCCTAGATATAAGAGGTGAAAACAGGAAGGGGGTGTAGGCGGGGGCTCTTCAACACCTCCACCGATCCACGCTGAAGTGTTCCGGCTCCTTCGTGGAAAAAGACTCAGACGATTCTTCGACAGGAGACGAGTCGAATGACGGGACGGCAACCGGGTCCGGGGCGAGGGAGGGGCTGCTTCCCCCCGTGGGTCTGTGCTCTGAGGTCATGCAGGGAGGCACCGGGGAGGGAGGGAGGGGGGGGTGGCGGAGGTTAGAGGGGAGCTCTGCAACCTGGCCACGCTGCTACGTCAGTGATCGTCTGGAAAAACAAGGAGCCAAGTGTCACAACAAGGGAAAAGGTCGTGAAGTGATCGTCTTTGCCAACATCGGTCATACATGGAACATGTAAAAGAAAATTGTTTTTCCTCCAGTATTTTAAACTCCAGCCCAGTTTCACAAGAGCACAAGGACACGAGCTTCAGTCTCGTTGGCATGGAGATGCTTTTGGGAAACAGGGCCTGAATCTTTTAGGGCATCATAACGAAACACCGGGTGGTTCTTTACACGAACACATGTAGCGATTTTATATTCAAGTAGCTGCTATTTCATGTAGGATGTCATTAAGATTCATAATGTACACGGGTCTGATGGGTTGATTTGAAGATGACCTCAAATCAACCCATTGCTTTTCTTCTCAGTGCAGATTGTGATGAAGAGAAAACCCAGTTGTTAAGAGAGCCCGACATCAAGGTTAGTCAGAAATAAAAGAAATGGAGATAATCGTTCTTTTGTCCGTTACGTCTCGCGTCCTAAATGACAGCGGGCTGTTTGACAGGTTACCATGACAGAGCCATTAAGCCACTACTGAATGCCTTCAAGCTGCCCGGCTCACAGCGGAATAACAACCACACAGGTCTGCTTTCAACAATTCACATCAGCACAGAAAACTGAAAGAAATGTGAATCGTCTGATCCGGTCATTGTGCCAAACTCGAGGTTGTGTGTGGGTGGATTTTACAACCATCTCCACCACTGACGCAGATCCGGTGTCACTAACACGTGTTGTTAACACGCCGTCAGAATATCTTCGTTCAGATAACATACATGACAATGTGAGGTTATAATAAAAACGTGTTGGTCTGCGGTTACGTTGTTTAGTCCAGAGGTGGCAGAGGAATCCAGATCCTGCCATTGAGTATAATAAACTAATAATACTAATAAACACCGTGGAAATACTTCAGTAACGGGCGGTAAAAAACACTTCATCCCTCCGTTTAGCCCAAACACTCAACATCTGGATCTGAAAAGTAGCTAAAGCCGACAAATAGACGTAGCATCCCACCTCTACATTGTCCCAGTAACGAAGCAGATGTTTAACGTGACAGAAAATGTAGATACTAAAGGGAAGTACTTCGATCTTGTATTTTTTTAAACGTGCATTTTGAGTAATGTTAACGTTACCTGGTTAACGTCGGCATTCGCTTAAGGCCGTATAACGTTACATGCATCAATGTTAGCTTTACTAGCTGGCAAGCTAGGCTAGCGAGCTAACAGCCAATCAGCGACTCAATCACCCGTAACACACCTTTAACTAACGCCAACTGGTCTGAGTAAAAAGGCAAATATGTAAGATTGTTGTTGCCATCCCTCTGGACGAGCCTAGTGCTAGCTTGCTAGCTAGCTAACGTTAGCACGTTACCGTCAACCAAAACAAACCCTGTCTGCAAACTAAAACGAGTAACATTAGACGGGCCGCTGTTAGCTAACCCGACATGACGTAACCACATATGCCGCTTTATCTATAAATATATATAAACGTTCACCAAGTGGTCTTCTGCTGAGCTCTCTGTTGATTAGTTTATATGGCTAACTCAAGTAACGTTAGCGACACTTGCTTGATTGTCACTCGCGGCAAAGCTAGCAACTTTAGCTTCCATTAGCTGTACAGTTCCGGGGGTGGGGAGTGGGGGGGTTACGTAGATGCACGCTAGCTGGCAGTTAGAAAGCCGGGCGTCTTTAACACCATCAACGGCAACCGTGAGAGGCGGCCAGGAACGATCACATAGGTACAACAAATAAACAAATAAATGATTCTAGAGAACGCTCATGCTCGCTAGCAGACCCACGGCTAACAGGCTAAGCGCTAAACGTGCTAAATAAACGTAAGCTGGAGCCGCCTTTCCAAGTTAACCAATGCAAACAATGGAAATCCACGCGTCCTTACTGTAACTGCAGGCGGGACTCACACCTTGTCACCAGAAAGTGGCAAGTAAGCTCCTCGGCCCGAATTGAGACATTAAACAGTTGTGCTGAAAGCGCCGAGCAGAGGACAACCTTTCAGCGCATCATAAGCGTCTGAAAGACCAGAGGCCACACGAGGACACTGCGCATGCGCAAACTCGATGCTGTCTTCTGGCCTGGTGTGCGGAGCGGGAACAGCGCCCCCCGGTGGAGAGATGGAGGCACAACTGGACGAGTGAAAACAGCGCTTTAAGATTTCTTACGCAATGAGAAATATACTTTCGAATAGTATTTGAAATTGTATTCATAACAAAAACACCTCATAACGTTTTAAGGGAATTTAGAAATGAAGATCACATCTTTTCTTTGATTTACCCCTTGTTATTTGATGAATGGATGGATAACATCATTAGTTTTATGGGTTTATGATGTGTGTGACAATTGTCTTTCTTCCATGCAGTTAATATTTCTTTGAATAAATGTGATTCGTTTTTTATTCCACCGACTCTAGAATGTAATCACTTTTTTTGTACTGACACCATTGCAACTCCAGCCTGATTTGTCCGCTCGCAGCAGGTGTTTCCTATTTGACTGATGAGCGCAGACATTTCGGCTTTTTGTACGCAGAACGTCACCGGGACCCGAGAGAGAGACGCGTTTCCACTTCTATGTGTTTATCGACGACAATCAGTTGACTGAAAGACTCCGCCTTTATTTTTTTTACGAACCGGGGGATGTTTATCAGGTCGTTTTCATCCCGCTGCAGTATTTTATTTTTATTCCCGACAGGTTGATCCAACACGTGAGAGAAATGGACGGTGAGGACTTCCTTCCTCATAATTTAAATGCAAACGTGTGTTTTTCTATTTATGCATAAAATGAAATAACCGCTGCTTCCTGCAGATGGAAGCAAACAAGCGCACACATTTGGAAGCGGACAACCGAGGACTCAACACCCCAGACCTTTCTTTTATGTCCAGCCGCCGTCTCAACCGTATTACCTGTACCAGCACTGGCAGATGAACAACCCGTACGGACCCTACGGGGTGCCTGCAGGTATGCGGCCGTGCTGCACTCTCCTCCTGGTGTTGTTGTAGTAGATTCATGGAATGCACATAATGCATTAGGTTCATCGCTTTAATTTCTGCTGGTAAAGAGGGGGCTTATTTTTAATGAGTACACACTGTGGAAACACCCTAAAGGTGCAAGTACCTGAAAGTTGTTCTGAAGTCCAGCTCTCCTTGTGTGTAATTGTGCTTATGTTCCCCAGGTCTTAACTTTGGCCGTCCCTGCATGAACCCCTACCAGTACATGCAGTATCCCGGGTATGTCTTCCCGCATGCCCCGATCTACCCGATGGACTACCGGCGAATGTTTGAGCCTCGCTTCCACGCGCCCAGCTGGAATGACATGCCTCGCCATCAGCAGCAACCGCAGTATCCGCAGCAGTATCATCATCATCATCAACAGCAGCAGCAGCAGCACCCGCAGCAGCAGCAGCAGCAGCAGCAGCAGCAGCAGCCGCAGTCCCCCGGGTTCCGGGAGACGGCCTCCTCCGAGGCCCAAACCGACCCCAGCGACGCCATCACTAAACTCATTGAGTGCCTGGACAAGATCCGAGCCACCGAGCTGCAGGGCGCCGAGAGGGAACTCGACTCGGGCGTGGCCTCGCAGTCCTCCGGGATGTTTTCTCCGGCGGAAGAGAAGAAGAAGAAGGTCCAAGAGCTGGGTCGCGTGCTGCCTGGGGCGCCCGACGACGAAGATGGCCGCCGCCTCCCGCCGGAGTCCCCGGCCGAGACCTTCGGCAACTCCGCGGCGGCGGTGTACGACGGCGAGTCCAGCCGGAGGAGCCTGGGCGGGCTGAGCCCTCGGGGGTGCTGGTCGGCGGTCCTGGAAGAGGAGCTGCCCCTCGATAGCTCTTCCATCCACGAGGAGGAGCAGGCGGACGGACACTTCCTCCCTCTGGAGAAAGCGGAGGTCGCCGACATCCGGTCAGATGTCGCCGCGGCCGCCGCGAGTGTTCCCCGACTCGACGCAGAGGAGCTCCTGAGGCAGAAGGCGGATCCAATCGTGCCTTCCTCCTCCTCCTCCTCTTCCTCCTCCTGTTCTTCTTCTTCTTCTTCTTCATCCTCTTTTACCTCCAATCAGCAGAGTCATAAAGATGCCAAAAGTGGCGTCAAAGTCTCAGCGACTGACCCGAGCTATCGGATCCTCAAGCTGCCTTTCCAGAGCGTCCTGACGCCGGTGGAGGCCGCGGCCGGTCGCCTCTCCTCCCCGACGGCTCCCTACTACTACAACTACCTCTCCATGCAGACCACTCACGAGCGCATGAGCGTCCTCAGTCCCTCGCTGGACGAGCTGTCCTCCCGAGACGAGATGTTCTCCACCGACCTGGACGACGCCGACCTTTTCCCCAAGCGAATCTACGCGGGCCGGAGGCTCCCGGAGGTTGGCGTCGGATCCCCGAAGGCCGGCGACGCCGCGGGGGAAGCGTGGCCGCCCGGCTCCAAGAGGTCCATGTGCGCCTGCTGCGGGAAAAGCCTGACGAAGGGCAGCGCCAGGAGCAAAGGCCACGGCTCCAAGGCCTATAGGGACGAAGCCCAGAGAGACTCTGAGGAGGAGGACGACGACGAAGAGGAGCAGGAGGAGGAGGAGGGCCGGTACGGGAGAGGGGTCGTGAGGAAGCATTCTGCACACAGGAAGCCCCACGCCGCCTCGCGGAGGCACGCGCCCAAACCCTGGTACAAGAGAGGCCAGGAGCTGTCTGCCCCGGCGACCCGGGAGGACGCTCTTGAGGGCCACGATCAGCAGCAGCAGCCGCCGCCACCGCCGGGCGAGGCCGGCGCGGCGACGGGCCGCGGGCCGCAGTGCAGACCGTGTACGGGTAAGCCTCGCCCACGGTTATTTACTCTCTCTGCCGTGTGGAAAACCGAGTGAGGACTTCACACGTGTGCGCTGTGGGGACTCTTTTGATAGACAGACTCTGCAGAGAAGATGTGACCACGTCGGACCGAGGCGGGTGGGGAGACGAGGACGTGGCCCCCAGGAGGAGACCGGCCATCCTTCCACAACGACAAGGTGGGAAACCTGCAGCGACATTGTCCTGAATTCCTGTCCTGAAACTTGATGGAACACAAAGGCCGACCGGCTTGGCCAAAAACATATTTAGATAAATAATTAGCTTTTGGACGTTAAACGTAAGCTGTTGAAACACAATCTAAAAAATATGCATCAAAATTGCTTCCAAATCTGAATTTGATTTCCCGTCCGCCGCGTAGAGGCGAGCGCTCAGAGGAAGACGGCGTGCCACAGGCCGAGAGACGGGGACAAGCCGCTGCACTGGGACAGAGGTTAACGCCACGCCGGCCGGACCCGCCCGCTCCTCACCGTCCTGGTGGAAGTGGTTTATTTTCTTTTCTCTTTCACCAGGTTCTACGACGAGAGAACCGAGATGTTGATGCCGCCAAAGTGTGTTGAACTGTAGGTGAATGAACACCGTTCTGTGCAAGAATTCAAGTCTTTATGAGTGATACTCATTTTCTTTTTCTGTTTTCTCGTCTCAGGTCCCCCCCACAAGGTGTAATTGTTTCAAGATAATGTGTTTAAATAATATTTAGAGCACCAGGTGAAATGCACAGCACAAGGAACCTTTGTTAAGATAAATTTGAAGAGGATCTGTATGAAGACACTGCCTCGCACTGTTCATGGTTATGAATTTCACACACGGGCAAATGGGCTGAAAGGTTGTTGCAGGTGGTGTGCCACAGTTTGGGGCCAGTCCAATAAAAATGTTCATTATTTAAGCTTTGTGTCGAGTCCTTTCACAGCTTGTACCTTCCTTTGAAGTATTTGTACTTTATTCCATAACAAAGAAACTTTATCTGGGAAACAGATTTTTTTTTTATGCTGCTTTTCTTCTGCCAGTAATTGAGATTTGTGGTAAATCCCTTTGGAACCAGATAAGTTCTGTCCAGTGATTTGAATGCGAAACGTGTCGCGTATGAACGGTTTCTCAGTAGATTTCTAACCCTTTGAAAATCCACAATTGTCCGTTTCAAGTAAATATCACATGTTCTGCTCCTGTAGTCTTTTTAAAAGTCGTCTGAGACTCTTCTATTTTACTATTTAATTGGCCAAATGATGAATTGAGAAAATGACCAATTAATCGATAAGAATCATTTGTTGCAGCACGCTTATCTATTGAACCCAATGAATAAAATAAACCAAAAGTGTTTTCAGAGTCAAATAGCAGAACGTGGTGTTCTGGTGAGTAGATATTATAGATTTGAATGAACCAGCATCCATGCACAGAAAACACAAGTAGCCGGTTATTCTTCATGTGAAGCACCGTCTCTTGACGGTCAAACCTGCTCCTCAGGTTGAGTGAACCACACGCTAAGGTCACGTATGTGTCACCTGTGTCATAACGCTTGCAAGCTGCAAGGTCCGTTTCCTTAATTGAAGCCAATCGGGATCTTCTTTTTTTTTACCTGCCAACTCTGAATCTGTTGTGTGCTTTTCCTCAGGTGAGCTGACGCAGCACAGTGGGCGGGAACGAGAGGGACGCTTTTCATTGGCTGTTAAAGAAGGTCGTTAAACTCTTAATTGACCTCCAGCGTGGCACAGAGTTAAATCTAAACCTTGAAAGCTCAGCCGCTCGCTCAGTAGTTTGTGTCTCTTTGAGTTTGTGCAGCTAGTGTTGTGTTATCAGGAATAAAGAGAAACGCACTGCTACCCGCCAACAAAGAAGGAAAAGATCCAAACGACTATTCCCCAACTCTCGTCGGACATGGAGGCAGCCACGTCCGCCTTCCAGCACTCCTACGGTCTGGGCCCGCGCTACGCAGCCCAGCAGGGCCACGTGCCGCACCCGGCCTCGGCGCCGGGGCCTTCGGGCGCGCCGCGTCCCGAGGAGCCGCCGCAGCAGCAGCACCACAAGCCTTTCTTCTACATCCAGCCCTCGCAGCCGTACATGCCCATGCAGAGCATGCAGTGGCCGGTGCCGGTGCCGGTGCCCATGCATGTGCCCTACAACCCGTACTACCCGGGTTTAGGTGAGTGGCACTAAACTTGTGCCCCATGTTGTGTATCTGGCCCCTTTTTGTGTTGCATATGCAGTGAAGTGCCTCAAAAACAACCCTCCTTTACAACATTTATGCTTAAATGCTATCGTAGGTAATCTCTGCTCAAACACTGCAGTTTTCAGAAAATGGGGAGGTTGTGGAAGTGGTTTATGGCCAATAAGGACCTTTTTTTAGTCTCATTTTAAACATCTGAAATCTCTTTTTTTTAAAAAATTTTTTATAAACCTTTTTACCTTTTGACCTTTCCTCTGCTTTTAAAGGTTACGGCCTCCCCATGATGCCCCACTATCAGCCCAACCCCTACATGGAGCCCCCCGGGTTCGTTGTGCCCACCACCCACCTCCATTTGATGGACTACCGCCGCATGCTCAACCCCCAGTACTACCAGACCATGGCCTACCACTCCCGCCGGTTCCGCTACCAGCAGAACACCCCGACCAGGGAGACGACCAGCTCGGAGGTCCAAACCGAGCCGCTGTCCGCCGCCCAGAAGGCCGGCGCCTCGGGTCCCGGCGACGTGCCGGTTCCCGTCGGCCTCCCGGTCCGCAAAGGGGGTGACGACCGAACCCCCGGCGTCTCCGTCAAGGGGCTTCCCTCGCCGGCCCCGTCCACGCACAAGTCAGACCCCGCTGCGGACCAGAAGGACGTGGCTGGACCCGGCTCCGTCCCCAGGAAGCAGCCGGGCGGCAGCTTCGTGTTCCAGACGGAGGAGGTGCGGATCGAATGCTGCAGCACGCCGGTGGGACTGCAGCTCCTGCACGCTCACGAGACCAAAGAGGTGTCCCACGGCTTCACCCAGGACGTGGTCCAGCGCAGCGGCCCCGTCCTCCAGGGTTGGCGGGACGAGGAGAGCTGCGTACCCAGCGAGCAGGCCCTCCAAGCCTGTCCCGACAGCATGTCTGTCGGCGAGACGCCGCCGCCGACGGAAGAGCCCGAGACTCCGGTGGATCCTGTCGTTGTTTCATCGGAAGACGACGACAACGACGACTCCCGTCCGCCGGCTCGCAGCGACGTTCAAGAGACTAACGACGAGAAGGACCCGTCCGAGACTTGCCCCTTCAAAGTCGTCCACCTGCCCTTTGACCCAAAGTACCTGGACGAGCTGTGGAAGATGGAGTCCACGGTCTGGTCCATGAAGGAAACGGCGAGTCCCTCCTCGGAATCGCTGATCCAAAACAGCCGCCCGGAATCTCCTGACGGAATAGAAGACGTCTCGCCCGTGATTGGGACTCCCCCCGTGGCAGAGGACGAACTGGACGACATGGTCACCGCTGTGGGGGAGCGTCCCGGGGACGAGGTGGCGTCAGAGGCCGACGCGTGCCCCGCCATGGACGTCCCCGGCGCGGCGGAGGCTCCTGCGACGCCGCTCCCCGCGGCGGACTATTCGCCGCTGAAGGCGGACGGAAACGAGCACCAGGACACGTCCTTCGAGTCGCTGCCCGCCTACCTGCCGTCGACCAGCTGGCTCGCTGACTTCGACAACGTCTACTATTGCGGCACGATGCCGCCAACGCCCACGAAGCAGAGCAGGCCTGCGGGCGGCCGGGGCCTGGACATGCCCGCCAGGAGGCGGCGGCTGGACCTCGACTGCAAAGGCCAACTCGCCGTTCGGAAGCCGAAAGAAAGGTACAAACTCAAAGGGAAGGCGGATCGCCGAAGCCTCTCCGACCACGAGTGCTGCCTCAGCCGGAGCTTCAACGAGAACGCCTTCGCTCCCCACGCCTCCAAGAGGGAGCGGCTTTGCTCCAGGTGCGTGGCCAGGAGCGGCGTGTGCGAGCCCGCCGGGCCGACGCTCGACGGTCGCGCCCCGAAGAGGAAAGCCGCCGTCTTCCAGCAGTGGAACGACCCGCTCCTGCCCACGTGCGACGCCTGCAGATCGCACTCCGAAAAGAAAAGGCTGGCGAGGAAGGGCTCCGGCCCGGAGGCCCGATGCCCTCCCCGCGGGCGCGACTCTGAGGGGGGCGAGTCCTCCGAGAACGGCGCCAAGTGGAGGGCCGTCGCAGAGCGCCGCGGGAAGCCGAACGTCACCAAGATGCCGCTGGCGTCCAAGCAGAACCTGGAGAAGCCGAGGGAGAAGAACTGCACGTGCAGCGAGCGCCGGTCAGTCGCGTGGGAGAGGCTGCGCCGCTGTCCCCACGGCAACGCCATCCGGGAAACCGACGAGAACCGCGCGGCGCCGGTGTCCCTGCAGGACAAACGCAGGATAATGGATCACCTTTATCCAACACACAGGTGGCAGACGGGTAAGGAAGGGTCGCTGCTTTCCCTTCACCTTCTAGTGAGAGAATTGACGCGTGTTTTTAGAAATGCAGATGTGTGACTTCTCACTCCAGAGAACGTGTGGAACGCAGCCATCGCTCACCCCGACAGCGACGCCGCCAGGACGCCGCATTTTAACAACCACAAGAAATCACAATCACAAGGTCTGCTTTTCTCTTCAAACTTCATCAGCTTTTTTTTATTGCATTTTAATACAAATGTTGCTGAATGAAGGAAAGGTATTAATCCGCTTCTCATCAACCCAGTAGATATTTATCACTTTTCCTTATTCAAAAGATCCCTTGTTCCTTTAGAAGCACTTTATTTGCCGTACAGTTCAATCAACGTTTCTCTACTTTTACGTTTTTCCGATAATTATTTTCTCTTTACAGGAATTTGTAGGAAAGACACAAGATGCTGATTTGCACAAGAGCACAATGTAAAAATGACACTTTTTAACTATATATATATTTATTATGTACACTTGAATTAAATTATTGCCACCTGAATGAACTGTATAATCACAATGTGACACTATTTAACATAATAAACACCACTATTTGATACTTCTGTTGGTCCTTTTTCTATGACGTTTATGGAGTTGTGTTTGTCCACCAGATGGAACTATAACATTAAACATTTAATGCTGATTTAAGACCGTAGCATTTCCTTTAAGATGTGCTTTCGTCAATCGAAGTATCTGCAACAGTTTGGAGGGATTGAAGTGAAACCACCTGTGACTTCGTCCCTCAGGTGGACACATCACATCCAGTTTGCACATGATTCAATAAACGAGTTTACTTTGATCATAAAACTCAGCATCTTACCTGAAGACTTTAGTGTACCGACGTGTTCAGGTGAGTCTAAGCTGCGACCAGGATTTAAGTTTTAGCTGTGTTTAAACGGAGCAGTATTCTTTAACCCAAACGTAACTAAAATATCTCCTTCAGGTGATCTTCACCGTACCCAGAGGATGAATCCTACCGAAGTAGTTTCAGAGGAAATGTTTCCACATGTACTTGATGGATTGCCATGAAATATGGTGTCAACGTTCAAATCTTCCTCAGGATTTCTTTTAATAACTTGGCCTTGGATCCATTACCTGACCCCCCCCCCGGTTGAGCGATATTGCCGCTTCAAAGGAAAAATTAACAATTCACAAATGCTGTAAATGAATCATGGGCTGAACTGTTCATCTGGCGTTCAAGCCTTTTGGATCAGATAATTTTACCAATGAAACGGGTAATGTGTCCTTTTCTGGCTGCAAGTTGAAACCCCCCCCCCCCCCTTTTTTTTCCCAAAAGTATTTGAGAGGTTCCTTGACGCCCCTGATGGGATGAAGGGAGGCCAAACGTGATTTCCCTCCACGATGGTGTTTTTTCTTGAGATTGGACTGCTTGTCTCGTATCTGGTCGACTCGGTTCCCGCTTCAATCTTCATGACGGCGGCTTTATGAGTGAATGCAAAAGACGTAATTGGGGGGGGGTCCATGTGTTCCGATGTATGGACCCAAGGAAGTGCTTTCTTTTGTGTCTTTGCAGCAGTCGGTTGAGTCTTCGTAATCATTTTGTGTGTCTGGCTGTTTTTCGCCTTTGACAATCGGAGTCGTTTCTTTGTCGTTGCATTGGGTGTCTTTGTAGTCTCTTTGCTTATTTAAGAATGAATTCTTTTTCATTTTAAAATAGAGCGCATCAGGAGAGCAACATGAGCGCATGTGTCCTCCACACCGACACCCACGGAACATCTAAATAAGAATATTGAGCCTGAATGAGGCTGCGGCGACAAAACGCCTCGTTCAGCGGACCTGAAATAACACATTTTATTCTTCGGCCTCAGGAGAGTCCACGCGTGAAGGTCCCTGCAGTCTGAAGGACATGATGGATGCTCCTCTGAAGGCTCCCTTCTGTCATCCAGACGCCCCAATTAGAGGCCCGGCCACGGCTGGCCACTCCGGGCCGAGAGGCGGCGGGTGGAGGAGGGAGGCGGCGGGTGGAGGGGGGAGGCGGCGGGTGGAGGGGGGGGTGGCAGCGTTTTTCATGACGCGTTCCTGTGTGGCTCAGTGGCACATTGGCAGCGTTAGAGGGTTCGATTTCCACCGGGCTTTGTGCACGAGCAGTATGAGCATTAACTGTTTCATTTCCTGTGGATCAATAAGCTCCATCTCGGGGGGAAAAACAACTTTTTAGATAAAAACTGATTAAAATATGTTGCATTTAAATGAAGCTCATCACGTTTATTTGTCACTATTTTCAAACACCTAAGACACCTGTATCTAAGTGTTTCCTAAGGTCAACATGCTCGGTGCTGCACGGCGGCTCACGAGTTCCACCCGTAAATGTCAAGGGAGCACCCCCCCCCCCCCCCCCACCCCCAGTTGGGATGAATCACCCCCCCCCCCCTCACACCACCTCAGTGCACCTCCAGAGGAAGAAGGAGTCGGGTCGCCGGGCGGCATGTTCCTGAAAATGGCTCCGAGCCCAGAGGGGGGGGCCGCAGCCCCGATGAGTTGGCTTCTTAGCTGTAAAACAGGTCCATCACGACCCCCCCCCCCCCCCCTCCCCCCTCCCCACACACCTGGCTGCAGGCTCAGCATTTCCCTCCCCCGACGGGGGGGTAGATGGATCGACTCGCGCTCTTACTACCCGCAGCTTTTACACTTTAATGTCTGTCACTTGACAGATGACCTGTGTTCATGAGGCGCACGCCGCCGCGCCGCTGAACCCTGCAGAATGAGTCCTTTCAGTGGTGGGGGGTTGGTATCTGGGGGGGTGGATTTGTTGTTTTCTAAGGCCGGCAGGGCAGACGTGTGGTTCAAGCCGAGCTCGCTGCTACACAACATGAATACAGATCTGGTTCACGGTCAGTGTGCGTTTCCTGAACCTGCACTGTGGCGCATGATGTTTCAGCACGTTTGAGTTTGTTCTGAGAGAAACGGGCAGCGGCGTCGCTCCATCCGACGTTTCTTATCGACATGACGAAGAACAACTTTTGTTTGTTTCCACTCTCGTAAAAAGCTCTCCGCTGCACACGTGGCGTGGCCTTAAGGGCCAGCGGGCAGGAATGGAACATTATTACTGATGTCAGCTGGTTGCAATCTGTAACCTCACGTTAGACGGAAACGATTCTCACATTTCACCCACAAAAGGACTGTTTGTGTGTTGTATTTTCCAAAATAGTAATTAAATGCTAAAGCGGGTTGAAACTGTTAAAATCCATTTGGATTCTTGTAATTTAGCCGACTGAGCTTTATTAAATGTCACAATACGATAAGTGAAAATCATAATCATCATTTTATGGAGGAAATTCTGAGAAATGAACACAAGATCGTACCTGAAAAAAAAGAAAGTAGACATTCATGCCGCGTGCACAGACTCGAGCTGTTTCCACACGGCATGAACATTCAGACACGGAAGGATCATTGTGATGCAGATGGAGAGGCGCTTATGAAAAGGCACCGAGCCGCGGGACTCCTCGCCATAAATGTCACCGCATTGACTTGTTGACTTCCTGGCGTGAGACTCTTTGGATAGCGAGCCGCTGGTGGGGTTCTTCTACCCGCAGGTAATCAGCACGCCGTCTCAGTTGGAGCCTTTCCCCCCCCCCAACAAACACAGCGGGGGGGGGAGGGGGGGGGCGCCAGCATGACCGCACTCAGGAAGGAGGGGAAGGCAAACACATGTTGCCGGGGAGCGGATTGTCAGCAACACGCTCCAGATGTGGCCATCGGGAGAAAGGGAGGCCTGTGAGGCCGCAGGTAGACCTCCTCCTGCTCGGACCTGAACCAGAACCAGAAGCTTGTGACCTACTTTCCACATGTGGAAAAGAGTCAACGGAGGTTTTCACCCTGAAACATTTTTTAAATTTTGCTCGATGGTAAGAAATACGTTTCTATCCCACAAATGTACCAATGTAACAAATGTAGAAATGTATTTATTTGGATGAACAGGACTTGAAATGTTGAGCGGTGCAGAGTGAGATTCTGTACAGGAGCATAGCTACAAAAACACGAAATGTATATTTATACTTTTGAGGAAACTTTTGTTTCCTGTGTTTCAAAGAACATTGTTGCCCAACGGAAATACAGATTAACTACACATCTGGATCCTTAAAGGAACTCTAGTTTCTCTCGCTGAAAGCTGATGAAAGATCACAGATGGCACCAAAGCGTCTGGCATGTGGTCAGAGAGCTGCACCCAAAACTCCACTGTGCTGTTTTCCTTTCTTTGAAAAAGGATTATTCCCGCTGCGAACAATCGTGCTTCCACAACCTCATCTTAGTCACGTTTATCTCTCCGCGGCTTCTCTCTCCCAGCAGACGTGTTGCCATGTCAGCTGAAGCTGATCCTCGCGGTATCCTCCAGTTAAATAAGTTCAACCCTTTAAACTGTGATGATCACGAGCAAACGCTAGATTTGCGTTTGGTGCCTGTTGACAGGAGATATGGAGCATTTCCCTCCGGCTCAGATAATCCTCTCTGGATGGGAGGTGTCTGGCGGAGACGCCACGCCGCCCCCCCCCCCCGTCGTGGATTAGAGGAATCGGAGGCGAAGGGGAGCGATGGAGACGATCAGCCGAGGTGTGAAAGTGCACAAATTCGCTGTCACGGATTCGGTCGATCTCAAAATGCATGAAATCTCTGCCCGGAGATTGTCTCATAAAAGGTCATTAGACGCTGCAGGAGGCCTGAGATTCTCAAAAATAAAGAGGGGGGGGGGGGGGGGGTGCAATGTGTGTGTGTGTGTGTGTACACAACGTTTCATATATTCCTCCACCATATTTCCACTTAGTAGTAGAAGTGAAGGTCAGAAATAAGAAGCGGTCGGCCTCAAAATTCCATTTCTGCTTCATTTCCAGGAGGCGACTGAGATGTTAATATTTCCTCTTATACCTTCATTTCAGATGGGCGGCACGGTGGCGTGGTGGTTAGCACTGTCGCCTCACAGCAAGAAGGTCCTGGGTTCGATTCCGCCCAGTGGCCTTTCTGTGTGGAGTCTGCATGTTCTCCCTGTGTCTGCGTGGGTTCTCTCCGGGTTCTCCGGCTTCCTCCCACAGTCCAAAGACATGCTCTGGGGATCAGGTTAATTGGGGACTTTAAATTGTCCGTAGTTGTGTGAATGTGAGTGTGAATGGTTGTATGTCTCTGTGTTGCCCTGCGATTGGCTGGCGACCAATCCAGGATGTACCCTGTCTATCGCCTGAAGTTGGCTGGGATGGACTCCAGCCCCCCCGCGACCCTGTGTGCAGGATAAGCGGTTTGACGATGGATGGATGGATGGACCTTCATTTCATACTCAGCTGACATGAAGCCCCCCCCACCCCCCCAAGTCGATCACCCCACTGCCTGGGGCAGAGAGAGAGAGAGCTCTGCGATTCTTAGACACAGAGAGCGGGCGAGATAAGAGATTTGGCGGGACACAAAGGTGTCGTGTCTTTTCTGGAAGGACGTCTTATAGTGACTCCTGCTGTCGTTCCCTTCAGGGCGTTTTACCCAAAATGGCGAATGAAGTGAACCACAGACGGACGCTGGCTTTAAATGTGTGAGAAATATTCATTCAACTTTTCTTCCAATGTGGAAAGAAGCTCCGTGTTCCAACCACGAAGAGAAGGAGCACGCTTGATCGGACCAACTGGAATGTGCTCTGAACTCGTTGGCTTCAAAGACGAAGAAGAACCTGGCGGTTTACATCACGGTTGCTGGGGCAACGCGGCAAAACAGTGGAGATCTAACTCAAAGGCGTCGTTTGAAACGGCAGCGAATAACAAAGCCAGAAGAGGTCGTTGTATCTGCGATTCTAAGAGTCTGAGATTCACCTTTCCCCACTTCCTGTTGAGTGAGTAACGCACTTATGAAGAAGTGGACTTCATTGGTCTTCTGTTCGGCGAGTTTGCTGTCGCCATCTTGGATTGTGGCCGCCGCCGCCGCCGTGTTGTTTCTGCAACCAGCCGATGGAAGTCTCCCCATTTGGAATTTGAAAGAGTGTCGGAGACATATATATACGTGAGAGACCTGTCAATCACAGTAAGCCCCGCCCTAAAGAATCCCCTGCTTTATGGTCTGTTTGACTCTAAATGGACCATAATTCACTAAATGAACGTCACGCTGTATTGAAGGAGACTTGAAACTAAAGCTTGAGACCATGAACTCATGTTTACAATGTTTACTGAGGGAATGAATCCAGAGAGAAGTCGTTTTCTTATAGACGTCCACACAACCACAGGAACGGGTTGTTGCTCATGGGCTCCTGTCGAGCGATTGCTCCCATTCAGAAAGGAGAGCAACGCTTAAAAAAATCGTCTTCTTTTATTGCCCGCGATAAACTCGATCTCACGTCGGAGTGTATCCAATTATACGGCCTCGCAGGCCGCATTCAGAACGAGGTCACCTTAACTCCTATCGCCTCCTCATCGAGCCCAGGTTGAAAGGGGGATTTGATTGGGCGATAGCGGCTGAGGCCAGAGACGCATCAGCTACAATTCCATCAGCAGCCATTCCTTGTCCGTCTTCCTGGAGAGAGGTGCTTTGTGGGTGGAGACGGGTGGAGACGGGTGGATGTGAGCCGCAGAACCGCAGATCCGGATCACTGAGGGTCTGGAAAACACTTGTGGGTCTCTGCAGTTATTTTAGTTCTCTCTCTTAGTAGTTGGAGTCTCTTAAAGTTGTTTTGTGTCTCTGTGTTATTTTGTATCTATTTTAGTATTTTGAGTCTCTTTATGTTATTTTGTATCTATTTCAATAGTTTGAGTCTCTTAATGTTATTTTGTATCTATTTCAGGAGTTTGAGTCTCTTTGTGTTATTTTGTATCTATTTTAGTATTTTGAGTCTTTGTGCTATTTTGTATCTTTTTAGTAGTTTGTGTCTCTTTATGTTATTTTGTATCTATTTCAGTATTTGTTTAGACTTCTTTAAAGTTCTTGTGTATCTCTTTCTCGTTGCTTTGTGTCTCCTTGTTGTTATTTAAAAAAATAGTTTTGCGTCTGTTTGTACCGTGTAAAACGTGCTTGAGTGGCTCTCATTGGGAATAACGCTCGACGTTCATGAACTCGACCTGAACATCTGACGTCATCAGTACGAAGACACAAAGCGCTCAAAACGTGTTATGGCTTCTAGTCTAAAAACAACAATCCCAAACACCAGCGTGAGCTCACATCGAAAGACAAGCCTCCGTCCTCTGGACTCACTCAGCGCGGCCGCCAAAATGCTTAAAATGTAAATGTCCTCATCAAGGTGGCTGGTGTCTTTCATTACACAGTTACACAATTCAGAGTCACGCAAATACAATAACAAAAGTAGCAACTTGATGTAATTAAACCCTCCAGATACCTGGAAACAACCCGTCCACGAGTCCTCGCCATTGGCTACGACCCCGTGTGACATCATCATCACCTTCTCAGTGTGTTGTTCTCACGCTGCACCAGTGCGTGACTTTTCGGTCTGGTTGTACAAACTTCGATCCGCAGAAAACAAACAAACACAAGATGAGATCATGTGAGAAAAGGTCGTCGTTCTGTTGTAAACAACTGGGGAAGATTCACAGTGATAAACTAATTAAATGTCACAGACATGAATGTTCTTAACAATGTTCATTTATAACGATATTATTGACTTTTCTAACATGATATTGAGCTTTTGTGTAAACAATTGAAATGGATTCTATTGTTCTATTGACGTGAATTTGAGTTTTTAAATTAGTTTTCTAAAACTCTTTTCCACACTGAGCTAATCCATTATAGAGACAACAGAGAGCTTTTCGTCGTTCCTTCCCAAACTCATGAGCTCATCCGAGTGGAATCAACACGACGACAAGCCAAACATCTCACAGCTTCTCAACACAAACAGCTCGGCTTTGTTTGTTTCCTGCCAGTTTTCCCGTAAACAGGCGAGCTCTCTCTCTCCACTCGACACGCATTACACACCCACGGGCCGCATACTTTACATTAAACTAGAGACACAAGTATGTGGGCGAGGCGGGCGGGCGACGGGCGGCGGGGGGGGAATTGGGGGGGTTGCGGGAGGGAAACCATACGAGAGACAAAGCTCCGCTCGGAGAACACATCACTTCTTTTAGCAGGCGGCTTGTCACTGCGCATCAGCCAGACCGGAGCAACGAGGCAATTAGAGGCTCCAATGCAAGATGAGATGGGGGGGGCCCTGATCCCAGCAGGAGAAATTGGGCAGAAGAAGAAGAAGGCCCCTTTCACCCCCCCCCTCCCCCGACAATTACGCTCCTTTTACGGCCTGAAGTGGTACCAGGTGGCTGCTGCTTTGTGCTGTAAAAAGTGCTCCGGCTTTCGTCTTTCGACAGCTGACCTAGTTTGCGCTTTGCGGGAACGTGCGCTCTCTGGGTTTTTCGCTCAATCACACGGGGCGACGACGGGAGGTGCATTGTGGGAAGAAAGGGCCGATCCAGGTTGACTGCCGCGGGGAAAGGCCTTTGATTGACGGGATGCGCGTCGACAGTCTGTCTGTCTTTGTCTGATCACTGATCTAATTATTCACAAGCTCAGATGCCTGGTTTCTAAAAACCCGCTAACCGCTAACCGCTAACACTTTGGAGATCCTAGAGACTCCTAGATCACCTGACGCTCTTATGGATCACACCTGATCCCTCAGACGGAGTTCAGAGTCCACGTGAGGGTGGCGTGCTCGGCCGACTTAGCTGTGAGGTCAAAGAGAAGCTAATAGCTAACAGCTAATAGCTGTCGGATCAGAGTTATTGATCGACGATGGAGAGCTCCGGGTCGGTCGAGGAAGGAGAGAAACGTCTCCTCCGAATGCCAATTAAGACGCTGGAAGGTCGGATCGCTGCCAACAACCTTTTTTAAATCTACACGCGCGTTTGGACGGACGTCCACTCGTCTTGAGCGAAAGAATTAAGCGGATTTTGTTTCATTCATTTTTTTGTGGTTTGCAGAGAAGACAATTCGTCAGTTTCCCGCTGGGCAGCGAGGGGAGAAAACGTGCGGCACTTACCTGAGCTAAAAGTTCACTTTGACCCCCCAGGAAAGAAGCAGCGGGGAGGAGAGGGGGGGGGGGGCTCTGTGCAGTGCCAGATTTAGGCCCCAAAAAGTCAATATTAGCATTTCAGAGGGGATTATCTGTTTCCATCAGTAGGTTTCACCCCCCCTCACCCCTCCAAACGGTGGGTGCCTGGAGGAGCGACAGGAGTGAGGGGGGCTCCAAGGTAGGGGGGTTTTGGGAGGGGGGGGGGTCATGCAGTTGCCATTTCGCCGCCTCAATGCCTCACAGATTTAAATTAATTATCCTCGATAATTAAAGCAAATTGCACTTTCGCTGCAGCGATACTGCCAGTGGACTCCAGAGGGACCGAGTCCTGCAGCCCAGGGGGGGTCTAAGATATTCAAACACACACACACACACACACACACACACACACACACACACATATATAAATATAGCATCTTGTTGAATGCGTCCTCAGGGTTCTCCTTAATAATTGAACCCCCAGAAAACGGTGAGCCATCTCCGCCCACGTCGCGGTGACTTTCCTGCCGAGCAGAATCGTCCTGATTCTAATCGCTCTGCTCGACACATTTAATCACACGCTGATGGCGGGGAAACCGGATCGTCGCAGCGGAATCGATGCTTCATGATCTTCGTGATTTCTATTGTCCTTTGAGGAAAGATGCAGTGTTCGAGTCTCTTATTTTGAGTAACATCCCTTTGTTTCTGCGTTGGGTTTGAATTTTAACGTAGTTTATGTCCAAACGTGTCGCCCTTTGAATGGATGTTCAACAGTGTCACCAGATGGATTTGCGCGTGTTTGTCTGTTACTGGTAAAGTTAACTTCTCTTTTAAAGAGAAAAACAAAGGTTTTCTAAGGAAATGAATTAAAAGAATAATAATTTAAAGGAATATAATTGACAAATCTACGCGATTTGTTGAAAACTCTTAATTTCTTCATTTCAACCACTTCATAATTCTTCTGGTAGTTGAAGCTGGAGTTGAAGAAGGAATCATTTAGGGTATTTATTGATCCTCCTTGCGTAGATGTATGTTATAAAACATTGGACTCCTGAAAAGGAGCTCATGTTTTTATATCTTTCTTTATCTAGAAAGATGCAATAAATATGTCCGCTGGTCGTGCTGAGGGTTTTATTTGTGGGCTGCTAATAAAACGCGGCGCCCTTTGACCCCTGTGAGGCCTCGGGGGAAAGGCAGTGTGTTCGGACACGGTGCTTCGGTCCCAGTGGAGCTCACAGGGACAATCGGTTTGACGGGTAAGAAATGTGGGCAACCAGAGGACCAACGGGTGTCCATGGGGACAAGAAGGGGACAAGAAGGGGCTTCCTGTGGAGACCAGAGGGGGGCAGAAAAATAACCAACCAGAGGTGCGTTTTAAACACCGATGACGCTGTTTAACCAAGGATAGGTGTGTTCTAACCAACCACAGGTGGGGGGGGGGCGGGGTTTATTGTCTTCAACCCAATGTCACGATAGTCCAGTGCCCCCCTCACCCCCCCCCCCCCCTCCACACCACCCACAACCCCCCCTCCCCCCGGCAGTGACACGGTCCCATCCTCAGCGTCACCTGAAGCCTGTGATGTGCACATTTCTTCCCCTCCTCCTACAGCGAGAAGGCGTCTCCTCCCCCAAATAGGGAGAGAGAGAGAGAGAGAGGGGGAGGAGGAGAGAGAGAGAGAGGGGGAGGGGGGAGAAAGGAGGGGGGCTTTTCTGTGTTTTTCGCTTGGGGTTGAATCATAGGAGGAACACAGCGAGCCGCCCACTGAAACAAGGCGAAGCGCGCACCAACCTCCGCCTACACCTCCTCCTCCTCCACCTCCTCCACCTACACCACCCCGATCAAAGACCCGGGAGGAGCAGACAGGCGGACACGCGCGGGGAGCTCCGCCGCCATCCGACGAGGAACTAACAGAAGGTGAGCAGCACGTTCCTCCTTCTGCTGAAGGAGAAACGCCACCAAAGTTCTTTCCGGTGTGTTTTTCTCTCTTTCTTCCTTCGATCGGCGCGTGAGCCGCGTCTCTCTCGGTCGGGCTTTGTCTGCACGCTTCTGCACGCGCGTCGGAGTCCGCCGTGCGTCCAGGTATCGTTCACTATGTGTCCAGATGTAGCGTTCACTATGTGTCCAGATGTAGCGTTCACTATGTGTCCAGATGTAGCGTTCACTATGTGTCCATATGTAGCGTTCACTATGTGTCCAGATGTCGCTTCACTATGTGTCCAGATGTCGCTTCACTGTGTGTCCAGATGTCGCTTCACTGTGTGTCCAGATGTCGCGTTCACTGTGTGTCCAGATGTCGCGTTCACTGTGTGTCCAGATGTCGCGTTCACTGTGTGTCCAGATGTCGCTTCACTGTGTGTCCAGATGTCGCTTCACTGTGTGTCCAGATGTAGCGTTCACTGTTTGTCCAGATGTATGGTTCACTATGTGTCCAGATGTAGCGTTCACTATGTGTCCAGATGTAGCGTTCACTGTGTGTCCAGATGTTGCTTCACTACGTGTCCAGATGTCGCTTCACTATGTGTCCAGATGTAGCGTTCACTATGTGTCCAGATGTCGCTTCACCGGGTGTCCAGATGTCGCTTCCACTATGTGTCCAGATGTGTTGTTCACTGTGCGGTGTAGCGATGATTTGGCGACATGAGACGTCCTGCATCTGCTTTTTCAAAATGTTTCCACGGGACTTGAAACATTTGAGTTTGTTTTCCTCTCACCAACATGTGGATCGACGTGTTGCTTTTGTTGGTCGCTAACAGCCGGGCTTTGTGTTGTTATCTCTTCCCAACAGTGGGGGGGTCTGATGTCATCTTCGCCCATTGTTCCAGTGATTGTTTGCAAAGATCCAGATTTGCACCTCCTCTTCATCCTTAAAGGCAGGAGTGTGTTATTGTGTGTTTTTGTGTGTCTTTGGAGACGCGCTTCCTTTACTAACGGCTGTGCGTGGTGTCCAATTTAAAGATGCTTTCATCAAAAACGTGTCTCCCTGGAGAGAGAAGTGTGATGGTGAGTGGTTTGTCTCCCCCTCCCTCCCTCCTGTGTGTGTGTGTGTGTGTGTGTGTGTGTGTCTGAATAGAGGAGCGCTCGGCATCCGTGTTCTGCTTCAGGAAAAGAGACGCTTCTTTCACTTATGCGAAATGCAATGAAGGGCCGAATGAGGAGGAATCCCTGTAATCTACATTTAAAGTTCGGTCCGGTTCTGCAGAGCTGCTCTGCAGTTTTCTCATTGCTGTGCATATAAATCCTCGTCTTCCAACGTGAATGAAAGAATCCCTGTAATCCCCCCCCCTGCTTTACATTCGCTGCTGCCGGACTCCATCCGACATTTAGGAAGCGTTTCAACCTTCGCTTAATCTCGGCTAACTTAATTGCCTGCAGGATTACAGCGTCGGAGTGAGAGTTTATGTCCGTGTGATTCCTCGTTGGTTCAGCCGGTAAACCTTCACGGCTGTGTGAGCCGCTTCCTGCCCCGTAGAAACCACTTCCTCTCTTTGGTCTCACGCTGACGATGACGTGCGTTATTTGCGGGCGTAGAATGTGTGTTTTTATCTGGTGGATTCGGGCTGCGTGAGGCGCATTGTGCTCCTTGTTTTCAGAGCGTAGAACAATGTGAGAACAAAAGTCTAAAGACCAAAACGTCGTCTCCCTTCACATCAGTTGATTTGATCTGAACAAGATTCATGGGGCGCTTTGCATCGGAGGACTTTTCAGGCCTGGTCAAAATATCACGAAGGAAGGAAGGATTTGCGGTTCGTTAAGCACCGAAACAATGGTTGAATTCCTGTTTCCCAGGAGGATGAAACCTCGGCGATGTCCCAGTTATTTAATGACCTCCTGTGTGGGTTTTTTTTATACTTCCTGTTTCTGCAACAAACTTCATGGGATCAAATACCTGCAGCCAGCTTCAACATCTGGTGGGAACCAGAAGGGCGACAACCCGGAGCGAGCGGCTCTACAGTCTCATACGGCTGGAACTGACTTTCACCAAATAAACACAAACACACATGATCAGAACGCAATCAAGAGCACGCGTTAATTCCCCTGCTTTCATTTTCATGCCGTCTCTTGGAAGAAGCCTCAGCTGTTGCATGACGCCGTTTACTTGCTTTAGATCAGAGGGAATGAAGCTAAACACCAAAGCTTTACTTTAGCAGAAGTTTGAAATACGATGCTGGGAGGTTTTTTTTTCTTTCTATTTTTTCAATGTTTAATTCCTTCACGGGTTTTGACTCGTTCTTGGTGTTTGCACGAGATATTCAAGCTCTCCGTTCTAGAAGTAGAAGGATAAGCTCAGCACTCACTCACGCCAAGCTAAATGCTAATATCAGATTGCTTAACATGCTAACGCGCTAATCGAGTCCATTGACCCCCAAACTGCCCCCCGTTCTGCAACCGGCCGAGTCGGCACAAATCAACACGGCGAGATGTTCATTAACCAGATCAACGTCTCCGCACGCCGGCCTCGGATGGGCGTCTCCCTGAATCATTTCCCACTTTGTATTCTACTTTCCCCCCTCATCCCCTCCCTCGCTGCTGTTCCCCTCCGCTTCATTTGCACGCCGCCCAAGTGCATCCTGGGAGTCAGGTGGCTAATTCACGGGATTTTTTAGCGCAATTTGTGTCCTTTAGATTTATTTCACAACGGCTTTATCTGCAGCACGAGACTCTGTGTAGAGATCAAGGCCCCCCAGGAGGAAGTGGCCTGGTTCCAACCGCATAAACAGGAAGTGATGGGGAGCGCTTGCACGCTCGCTTCGGGCTTGCTGGCGTCCGCGCTACCTGAAGAAAGTCTGCTGGCTCTCGTCCACAGTGCAGCTATTAACACTCGCACCCCCCCCCCCCCAGGAGGATATCTGCTCCACCAGCGGGAACACTTTCGTATATTAGAACTTATCTGAACCGTGACCTCAGCATCTGGTGGGAAGTCATGTGTACGTCTCTACTTATAATCATCTTTATTGTATTTACCCTCAACGCATTGCAGCTCAACGCAACCTTAACCTGAGTTCAACTGAAAGATCGAGTTCTCGTATTCAGGTGTTTTATCTGCCCAGGTGGGAAACATCGCTTGTGTCAATAATACGTGTATGAAAAGCAAGTAATCTTCTCCCCGTGTGTGTTGACGTATATCTTCCCAGAGACCTTCTCCTCCCTCGTGTCTCCGTGCTTTTTTTATTCATGGTAAAATAAATGTCACATGACCCCCCCTGGGAGCGACGGAGAGTCGTGTGCCTGCGTTGACCTTCTGTAATGAGGGAAGGTCTCCACATGTGCCAGCGGGGGGTCCTCCTCATCTGAAGGAGGCTGAAATACGGCGCCGCCGTGCTCGGCTAAATCTAATTTGCCATAAAAGAAATAAATAAATGGGAGATGAGGTTTTAAAGCGGCTACTGAGGGACGATGATAGAAGTAACTGGCGGCCTTAGACCTCCAAGGTTACCGCACGCATCACGGGACGTGTCATTAAACGCACTTGTTGGCCTTTCCAGTTGTTTTTTCTACGGGCCGCGCTTGTTTAGCCGCCGTATCTGGAAGGAGGGACGGCGTGCAGGGGAACCGATGTCCCCCCGCTGACGCTTCCGTCCACCCTCCGTGACGGAATTCAAAGTAGTTTTTAGGCACAATGCATTCTTCATGCCCACCAGCCGCTCCGCTGTTTGTCATCCACACCCGCCGATGTTTCCTCCATTAGGGATCCGCCTGCAGGCGGCGAGCGCGTCGAAACGCCACGTCCGGGCTCCCAAGGCGAAGGTGTCGGCTCCTCTCAGACGCCTCGCCGGCTGCCGGTGTCGGTTCTGCTCCGCCGGCTCGTAGAGACGCGGCTCAAACGGGCGGACCAGTCGGTCTCACGTGAGACGTTATTTTCCAGAATCACACACTCGCTGCGGTCATGAAAGCGGGCGTGAAGCCTTAGAGGCGGGTGTTTTCTTCATGGTCGATTAGCACGGTGATCCGGTGGCCTGAGCACTTGTTGGGCACTCGGGTGACGCGGCTCCGCCCCTGACCTCCTGACCTTTCCCAGAGGATGGACCCCTTTCTTCTCACGCTGTAATCAACCAATGAGGGCAGGGATGAGGAACCGGTGGGGTTGCAGGTGGTGGTTCCGCTCCATCTGCTCCCTCGGCGTGCGCTCGGCCTCCGCCAGACACCTGACCCACTTTCCCTTTTTATTCAAACATCTGGGTCCGTCTGCGTCGCGCCTTCATAATTCATCGCGGCGACGGGACGCAGCCTCCACGCGGAGAGGAAGCAGCGGCTCGTTTGTTACGTATTAATATATTGTTTTCTCTTCTTGTCTTGACCTCTTTTTTTCTTTTTTTCTGGGCATTAAGTTAAACGAAGTGAGGCGGGAATCTTTAGGATTTTATTCATTTGACCTAATTTAGAAAAGACATTTCTTTATCTTCTTTAATGGATAGAGATGGTTTAGAAGTTCTCAGGGTCTTTAAAAGGCCTGGTCAGCTAATCGATGACGTCAGCGCTCCGTTGACCCCCCCGCTGTGATCCTCTCTAGCAGAGCAGGTATACTGTGTATTTATTTTAATATTTCAGGACCTGGGGGGCCGGAGGGTTGTTAATACGCTTGTGTTCCCTGATGCGGGAGGTTTTCGTGAAATGCATTTCATTTGTTTTCCAGGGTGACCTCCACTTTTTAGAGCTGCTACAGCTTCTGTCTGCAGGCCAGAGGAGGGATGTGCTTAATGTAACCACGGCAACGAGCTCCAAATGAGGGGGGGGTCGTGGTTGCACCCTTTGTTATTATATCCACATTATATCACGTATCAAGGTGTTTGGTCAAAGGTATTTGACGAGTCCGTCGCGTTGTTGATCATTAAAACCTTTTTAAAATCGGTGTTATTCCTTGTGACACCTTTTTTAAAGTATCATAAATTCAGCATCCAGCTAAAACAAACTTTTTCAGACTGAAAGCTTCATGAAACGTGAACTTTCTTCCCTTTGAACGCCGACAGACAGTTCGGAGTTCCTGGTGATTCATTTGGCGCCTCCGCCTCTCATCCTGCTCCGATTCCACGAGGCTCCGACAGAAAGCCGACGGATCCTCACAATGTAGATGACAGGATAGAAAAGTGGGAACGGGGGGGAGACGGAGACGGGGGGCAAAATAAAGAATGGAGGGAGCGACAGACCGAGAGGAGGAAGAGGAAGAAGAAGAAGAGGCCAGGGAGGAAACATGAGCCACGTCTTCCTCGTCTTGACATTTATCTCCGTCTCTCCTGGGAACGAAGAGCCCGATACAAATGAGCCAGCCGATGATGGAGTGGGACAGAGGAGGAGGAGGAGGAGGAGGAGGAGGAGGAGGAGGAGGAGGAGGAGGAGGAGGCGGAGGAGGAGGCGGAGACGGGCGGGGCAGAGGGCGTTTGATTAGTTATTGCGCTCCGAGTCGGCCTGTAATTCGCTCTCAGGTTGATGTCATTTAGGAACCTGTCTCAGCAGTTTCCTCGGGAATAATTAGTTTAGGAAGCGCTCAACACCCCCCCAGCCGCTAACAATGCCGCTACACCGACTGCGCTGTCCTCTGTTCTCGGTGGCCATGGCAACAGGGGGTCCCACAGGTGTCTTCTTTGGTGCCTGTCGAGCTCCTCTGTGGATCTACGTTCACATGGGGGATGAATGTGTGCAGATGTTTATCTATATGAACGTTTACACGATTATACGACGCATAGAAACGGTCACATTCTGGTCACCGGTCACCGATCCCGCAGCGCCGCTTCCTCCCCGTGATCTGTCCGCTCCTCGAGTGGAAGCACGGAACCAAACCCCCCTCCCACCCGTTTCAGGGGAAAAGAAAGTCATTTTTAAAGCTCTGTTGGTCGATTAGATCAGATAGATCGCCTGCTTTGTGGTCTGCTTGACTCTACGTGGACCTCCATCTACTAAATGAACTTCATGCTGTGTTGAAGAAGACCTGAAACTAGAGATTGAGACCATAAACTCATGTTTACAACGTTTACTGAGGGAATGAATCAAGTCGAGAAGTTGTAAATGGTAAATGGTAAATGGCCTGTACTTGTATAGCGCTTTTCTAGTCTTCTGACCACTCAAAGCGCTTTAACACTACATGACATCATTCACCCATTCACACCCATTCATACACTGATGACAGGAGAACCACACACAGTGACACCTGCCATCAGTAACTAACATCCACACGCTGTAGTTGCAGCTACAGGAGCAATGCTGGGTTAAGTGTCTTGCCCAAGGACACATCGACATGAGGAATAGCGGGGCCTGGGATCGAACCGACAACCCTCTGATTGGAGGACGACCGTGCTCCCCACTCACCCACACACGCCCCCATAGACGTCTACGGGGAGAGTTTCTCCCGCTCGCGTTGAAAGCCGCTTTGTTGCCTCAGAGTTCGTTTTCTAGAGGAACCGACGAATGTTCTGTGAGATGATTCACCTTTGGCCTCCGTATCGTACGTGGGAGATATTTCCAACACTCCCATTTTGCATTTTTTTAAATTGGCGCTCCTCCCTCCCGCCGTCCAGCTCGTCTGCCGGCCCGTGGATTGAGACGCGGCCTGGCGACACACAGATGTGGACCTCTGGACGGCGCGTTTCTCCTCATTGACGGCGCTTCGCCTCCCATTGACTGCGTCTTTTGTTTGCACGCTCCCCTTTTTCTTCTTTCTCGCCCCGGCGGAGCTCGTTAGCTTGTTAGCTCGTTAGCTCTCCGCAGTCCGCCCACACCTGCGCTGCTGCCAGCGAGCAACGCTTTTGCAGGTGTGTGAAATCAAATCACATCGTGAACAATGTGACGTGGGCGTCTTTTTGTCGCGGCGCAGACCTCAGTCGACTGCGGCGACTTCTGTCAGCTGCTTCAGGCTCAGCGGAGAGGCAAACGCCCAGGAGGCTGATTGACAGCTGTCAATCAAGCCGAGGCGGCACCAAACGTGAGCCTCTTTCAGCCGAAATGTGTCCGTACGTTTCTTCCATCGATCAAAAAAGATGCTTTTTGCACAACGTGTGTCCTGACTCCCGCAGGAAGGACACGCGTCCTTTATCTGGGGCGTCTCTTCGATGTCGGCCACACGCGTGTTGTTATCCACCGCCATGACGCCTCCTTGCTCGGGGGGGAGGTTCAGAGGGAGACGGTGCTCCAGGAGAAGGTGGTGCTGGAGACGGAGAGCGAGGTGATCTCCGGTTCCTCGGTGACGGGGTGCGTTTGATGTCGGTGCAGGTTGGAGGGCGTCACCCGGCTCATGTGGATACACAGACACTCGCTTCTGGGTCTCATTTCCTCCCGATTCTGCACGAGAAATCCTTCTTTCACCCACGATGACGTTTCTAAAAGTGGGATGAAGAAGAGAAAAGCCAACTTGTCTCCAACCATAAGAACATGTAGTCAGACAACAATTCAGTCCTCTGCAGACATCTCAGTCATAGAAACAAGTCCGATTCAATCAGCCCGACAGGAGTTTAAATTGTGCAGTTTTCACGATTTAAAGTTACTTTTCACCATCAAAACACCAAACGCTCTCTTTTCCCAGTGGGTGAATCCAACGCCATCGATACGATCCATTTCACCCGAGTCGACAGCAGTGACAAAGTTTCATTACCTTTATGTTTAAAACTAAAATAATACCTTTTGACCATTTTAATTTATTTCTTTTGGAAAATGAAAACTCCAGTGGGAGGAACATGGACATCGACACATTTCATGACTGTATTAATGCACCAACGAGTCAATCAGCAAAGACGTAGACGTGACAACTGACGGAACAACATTTGTTGAGGTGCGGCCGTATTAGAAAGAGACACAACCTTGAGATAAAGAAAAACACCTGACGCTGCGACACACAAACGCACACAACAGGCGCGCGCCGCACAACAGCTGCCACCCTGCAGCTTTAATCCTGACAAATTGCCACAGCGATTTACTGCAAGGTGTCTTTCTAAAGCTCCTTTATCTGCCTCGCCTTTGCGTTCACTGACACACACACACGCACGCACACACACAGACACACACGGCCCTGAGATTCATCCTCCCATCCGCAGCCTCCTCAACAGGCCCCATTATCAGAAGTGTGCGTCGATGCTGCGAGTGTGTACCCGTGTTCCTGCTTGTAAGCTGACGACTAACTGGCCTCTGGGCCGCACGTATTTTTGTGCGTGTGCGCGTGTGCGTGCGTGGCTTTGATGTGGCCGCGTCCACGTGGCGCTTCCAGCATGGCGAGGTCGCGCCCCCTTCAGAGGGGCGCCGGCTCGCAGCTCGTTCTTCTTCTTGGGAAGTCGACGTTCCTCCAAAAGGCTTTTCTTCATTTCTCCCCAAAGGAAGCTGCTGGTGCCTGAAGTCCAGCATCACGTGACGCGGCGCCTTGTTGCCGACGTCGTCTTTTGTTTACTCTGGCGACGAGCACAAAGGACTTCATGCGTCGTTTACATTGAATTATTCTGATAAACAGCAGAAGGCGAAGAGCAAACGGCGTGTGAGGAGAGAAACCAAAGCGTAGAAGCTGACGGACTGCAGTATTTAACACACAGTGTGTGGTGTCGCTTTAAAGCGGTTATTTGCTGAGAAATGTACAATATAAAAAGGAAAAATTATTAAAATTGTGTTCATTAAAAACTTCTCCAGCAACAGCTGTGCGAGCGTGTGAAGTATTGGGCTGAAAGGAGGATTCAGCAGAGAGAAGAAGCTCACAAACACATTGATCGCTTGTTAAGTGGAGCAGTGGAGCCTCGTCCATCGCCGGGGGACAAACGGCCAAAAGGTCCTGAATCTCAAGCCCAGTTTTAATTCCACTGTTTTAATTGATCAAATGAAATGTTGGCATCAGCAGCGCACGACCTCCGACCTTTCACCTCAACCTACCCGGTGAATCCACAGCTGGAGGAGGACAGACGTTTCCAGGCGAAGTTGGTTTAATTCGTCAGGATTGTTGATCTTCTTATTTTGGATTTGAAATAATCTCCATTCGCACCGTCGCCACGAGCAGCTCGATTAAAAGTCTCAGCGCCGTTTGAAGTTCGCCTTCATCTTCAGGTCCCCGGGATCTTCGTCGGGATCTGCAGACGGGGACCCTGAGCGTGCATAGATATATTTAGACAAAGAGTGAGTTTTCCGTTGGGTTGGATGCTGCTGGAGGACGAGGCGTTCGGTACATCGGGTCCTCGCAGTGCCGTCAGGAGGGGGCGAGCTGTCGGCGGGTTCCAACGTCTGACTTTGGGAGACCTTGCCGGGAACATAGAACCCTGCGAGAGACCTCGGCGGTGGGCCTGTAACGAGGACATTATGCCGGCGGGCGTCGATTCGCTCGCCACCACTCCGTTATTAATTAAAATCGGTTACAGTCGTTGCTTTCAGACCTCTAACCCACAACTAAAAGCACAATCCGTAATCATTTCCCCGAACGCGGGCGTTTAGCGGCACCCTCACACCCCCCGTGGTTCCTACACACTCTGTAACCTTCAGCCAAGGACGTTCATGCAGTCGAGGGTTGGAATTGATGAGTTCCGGAGTTACGCGTTGGCGACTTCAGCCGCTGCGTCGTCTCACCCGAATCGCGCGAACATCTGGATGCAGATGCCGCCTCAGCATGTCGTCCAGTGGAATGTTCGGGCCGCGTGCCGTTGCCTCATCACTCCCCGGCGCGTAGACGCGTCACATGGGCGGTGACGTCATCGACTCGTTGACGTTTTTCACGGCTTCACACCAACTCGCAGATTCACACCTTTTTTCTGGCTGCAGTGGTTATTTTTAACCTCAGTCTGCGAGGACAAGTGCACTTCCTCCTCAGGCCGATTGTGTGTGGAGGCCCTGAGGGAACGTGTGTGTGTGTGTGTGTGTGTGTGTGTTACTATCTTTATTGTTATTATTAAAGCGAGGATAGCGAGCATCAATCATAGGCCGCACGTTGCTCTCGAGGATCGCCGCGATTCAAAGCCGCTCAGCGTCGCCTGTTGTCGTGTTTCTGCGTGTGATAGAAACGAGGTCACAAACCGGTCGCCCTGGTTACGGCCGGGTTCAGCCGATCAATCGTATCGATGGGTCGAGGCCGCCCCTCCCCCTCGAGAGCGGACGTGCTATTTTCTTCCGGTTTAGAGAGAGTTTGACCTCGGAAGTTTGCGTTTTCATCGTTTCCGTTTGAGCAGCGAAGCGGAAACTGTAAATAAACAGATTTATGATGCCGACGCACTTTGTGCCGAGTAGAGCTGCAGTCAATCAATGCGACAGAAAACCACTGCTTTCTTACGTTCTATACTTACTGACTTTTTATTATTTACTTCTCTTTACTTTTAATATAGATTAAACCTGAAAAAACAAACTGTCAACTTGGACTATTTTGGAAATCTTTAAAGGCGTTCAAACTTTTGTTGCTCATTCTGAGGGAAAGGAAATACTCATCTAACTTTATTTCCGGGGTTTTGTGCATTTTGCACAAAATCAGCCCGGTTCGATTGTTGGAAATGCCGCTGTGATGATTTGACAATCGTGCAGCTTTATTCTACGTGCGGCTGTGGGGGAGTGATGATAGAAGTTGAAATGAAAAGAGGAAACTGTGAAGAATTGATGCAGAGCAGGAGAGGAAAAGCTTTTGGATGTGTGGGAATATTGAGCCACAAAGCATTTATGTCAGATCAAAGCTAAGCCTTATCCGGGGGGGGGGGGGGATTGGGTAATACCCGGGGCCGTCTCGCCCCCTCAAGGGCCGCTCTGCTCCTCGGCTCCTATTTCGCTCTCCTCACTTCTTCTCCACCAGGATTTTTCTTCCCGCCCCCCCCGCCCCCCTTCTCCCCCCTCGCCTTTGACTCGATGGCGGCTCGCAGAAACCAGGTCAGCAGGTGGCAGGAGGAAAGAGATTGAGGTCACTTCCTGTTTTCACCTGGATGCGTCGTCTTGGTTCGGGCCACTTTCTGAAAGAGGGCGGAGCTAACTGCACCCGAACGCTGGTCACAACGTTTCGGGTGACAGCTGAAAGATACACGCAACACCGTGGTAACAACATGTCAATCAGCAGTAAGCCCCGCCCTAAAGCATCCCCTGCTGGTCACTACAGAGAAGTAGAGTCATTTCCTCATAGACGTCTATGGGAGCAGAGGAGTCGCCCCCTGCTGGTCACTACAGAGAAGTAGAGTCATTTCCTCATAGACGTCTATGGGAGCAGAGGAGTCGCCCCCTGCTGGTCACTACAGAGAAGTAGAGTCATTTCCTCATAGACGTCTATGGGAGCAGAGGAGTCGCCCCCTGCTGGTCACTACAGAGAAGTAGAGTCATTTCCTCATAGACGTCTATGGGAGCAGAGGAGTCGCCCCCTGCTGGTCACCACACAGAATGCAGCTTAAAGACCCTTTTGGATAATAAGGGGCATTACCTTAGGAAGAGCTGAAGATACGGTCAAGGGCATCTCGACATATTGAACGATCGATGAAGCGCTTTCAGAAGGATTCTGGGTTCGATAAGAAGATTCTCCGTGTGATTTCCTCGTCCCGAGGGCAGTCGAACGTGATCATCCTCCCTCGTCCAAAACGAACCAAAGTAAAGGGCTCCAGACGGGACGAACTGCTCCCGGCGCTCCTGCTGTTATCTGTCGGTGTCTCCACGGGGCGCCGTGACCACTTTAATTGCCTGAGATCTTGTATTTTGATAAAAGGGCCTTGTTGTGCGCCGTTGCAGGGAGATCAGTGCTCATTTTCTATCCCTCTGTGTCTCCATCCGTCGCGCCAGCAGTCGAGGCCCTGCAGGGACACTCGGCTCTAATAATCTTCTTCAGACTCGTACAATTCGGCAATTCATTTATTTTTATCTGTTGCTTGATGAGTGTGATTTTTGAAATATTTAATAAACTATAATAAATAAACTATCCGGGCGTCCGCTGTGGGTCGGGCGTGGTAGACGTGATTATGCAAGAGCGGAGTGGGAGGAGGAAGAAATAGTTGCCTGTGGCCTGGAGGAGGCGGTTAAGAGGGCGACCCGTGCTTAACGCCAATAGAGAGGCGAAGGGTTGCGTCAACTCGACCTCCGTGGGCGGCAGCTGTAAAGGACGTGAGCCGCTCACGGTGACGGGTCTGACATCCGCGGCGCGTCGATTCACCCTCAACCCTCGGCTCCCTGGTATCGCTCCACGCCATCATGCACCGTTTAGCTTCTTTAAATACAGAGCGTGCACACTTTACCTTTCTATACCTTTTGTTTGACGAACATTTCCAGGTACCGGGGAGGCTGCTACGCTTCTTGTGTGTGATTGACTCGCTTGATATCTGACAAAGAATAAACAATTCTCATAGCATAGAATAACTGCGGGTGTGGGGAGATCTGTAGGATATCGAAACTTCCCTCATTGTCTCAACTATGCATTGTCTCCTGTTGCAGATGGACGACCACGCTGCCGCCTCGGAGCTGTGACCTCGGAGCTGTGTCCTCAGAGCTGCGACCTCGGAGCCGCGACCTCAGGCCTTGCTGTGAAGTCGTGGACGTTGGTGGACGGTGTGTTTCCTCGACGTCGGGCCACTTGCTCGTCTCCCCATCTTTAGAAGAAGAGAAAGGAAAATGGATACTCTGTCCCAGGACTCCATCCTGGAGTGCCAGATCTGCTTCAACTACTACAGCCCCCGCCGGCGCCCCAAGCTGCTGGACTGCCGGCACACGTGCTGCTCGGTGTGCCTGACCCAGATGCGCAGCAGCCAGAAGGAGATCCGCTGTCCCTGGTGCCGCAGCGTCACCAGGCTCCCGCCGGGCCTGTCCGTCTCCCAGCTCCCGGACGACCCGGACGTCGTGACGGTCATCGCCATCCCCCACGCCTCCGAGCACACGCCCGTCTTCATCCGCCTGCCCAGCAACGGCTGCTACATGCTGCCGCTCCCCGCCGCCAAGGAGCCGCGGGCGCCGGGGCTCCCCGGGGAGCTGGGGTGCCGCTTCCTGCCCGGCGGCCACCAGAAGGGCGTGGCCGTGGTGACGGTGCCCGAGCGGCAGCACCTGGGCCTGGCCGTGGACCTGGAGGGGCTGGGCCTGGAGGTGGGCGAGGGCGAGAGGAGGAGGGCGGCCGGCCCGGTGGGCGGGGCGGGCGGCGGGAAGGGCTCCACGTGGTCCGGCGTGTGCACGGTGATCCTGGTGGCCTGCGTGCTGCTCTTCCTCCTGGGCATCGTGCTGCACAACATGTCCTGCATCTCCAAGCGCTTCACGGTCATCTCGTGCGGCTGAGGGCGGGAGGGACGGACGGGGGCGGGAGGGGCTGCAGACACCCCCTTTACCCCCCCTACGCCCCCACGCCACCCCCCCCCCCCCCCCCCCCCGGGAGGCGCGCCATGTACAGGCGGCCATTATGTCACGTTTTCTTCAAATTAGGATAGAAATAAAGATGCAAACCTTCCACTTCACTCGTTCCCGCCCCTGAAACTCTCGTCCGGTTCCTCCCCTTCCCCCCTTTTTCTCTGAAAGAACGCGTTGGGAATTACTCGCTCACGATCACAGCCGTTGGATTGCCTGTGCGCTCTGCGGTGGGTAGAAGTACATCGTTTTTTTGGTCCTTTGTTGTTGTCGACTTCGGCCGGTGACTGCAGGACGTCAGTGATCCCGTCTGAATCATCGGGGGAACTTTTCACACAACTTGTTTGTGCCGCAGCGGCTCCATGTAGTTAGTGAAAGGATCGTTGTACAGAAATGAGACAAAACATGGATTGTTGTACTGTTGTTCATGCCATCGTGTCACGCGCCTCGACTGAAAACACGGGGAGCCGTTTGCTTTATTAAGGTGAAAAAGTCTGAATTGGTCCTGAAAAGATTTGGCGGTAAAAAGCTTGGAAACATTTTGGGAATTACACTTATTTGCATTCTTTCCGAGCGTTAGCTCTGCTAGCTTAGCATCAATTGGAAGCAGTGGGAACAGTAAGAGTGGCTTCCTTCATCAGCACCTCTAACGCAGACAAAGTGACCTCCACACAAACAAAATGTAACGTTGTGCAAGGTGCTAAATGCATTACAGCCTGTGAACCCCATGAAACCAGAATAAATACCATTGAAGCAAGATGGAGGTGTAAGGCAACATTTATTCTTCTTTTTCACAGTATGTTTTTCCACGGATGTTTAATTTTTTAACTCGTACTGATTTATATTTAACTCACTTTTATATTTTGAGGCGATTTGTCTGCAGCCTCGTCGTGTACAGAATGATTGTAATTTTCTTTTTCTTTTGCTCTTGTTGCACGTTGGTTACCTGGTTAGTTTTAAGATTTGAGTTATTCTGTCCTTAAATCTAATTAAGAAGTTATAAGGAAAGAAAGTGTTCAATTTTGGTATTAAGTATATAGAGAATTATATACTGTACCAAAATGCTATGAATAAATACGTACTGTGTATCTACTAATTCACCCACGAATCATTTCTCGATGTATTTAATTCATCACTGAGGATCACTATCAAATTAAAAACACGGAGCTCCTTTTATTTATTTTTTCCTCCCATAAAAGAACGGAACTTTCCTCAAATGCCGCAGTGGCACCATTTCACTGCCTTCCACCGAACAAAAGACCCTCCAACCAGAACGCGACGTTTGGCAGCTCCAGGGTTCCTGCGCTGGAATCTCCTGTGATGAAAGCGCCGCCACATCTGCAACAAAGGCTGTTTGATGAGAGTCGAGCGCAGCTGAGCTGGTTCACGTGGGACCAACTGGCTGTTGCTTTGAGACGTTGACGAAAGTCTCTTTTTTTTTTTTTTTTGAAGTGAGCGCCGCTTAGCTGGGAGTTGAATTATTTTTAGCTCGGAGAAAGAAAGAAAAAGTCGCTGACTCGTCGGCGCTTTGAGGCTGAAGTCGGGGGGGGGGTTTTGGCGCCACCTGAGAGGGAAACATCAGTTCAATTAAAGAAATGTGCACGAATTGTTGTTCATGAAATCTTGATGAAGTCCACGTCAGTTGTATTAATTATCCGTTCTTTATTGCTGGGTTTATACATTTTAATTGGTGGCCTTATTGTTACTTAATGAATCGGGAATCAGGAACATTTATTACCAAAATATGTCAGACATACAAGGAATTTGACTTGGCGGTTGGTGCGTAACAGCAGACAGTACGACAATGGACAACAAGACCGATATTTAATCTACTTGTCCTTGGCTGTGGCTGCAGCGTACCGGACGGTGATGGAGGAGCAGAGGATGGACTCCATGATGGCCGTGTAGAAGAGCACCATCATCGTCTTTGGCAGGTTGAGTTTCTTCAGCTGCCTCAGGAAGAACAACCTCTGCTGAGGCTTCTCGGTGATGGAGCTGATGTTCAGCTCCCACTTGAGGTCCTGGGTGATGGTGGAGCCCAGGAAACGGAAGGAATCCACAGCGTTTTAGTCACAGAACGTTTGTAGAACGAGTTGTTCAAACCTTTTTCATTTTGCGGGGATCTAATAGAATCTCCTTCCTCTCGTCTGTTATTAATCTCCTTTTTAATTTTTGGCTCCTCTTTAATTCTGACGTCACGTTGACGACTGTAGCAGCTCGGTGGAGAAAAGGAGGCTCGTCATTTCCTCCCGTTGTGTTTGTATAAAATAAGAAGAAAATTCCATAACGCCGCAAACAATCGCTGTATTTGGTGAACTATTAAAGAACGTCGCTCTGAATCTGAACAACGAGAACTCCAGCATTTTTATTTGGCCTCTTATGGATTGTTTAAGTGTTGATCTGCGACTGGACGTCGGTGTCCAGTCGCAGATCAACACTTGGGAAGAAGTAGCTTATTCCTCCAGCTCGATTTATCAGAGTCCATTAATCCACGGCCGAGTGAACTCCGTCCAAAGCAGGCTCTCTTTGTTTGCCCCCAGGAACCTCTTCGCCCCTCAGATACCTGTTGATTTAGTGCCGGTCGGGGTAATTAACGCTCTCCGGGGAACAATTGCAGCTGACTTTGCGGCGGCGAAACACAGCTCTTTGGCATCACATCAACCAGCCGCCTCCATCCTCAACCAAGCCTCCCGCGTTTCAATGACCACAGAGAAGCGTGGACTTGAATAATGATGTCAAGATTTAGTGCATTTTTCTGCTTATTACTTGATTTCTTGCTCTGATGCACAGTTGCTTGATTTGAATAAAGGTTGTGTGTTTTAATCATGGACCCACATGAATATTCAATGACACGTTGTGACTAAAGCTCAGATTGAAATGTCCTTTTCAACCACTTGAGACTGAGACCATAAACTCATGTTTGCAATGTTTACGGAGAGTCATTTCCTCATAGACGTCTATGGGAGCAGAGGAGTCGCCCCCTGCTGGTCACTACAGAGAAGTAGAGTCATTTCCTCATAGACGTCTATGGGAGCAGAGGAGTCGCCCCCTGCTGGTCACTACAGAGAAGTAGAGTCATTTCCTCATAGACGTCTATGGGAGCAGAGGAGTCGCCCCCTGCTGGTCACTGCAGAGAAGTAGAGTCATTTCCTCATAGACGTCTATGGGAGCAGAGGAGTCGCCCCCTGCTGGTCACTACAGAGAAGTAGAGTCATTTCCTCATAGACGTCTATGGGAGCAGAGGAGTCGCCCCCTGCTGGTCACTACAGAGAAGTAGAGTAATTTCCTCATAGACGTCTATGGGAGCAGAGGAGTCGCCCCCTGCTGGTCACTGCAGAGAAGTAGAGTCATTTCCTCATAGACGTCTATGGGAGCAGAGGAGTCGCCCCCTGCTGGTCACTACAGAGAAGTAGAGTCATTTCCTCATAGACGTCTATGGGAGCAGAGGAGTCGCCCCCTGCTGGTCACTACAGAGAAGTAGAGTCATTTCCTCATAGACGTCTATGGGAGCAGAGGAGTCGCCGCCTGCTGGTCACTACAGAGAAGTAGAGTCATTTCCTCATAGACGTCTATGGGAGCAGAGGAGTCGCCGCCTGCTGGTCACTACAGAGAAGTAGAGTCATTTCCTCATAGACGTCTATGGGAGCAGAGGAGTCGCCCCCTGCTGGTCACTACAGAGAAGTAGAGTCATTTCCTCATAGACGTCTATGGGAGCAGAGGAGTCGCCCCCTGCTGGTCACTACAGAGAAGTAGAGTCATTTCCTCATAGACGTCTATGGGAGCAGAGGAGTCGCCCCCTGCTGGTCACTACAGAGAAGTAGAGTCATTTCCTCATAGACGTCTATGGGAGCAGAGGAGTCGCCCCCTGCTGGTCACTACAGAGAAGTAGAGTCATTTCCTCATAGACGTCTATGGGAGCAGAGGAGTCGCCGCCTGCTGGTCACTACAGAGAAGTAGAGTCATTTCCTCATAGACGTCTATGGGAGCAGAGGAGTCGCCGCCTGCTGGTCACTACAGAGAAGTAGAGTCATTTCCTCATAGACGTCTATGGGAGCAGAGGAGTCGCCCCCTGCTGGTCACTACAGAGAAGTAGAGTCATTTCCTCATAGACGTCTATGGGAGCAGAGGAGTCGCCCCCTGCTGGTCACTACAGAGAAGTAGAGTCATTTCCTCATAGACGTCTATGGGAGCAGAGGAGTCGCCCCCTGCTGGTCACTACAGAGAAGTAGAGTCATTTCCTCATAGACGTCTATGGGAGCAGAGGAGTCGCCCCCTGCTGGTCACTACAGAGAAGTAGAGTCATTTCCTCATAGACGTCTATGGGAGCAGAGGAGTCGCCCCCTGCTGGTCACTACAGAGAAGTAGAGTCATTTCCTCATAGACGTCTATGGGAGCAGAGGAGTCGCCCCCTGCTGGTCACTACAGAGAAGTAGAGTCATTTCCTCATAGACGTCTATGGGAGCAGAGGAGTTGCCCCCTGCTGGTCACTACAGAGAAGTAGAGTCATTTCCTCATAGACGTCTATGGGAGCAGAGGAGTCGCCCCCTGCTGGTCACTGCACAGAATGCAGCTTTAACACACTGTTTACTTCGGCTGTTTCCTTCACTCGTTGGTGTTTTGTTAGTTGCTGTTAGTTTTCTGGATGGGAATAATTAGACAGAATGTAACTCACCTGGGAGACCAGCGATTCTCCACCTAAACTCTTCCCACGCAGCCAAAACAAAAACACACCTTCAAAGACTGATTCTCATTCTCATTCCCCCCCCGCAGCCTCTTTGTGCGGCTGTTTGCAGCTTTAATTGGAGTTTCTGCAGCTCCGGCGTACTTTTTAACAGCTCCTTTCTATAGAGCGACTTCACCCTCCAAACGTGGTGATTTTCCTCTCCTATCCGACGAGTCGCAGGACTCAAACCGACTGATCATCCGCATTTTTTATTCAAGTCGTGGGAGCCGTAAATCCCCAGGGTATCAAACGGCGGGTTTGTCAGAGGAGCTGCTTCCTGGTGTCGGCGTAATGTGTCAGCCGTTCGGTGAGGCCTTCGTCTGTTTAAGTCTGGCAGCAGATGAGACTCCTCTTCCTCGCGCTGGAATAAAAAAGAAGCGACGACTATTTGTAGGAGCCAGTGGTGGGTGACGGCGTGCAGCGGAGTGAATGAAAGCAATATGGGTTTTTTTCTTCTCCCTTTTGTTCAGAGAAGAGTCCTACGGTACGTCGGGCAGCCAGAAGAAGCTCAGATGTATGAAAGGATTAGAGGACATCGTTCATGATGGAGATGGAGGATTCTGCCCTGTGACCTCATTTCAACGTGCAGGAGGATGAAGAGAGACAGATTCTGGCAAATGTTTAAGTCACTAAAGTTCAATGATGGAAAGTATCACAAGTGAAATCTTTTTTTATATCGACTCTATTGATCTGACAACAATATGTATTTTCTGATGGGACAAAAAAACGTAAAAAGCGCGCCGTCTTCTTATGGTTCGTATTAAGACTCAGGAATACATCACTCACCCTCGTGCTTCTTCACGAGAAAACTATCCTCGTGTGAGCGTCCAAGACCTCCAGAGGATCTAACAAATTGGAACATGACGGCCGAAGGCGAAATGAACCTCGCCTGGCCGGAGAAGAGAAGGAGAAATCCCTTCTGTGTGAGTGTCCGTCTGAGGCCGGTAATGAGGTTAATTGTTGTGTTGTGGGGGGGGGGCTTCCATACGTGCGCGGTGACTGATGGCCGCTGGCTTCCTTTAGGATACAAAGTGCCTCATTAGCATTTCGACAGCGTCCGACAGGAAGGGCGAGATTACTAATCCATCCCACGCTCGTGGATTTCACCAGCTGGTCTTTTCTTCGTGCAGGCCGGAGCCTTTCAGGGCTTCATTTGAGAACGCTTTATATTTCTTGACGTACCTCTGAGTTTGTTGACGTTGTGCTTTTAAAACCACGGGGGGGCAAAAGGTACAGACCGTCCGGCCTTTTGTTCGCTTTATTGCAGCCCGAATCAGGACTCCCCCCCTCCCTCTTCCCTTCCCTTCATTTTTCTCCCCTCTCCTCATCGGCCTAATGAAGGTCCCACATCCGATCTGTTCCTCCTCTCCTCTGAATCCAGCGTGAGCTCGCGTGACAGCGCCGAACCTTCCCCCCCCCCTCCCCCCTCGAGGGCGTTTCAACATTTTTTCCACCAGAAAAACACTTGTTCGATCCTTAATTAGATTTGTGCCGCGGATCATTTCCGGCGCCAGCGGGCCTGCAGCCGGCCCGAGGGGCGACCCCCCCCGCGGGGAGGCGACCTTTCGCCGCAGGTGGTAGAAATGAGCCTTTGCATGTTCCTAGGCGAGGAACGTGCTCGTGGATTCGGTTCCGCTGGCGTCCGCCCACGCGCTCTTTTGATTGTTCAAAGGGGAATATAACCGAGCATTAGCTCCTCCCCGCGTCTCTCGCCGCAGCTTCCGACACTCCGGCCCGTCGGGGGGGTTTTAATTTATTCACTGCAGCCATTGATTCAGATGGTGATGCATGTGCCCGGTGCAAATGATCGCCCTCCGCTGGCGTATTGACTGGAGAAAACCTTCTTATTGTGCCATCATCACTCGGGCCGCCAGCCAATTTCTGCAAGCGGTGCATTTTTTTTTATGCTCACAGTCATAAAGGCAGACAAGCAAATTATGCACACGCACACACACACACACACACACACACACACACACACACGCACACACACACACGCACACAGATTACCTGTGCTTGTTCAGCGTGGGCTGCTTTCCTTCTCTTTCTATCGTGCAATACATCGGTCGTGGGGAAAGCGTGTGTGAAGCGAGATAAGATCCAGCATTCTGATTGGTTGACGGCGAGTCGCCTGGTGTTCTTTATCATAAAGTACTGAACCCGTTTGGATTTTGCGGCCCGTTTGTTGTATACGGCATACAATGTGTTTACGTATGAGGCGTTGTTTTAATATAATCCATAAATAAATGAGCATGGATGTTGTTTTTGCTTCAGGGATTTTGTATATATGTTATTTAAAAAATGCTGTGAAACTAGCGTGAGCTTTTCAAGATTTGATCCAAAACAAGGGCGATCTGGTATTTAGTTTTCCCACTTTACCACCACGTAGTACACAGGTTCACATCTCTGAATGGAGGAATAACACATCTGTAAATGAGCCTTGAGAGAATAAAGTGAGAGGAAAAGATTTTAATTAATGTGGATGATTCAGTCAGGGTGATATTTGTGAGTTTTTCTGGTATCGATCTGTTGATGCCTGCAGGCCTTAATGAACGCACCGGGGGGGATTAAAGAAGGTCGAACTCCACTCAAAACAAACGTGCCTCATCGTGGGAAAGTCGCTTCCTCACGCTGTGACTACGCCGCCGAGAGACGCCTCTCACGTCTTTCAGCTCCGCGTGACCTTCAGCAAAGCGCCTGACTGTCGGGAGAACAGCGGGACACGTTGTGTGACTTTTTCTTACCTAATCTTTCTTTCCATATTTGTCGACTGAACACAATTTGATGACCAGATTATTTAGTAATCTGTCCCTTACGGCACAGATCCAGGGTCAGTTTTCTGCGGCCTTTGACAGAGCTGCTCTTCATCACACCAACCGGAGATGAAATTTGACCGGAGGAGTTTGTGCAGATGAAGGTTTGATGTTTTAACTTTGGGTTCAGATGGGTTTGGTTTTTAACCTCGTCGACGGCTCGTTGCACATCAGCGACAGCGACAAACATTTCTGTCATTTCACGTTTTCAGACCAGCGGCGTTTTTATCTGTGACGCACGACGAGCTCGTCCTCGGCCTCTCGCCCTCGTCGCTCCTCGTGCACCACGAAGAGGAACCTTTCCCAAAAGCTGACATGATGTGACGCCCATCGGGTCTCCGCAGCTCGGACCCCCGGGCGACCATAAGCCGATGTTCTGCTGCAGCTTAAGGAGATGGGAAGTGAAGTAAGCGAAGGATGAGAGAAGGATCAGAGGGAGGAAGCCCGGCGGTGGTTCGGGTCTCTGTGCATATGTTTCGCTCTCTGACTCCAATGGAGTCTCCAATTCCTGGAGTTCTGCCTTCTGTCCTCCCGCCACTCAATCTCCGGCAGAGCAGAGTGTGTTTTCCCTCCACTTGGCGTGCGGGGATGATTCACTGGGTCCGCTCCGCTTCCGCCTCGGCAGGATTAGAGCTGGAAGGCTTCTTATTATCCGCCGCCGTTTGGGCTCCGTTCGTCTGTTTGAAGAGAGCAGCGGAGCTTAAGACAAATTGCCCCCCCTCGGGGGCCTTTTTCCCCGTCCCCGGGAGAGGCTGGCAGCATGGCGGCGAAGGGGCAGCGGGGGGGGGGGTGGAAGGGGCAGCTGGAGGAGCCGAGGATTCAGTTCGCGGGGCAAAGTGTGCAAAGAGGCAGAGGAAGAGGCTGCAGGGACGAGGTCACAGCGAGCGTTTTATTAAGCTAAAGCCGCGGAAATATAAGATAATTCAATTAAAGACTGAAGTAAGCAGGTGGAGGTGAGACAAGAGTACACCGGAAATAATCACAACTTTCAGCACAAACTGTGAGGAGAAAATAGCAGAAAACAGTTTGTTTGAGGGATTTTTCTTCCATAACATCCCAATGCGATTTTACTGCTTTGTCTGTTTGTGTTTGAACGTAACAGGCGCTGTTTCTCCAGACTTCTGTCCGTCAAACGCGAGGATTCGTAAATGTGAAAATAAAGAGGGACAGATGAGAGCTGAACCCCAGAAGCAGAATGGAACGCTTGTTATATTACCGACTCATTTCCCCGCTGAATGCCACCCAGCTGGAGGACCAGAGCCTCCTTGCTTGTGTGAAGCTTGAGGTAGAACCTCCTGCAGGAAAGATGATCCCTGGCATTCGTCCTCTCTTCTGTCCTTTCCTGTGTCCTACCCCGCGTCCTTCACCGGCATCACTTTGATTGACAAAAAGCAATTAAGTAGCTTCACATCTTTTGAATTCCCATTCGGCAAATCCATGAATGTTACAGTGGAAGCAATTAAATGAGGAGATTTTTTTTTCCTGCTCCGGAGGCTCAGGTATGTGTGTATTCTGTGCGGGGGGGGGGGGGGCTTTTAATCAATGCTAAGCAGTATCACTGCAAAACAAAATAAGTCACGCTAATTTGAGGGGGGAAAACTGTAATGAAAAGTGATTCAACTGCAGTAACACTTAGAGGGCGACTTCGCCGCGCGATTGCATTTTTAAAAAGCTGCTTCATCTTTTGGAGGACCTGGGGGGCGAGCTGCTCCGCGCCGCCCAAAGACGCAGTTCATTGCCACCACGCACTCTGCAAATTGCCACCCAGATGTTCACAGAGCATCGCTGTCCTCCATGTAATTCAATCACGGGAGAAAGGCGACGTTATTTTTTCCATTTTATTACCAAGAGTACAAAAACATATCTACATTCACACACCACTGTGCAGCAGGACTCACCACATAGATTTCAAGTAAACGTCACCCAAATTATCAAAATCTACCTTCGCGTACGTCCCAGTGTGTAAAAGCCCGTTTGTGTCTCTTCTCTTCATCCAAAAAGGTCTTTTCTTATTGTTGTTGTTTTTCAAACATTTGGCACTTGATGCAGATTATCAGCGTTTCTGAAGAATCACGGGACCGGAGGCTGGACGGATCGGGGCGGCGCGGCGCTGGATCCGAGGTGAAAAGGCGGCTCGGTCCTGCCGCGCGTCCAGATGTGCCTCGAGTGCCCAAAAGGCCCCCCCGGCCCCCCCCCCCGTGATTGAAACGCTTCTTGTTTTTTTGTGGAGAAAAACAGTTACGATACAAAAACAATAACAATACGACAAACAGAGAACTCTTCCATCATGTATGTTACAACACAGACGTGCTCCTCCAAAGATCTCCTCACGCAGCTGAAGCACAGAGTTGGTTGGAAGCCGCCAAATAAGTTATAAGCAAAAAATATATATAAATACAGCACATGAGGAATAAATGAGGACCTGCCGCGGATGAAACTGACCACGAGCCTCAGATCTCCACGCTCACAGCTGGAGGTCCCTCTGAAGCAAAGAGGCCCCGCCCACCAGGGGGGGCTGACATGTGCTTTGAGGCCACGCCTCCGGTCTTTGGGGGAGGGGCTGACACTACTGCTGGAGGCCTCTCAGGCCTTGAAGGCTTCGGCAGGAAGTCCCACCCCCTGTCGTTGCAGCACTCGTGTTTTTCATTTTTTCCTCTTTTGTTTGGAGCGATTCATCAGACTCATCAGATTCAAGAAACAAACGCGCGATCGGGCGGCGGCGCTCTACCACGCGGGGGCGCCGTTGGTCTCCAGCGCGCCGTACATCTCCGCCAGTTTTTTGAAGCGAGGCCCCCAGTCGCTGAGGTAGTCGTACTCGTGGTCCGTGTTGGACGCCCCCGACTGCAGCGAGCTGAGCGACTCGGCCACCGAGCCCTCCCCCTCGTAGGCGTAGGTCTGCAGGGAGTCGTAGGGGGGTGCGCACGCGTCGGAGTCGGCGTCCAGGAGCTTCGCCAGCACGTAGCCGCGCACGTTGCTGCCCTCGCCGAGGCCGCCGCCCGCCACGCACGCCTGCGGGACGTAGCGCGACAGGCTCTCGATCTCGGGCAGCATGTCCTGCCTGGTCTTGCCCGGGTGGGGGGGCGGCTGGGGGTGGTGGGCCTCGCGCGGGTTCCACATGGCGCCGATGTCGAAGGCCTCGGTGTCCTCCTCGCCGCCGCCCTCGTCGTCGTAGCGCACGATGTTCTCGTGCACGTTCTCCTCTTCGTCGCACAGGTAGGGCTTCTTGCGGTGGGTCCGCAGGGAGAGCATGAGCAGGATCATCACTGGGGGGGGCGGGGGATCAGATCAACACACAAAACACACATTTATGCACATTCGCATGTATCTAAAAGTGACACTTTGTAGCATCTTCACCTGAATCAACTTCTAGCAGGTTCCCTGAATGAAAGAAGCCGAATGTTTAATGTAAATCATTTAGTGTCCTGGTTGAAACGCGTTGATAGAAGTTCTCTAAAAGGCACACGGACCAGATTTCTTTGCTTTTCTAATCAACTGGAAGAAAACGTTCCCGGTCAGCGCGACTCACCGAGCAGCACGAAGATGCAGGCCAGGATGGCGATGAGCGCCCCCCGGCTGAGGCTGGCGGGCAGGCTGTGCGCCTCGGCGTCGCACGACATGACGTTGCCCTCGCGGTCGCAGCTGCACACGCGCACGGTCAGCGTGCTGGTGCTCGTCTGCACCGGCTGCTCGCCGTCGGAGATGACGACGGGCAGGTAGAAGACGGTCTGATCCTGCTGGGACCAGCCCCCCCGCCGCGTCAGGATCCACGCCGTGTTGTCTGTGGGGGGGGCGAGGCGAGTTTGTCGGTTATTCACAGGCGCTGAGTCAAGACTGGGCACCGGGTCAACCAGGTCCCAGGTTCAAGATTAACACGACTGGGTTTATTTTACACGTCGAGGCTCCGAGTCCAGCCCAAAAGGTCAAAAGGTCAGATCCAAGTCAACAATACCAGTTCTTTTTTTGTTTTGCTTTTCTGATACAGGCCGCTCTAAAGCCGCCAAACCCGTGACTCGAGCCCGCCGGTCTACCTTGGTTGTCCCTCAGGGTGAAGTTGGGGTTGTTGGCGGCCTCTGGAGCCAGGCGGTAGCTGAAGTGTTGTCCACCCAGCGGCTGGTCCGGATCCACGGCCGTCACGGTCTGGATCAGCTGGGGGAGAGGCACTCATTGAGGTTACCAGTAGCATCACGTGTAAATATTAGCGTCGTGGCGTCCGTGTGGCGCCTGTCGCACCTGTCCCGCTTTGGCGCTCTCGCACACGTAGGCCTCCAGGTAGTGCGTCAGGGAGGGAGGGTTGTCGTTCACGTCGAGGACCCTCACGGCCACCGACGCGCTGGAGATCTGCGTGGGGTTGTCTGAGGACACACGCACGCACAAACAGGACACACACACGCACACACAGGACACACACATTGGTCAGATCTCGGTTCGGGGCTCTTTTGACCTTCACCCTCCTACGAATATTCTATTATTCTCCATTACCAAGAGGCGATGCAGTCCTGAGGCTCCATCACGGTCGATCGGCGGCGTGACGAGTGTGCGTTTTGTATTGTGTGTGTGTGTGTGTGTGTGTGTGTGTGTGTGCGTGTGTGTGTGTGTGCGTGAGGGTCGGAGTGAAGCAGGATCAGCGATGTAAAATCTATTTGAGTCAAAAGTACCGTAAGAAGCAGCTTAATTAAAACGTGAATACCGACCCGAGTCGCTTTTGTTGCAAACGAGCTCCCAGCAGGAAAGTGAGCCAGATGAAAGATTTAAATGTTTTAAATGGTTTCATTCAATCTTATTTCAATTATGCATTAATACTACTTAACCATATTATGAGTTTGCGTCATGATGAAAGGCCTTTCTCCTCATTAAAATACACGTATTACTTAATACAGCTATTTTCTTTGTAGAATTACTACTTGAATCTCAATATAATTTCCTATCGCAATTTAGCTTTACACAATATATATTTCATGATTACCAGATATTTTTTTCACAACTCTTTGTGTCATTATGAGATTAAGGGTTTGAAGTCTTTCTTTGTTGTAATGGAACAGAGACAATAGCTTCTGTCTTCTCCGTCTCCCGAAGTCATTTAATCACTCATTAATTCAATTAGCGCTCGTCTGCCAAACAAAAGGGACAAAGAGACAAACAAAGCGGCGGCGGCGGCGGCGGGGGGGCTGAAGGTGACCTTTGGTACCACCAGCTGGGTGCAGGTTACGTAAACCCGCGCTGGTGGACACGTGTGTGTGTGTGTGTGTGTGTGTGTGACTCACTCATCTCCATGGCGAGGATGGTGATGTTGTGCCAGCCGACTTCCTCTCGGTCCAGCGAGCGCACCGTCATCAGCGAGCCGGAAGTGATCTCCAGGTAGAAGAACTTGTCTGGGTCGCTGGACTTCTCGATGGAGTACCTGCCAACGTCACAAACGTCACAGCGTGAAGCCTTTGTGCACATTTGTGTTTGTTTTGTATCCTTATTTGAAAGGGGGATTACGCACACGCACACACACACACACACACACACACACACACAAAGCCTAAATCAAGGGGGGCCAAAAACCAAAGGTTTCTCCTCTCGCCCTCGACCCCCAACCGTCCACCAGGTGTCCTCGGACCTTTGGTCACGTGACGTCCCACCTGACGTCTGCAGCACCTGTTCCCACTTGCCCTCATCAGCCCTGCGGCTTCCTTCCCTTTGCTCTCCTCGTCTCCCCAGAGCTGCCATGTGCCTCGTGCTGTCTGTGGGCGCATGCTAGGTGTAGCTAACATGCTAAACGCTAACAGGCTAATCGCTAACGTGCTGAAGGTCGGCTGGCTCTTCAGTTGCGTGTGTGACGTCTTCATACGTGTTTTTACATTAACCCCCAACGTGGCGGCAGTGGGACTGAGTGGACTGGTTATACTGGGACCAGAGGGGATAAGTGGACTGGTTTACACTGGGACCAGAGAAGCACAGTGGACTGGTTATACTGGGACCAGAGAAGCTGAGTGGACTGGTTATACTGGGACCAGAGAAGCACAGTGGACTGATTATACTGGGACCAGAGAAGCTGAGTGGACTGGTTACACTGGGACCACAGAAGCACAGTGGACTGATTACACTGGGACCAGAGAGGCTGAGTGGACTGGTTACACTGGGACCAGAGAGGCTGAGAGGACTGGTTACACTGGGACCAGAGAGGCTGAGTGGACTGGTTACACTGGGGCAAGAGAGGCTGAGTGGACTGGTTACACTGGGACCAGAGAAGCAGAGAAGACTGGTTACACTGGGACCAGAGAAGCAGAGAAGACTGGTTATACTGGGACCAGAGAAGCAGAGTGGACTGGTTATACTGGGACCAGAGAGGCGGAGAGGACTGGTTACACTGGGGCAAGAGTGGCTGAGTGGACTGGTTACACTGGGACCAGAGAGGCTGAGAGGACTGGTTACACTGGGACCAGAGAGGCTGAGAGGACTGGTTACACTGGGGCAAGAGAGGCTGAGTGGACTGGTTACACTGGGACCAGAGAGGCTGAGTGGACTGGTTATACTGGGACCAGAGAGGCTGAGAGGACTGATTATACTGGGACCAGAGAGGCTGAGAGGACTGATTATACTGGGACCAGAGAGGCTGAGTGGACTGGTTATACTGGGACCAGAGAGGCTGAGTGGACTGGTTATACTGGGACCACAGAGGCTGAGTGGACTGGTTATACTGGGACCAGAGAAGCAGAGTGGACTGGTTACACTGGGACCAGATGAACTGAACCTGGAACAGATTGAGGACGTCTTCGGGTGTTCAGGCCTTATAATGAAGATCTTAAAAGTGAGTACAGCTGTGTGTGTGTGTGTGTGTGTGTGTGTGTGTGTGTGTGTGTGTGTCCAGTTATTAATTTAGTGTCGTCTGTATAGACTTAAAGTCTTGTATCAAAACGAATTTTGCATAATCAATTTGACTTTAACTTTTATGCAACAATTATGCAAAAGTAAAACTGTTACTTGAAGTGCTTAATCATGTGTTTACATTGTTGTTGTTTGTTGTTGTTGTTTTTGTTATTGAGCGAAATCCCTCCTTCCTGATCTCCTGCCAGCTGTTGGGATCCAGCTGTCAGCGGCTCTTCAGGAATCGGAGGGATTTCGGGGATCTGAGTTGTTATCAGAGCGGCGGGGCTGAGCAACACTTCTTAACGTGTAACTTCTGATGACCGTGTTCATGCTTTAAAAGGAAGACGTGGTTCTAGCGCCGCTGCTCGGCACAACCCAGCAAAGCAGCTCGGCCCTCGTTTATGAAAGGGTTTTAAATGCAGCACTGAAAACTCCTCCTCTAAGACGCACACACACACACACACACACACACACACACACACACACAGGAGCAGCCGCCGTGTCGTCCACATCCCGTCCTCCGCCTCCAGCCCGACACACGCCGCTCGTTTGATGCTGCAGTGGTCGATTCTCAAGATTAATGGCTTTAGGTGTAATTAGTTTATAAGAGGGGCAGTCCGGGCAGTAAGATGCCCCCCCCCTCCCCCCTCCCCCCCACACACACACACACACACACTCACCCCACGCAGCATCTGTTATGGCACAAAACATACACTCCGATAATCGTGTGAAGTGAAAGCCTCTTGGGTCTCTTGAATCTGTTATCAACGTCATGTTTATCAGCTGTCCAGGAAACACACACACACACACACACACACACACACACTCTCTCTGTCTGCAGTGAGGAGTCATGTTGTGATGCTGCCCCCTGCTGGTGATCAGGCTGCATTGCAGCCTCAAACTACTCTGAATGAACAAATCAAGTTCTGATGACAATCGATGGGTTCGAAGCCTCTCCCAGCATGCATTGGGATAAATGCTCCTAATGATGTACCGACCGGGGGGGGGGTCTTTGTCTTCCTCACCTGACGGTGTTGTTGGCGGCGTCTGGGTCCCTCGCCGTCACCGTCCTCACCACGGTGCCGATCTCGGCGTCCTCGGCCAGCTCCACGTAGTACGCCGGCGCGTCGAAGAGCGGGGGCTCGTCCACGTCCTCCACGCTCACGTGCACGATGGTCATGTCCTTGAAGGGCACGCGGTGCCGGAAGGCCGGGTCCAGGTGGGTGTTGGCGCCCTCCACCTTCAGAGTGTAACTGGGCTTGCTCTCAAAGTTGAGCGGCTGTGGGGGGGGTCGGGGGTCGGGGGGTCGGGGGGGTACAGGCGTCATTTGGATGAAACTCCTGCTTTTAATATTTTAGAAAACCCCCATAATGTCGAGCTGCAGATCAGCAGAGAGGAGGTAGCTGCCACAACGGCAGTAGATCAAGCGTGTTCTGCTTAAAAGAAACACTATTTATATTTTATTGCCTTATCAAAGAAGAGACACCAGAATGATCAAAGAACCTTTTTGCCTTTGAAAACCGAGGCTGTTTCTTCTTCTCCTGAGAAATATTACTTAAACATTCAATAACGAGCCGAATGAATTAATACTTGAATTAAACGATCCCTCACGTGAGATTTCTGACGCGGCAAGACATTCATTCTTATCTTCATCGCTCGGCCTCCGTACCCTTTTCACTGTGATGATTCCGAAGAGGTTGGTCGGGTCGGTGCTGATGTCGAACGTGTCCCTGCCGTCCCCGTCGATGATGCTGTACTCCATCTCGGCGTTGACCCCGACGTCCCGGTCCTTGGCCCAGATGCGTCCCACCACCGAGCCCACGGGGGCCGCCTCCGGGATGCTCATCTGGTACAGCCCTGAGGGACGCAAACGCACGGCGTGAGGCTCCCTCGTCCGTCCTGCAGGGGGAGCAGCGGCCCACCGAGGGGGAAGCGCCCGCCGAGTTGTGCTCGGCGGGGAAGAATAAACCTGGAGTTTCGTGGAAGTGATGGCACTAATTGGTGAGGGGGGGCTGGTGTTTTCTTTGTCTCGGAGCTAAGCCACCCGTCGGGCCAGGAAGAGATGGCGGCGCACAACCAGACCGCCCTCCTGACCTCGCGAGGACGGTAATGAGAGCAGCGGGGAATGGGGATAATCAAAGAGACAGCGTGGGGGGAGGCGGGGGAGACGGGGAGAAGGCCAGGGGGGTTAATGGGACTGCTGGTGGACGGAGAGCGAGGCGGTGCAGAGGGGCTGGGCGCTGGATTGAGGTCCGTGGGGCGATAATGGGTGGTGTAATAGAATATACACGGTTCACGGCAGCGCAAATGTCTCTATTGATGAAAAATGGAGCGGTTACTTTACAACGAGGCTTTATCTGCAAAACAATAAACCAAACGGCAAAAAAAAGTGTGCGAGGATCAAACGGGTATTTTTCACCGACACTGAAGGGAGCGTTTCAGACTAAACTGATATTTCATCACACCTTTTAAAGGTTTCCATCCACATCCATTCAAAAAGAAGCCTCCGCGGGTCTGAAGAAAGGGTCGTTAGCGCTGTTAGCCACATGCTCAGCTGATTTTCACACTTTTTTTGGGGGGGGGGGGGGGGGGGTCTTACTCTGGTCAAACGTGGGCGGGTTGTCGTTGACGTCGCCCAGCCTGATGTTGACGCTGGTGGTGCCGGCGAGCCCCCCCAGCTGACCGCCCATGTCCTTGGCCTGGATGACCACGGTGTAGTTCTCTCTGGTCTCCCTGTCCATGTCTGCCAGGGACACGCGGACCACGCCTGAGGAGAGAGGGGAGCGGGGGGGGGGGGGCAAGAACACACGAGGTGAAGTAAAGGTCAGCGGCGGGGAGCTGGTGACACAGATTAGGGTCATGTGTCCGAGCGATGGCGCCCCGGACCGGACGAGAGGCCGCGTGAGCGACTCCGATCAAACCAAATCACTCTGGCTGCGAACCTTCTCGTACCATCCGATTTAAAATCCTGTAGTTAAATACATCAACCGTAACGTCATGTGTTGCGATTCTACAGAAAATGAGTGAATCTGAACCTTTAGAACGTGCAGTGAGCTGAAGAACGGATGCTTCTGGGCGCGTTGGGAGTTTGCCGTTGAGCTGCATTTTGTAATTCCACCCAAAAGCACCGATACGCGGACGGATCGGCGAGGAGAGAAGCTCCTGTGTGGGTAGGAGCATCTTTACACCCAGAGCATCTTTACACCTAATGTGCTTCTGGACGGCCTCCACGCTTGTGGGGACCTCTGGTGACGCGATCATGTGGTATGTGTGAATAACTCGGTTTGTAGAACTGAAACGTGCTAAATGACTAATTGCTCATTTCGGGGGGGGGGGGGGGATTAGACCTTGAGTCACTTCACCACGAGGGCCTTGCCGCCTCGTGCTGTTGAGCTAACGTCTCCTAGCAACAGCGGCTACGGGTTCGAGTGGTCCTACCGGTCTTGGCGTCCACGGAGAAGTACGGCTGCCCCTCCAGGATGCTGTAGACCACGCGGGCGCTGCTGCCGTACGTGGGGTCGTCGGCGTCTGTGGCGGTCAGCTGGATAACGGACGTTCCTGGGTGAGGGAGGGAGGGTTAAAGTGAAAATCAAAGCTAAAAAACTGAAGTTGAAATGAGTGAATGAAGCAGCTGAGGAGAGTCACCTATGTGGGACATCTCGGGCACGGACGCGTGGTAGGGCCCGTCCGGGAACTTGGGCTCGTTGTCGTTGATGTCCTGGATCTTCACCACGAACTGCGACTCGGGCTCCAGCGGCTGGTCCGTCAGGCGGTTGCGGGCCTGCGCCCGCAGGAGGTACTGGGCCTTCACCTCGCGGTCCAGCCTCTGGATGGCGTGGATGTCCCCCGTGCCGTCGTCGATGGTGAAGGTGGTGCCGGCGCCCTCGCCCGACAGGATGTACTTGATGGAGCCGTCGCCTCTGTCCATGTCGGAGTGGAGCTGTTGGGAGCAACGTGTTTGTGGATGCTGGTTCTCAAGGACAACCTCCACTTTCTGCTATTTTAGAGAGTAAACTGATAAATAATGCCGAGTGATCCGGTTGAAACCGCGGGAATATAACGCTTATGGTGCAGTCCACAAGTATCAGAACAGCGGTGGGATTTTGAGGACATTTAATTGGGTCACATCCCCTAATTTTAGAACAAAGCAGCCGCCCAGTGATCCAAAGACAATAGAGACGAGAACCAGCGGAAAGTTCCTGTGTGTCCAAGTCGATTCCCACTGAAAGTGTGTTAGTGACGCAAAGCAATCCCAGCCGAGAAATTGGCTTCTATGTTTGATATTATTGTAATTTGAATGTCTTTTTGGGCTCCAAAGGACAAGATGGCGACAGCCTCGAAACCGCGCTCAAGTAACCACTGGGTGACGTCACGGTGACCTCATCGGCCTCCTGAACCTCCAGCTTTTTGGTCTCCTTTTGAAGCGAAACACATTTTAAAGCCGAGCCACGAGAGGCGGCGTCGCAATCGCGTTGCTTCACTCGGCCGCAGTCGAGAACACGAGTGCGGAGAACGTTCCACTCGAGACCTTTCTGTTCGTTCAACAAGCCACAAAGTCCCTTTCGGCTGTTTGTGTGCTCGATTACGCAAAAGTACAAAAACAAACGACGCGCTCCCGTTCGTGCTAATTAAACCCCGTGCGTACGTTAACCCTCGACCTGCGTGCGCGTGCGTGTGTGTGCGTGTGTGTGTGTGTGTGTGTGTGTAGCTGTGAGGAACCATCTCACCATCTCACCCCGCGGTGCAATCAGAGGCCTTTGTGGCCTGTTGATGTGCAATCACTCCTCGCTCTGCACTTAAAGGGCCTCGCATTCGATGAGTACTTACCGCCATCACGCTGGCAGAGCGCTATTAAACGCCCCCCCCAAAGTGAAATGATGGAGGTTGTGGAGCGGCGAAAAGTTTGCAGCCACAGCAACGTGTTTACAATACCCCCCCCCCCAGCAGCGCTTATCTATTTTAGGACAAGGCGCCCACCTGCACGCTCGCTCTCCTGAGCGGGGAACACAATCAACAAGCGGCGTCCTCGAGTCTCGCCGTGATTCATCTTCCTTCTCCGCCGCTGATCCTTTACACCCAAATCCATGAAAAGAGTTTTACACTCTGGCTATCAATTACCTGCCCCCCCCCCCCCCACCGGACTACTAAGCCCCTCGACAGGAGTGTCAAGGTAGGCTGAGCTGAGTTGAATAAAACCTCCGGAGCGTGTCCCCCCCCCTCCGTCCCCCCCCGCTTTGTGGTATCTCACAATGTGAGTGGCTCACTGGGAATCCTGCCCAGCTCGTCGAAATCCCCCATTTCAGTCAGATTGAGGATCGAGTGGGCAGATTTAAAAAAAAGAATCTCCGAAGAGGAGGAGGAGGAGGAGGAGGAGGAAGATGGAACTCTCTCAGGCCTTGTTACTCTTCCAACTGGTCCGAGCACATGACCTCTAGGGGTCTGCGCCCCCCCCCCCCGGCAATCTTCTCAAAGGAAAAAATAGGATCTAAAAGTTTGCAGGAAATTGCAAATCGTCTTTTCAGACTCTGCATACCAACGCTTACGGGTTTAGTCTCATTTTACATGTGTTTTGCAGTGTCAGTGTAGCGCTTAAGCCCCCCGCCCACACGTGATGATGACCTCCAGAGCATCCCCTGAAGGTCCGTCAGTGTGGCCCGGTGAGATCTCTCTTTAGGAACATTGCGAGGAAAAGGTCACGCGGAAAAGAGGCCCCTCCTCCCCCGCATTGGTTAAATCCCCCCCCCCCCCCCCGCGGGGCGCTCGTGCTTCCGCTGAAGGCATCACTGACCTTTCCGATGTAAAGCGGCTCCAGGCCGGTGTACTCCTCCAGGACGAAGAACTGGTTCCACACCCAGCCTCGCTTCACCCGGTGCAGCGCGTCCCCCTCCTCCGCCGGCTTACCCACAAGGCCGCGGGGCAGCAGGGTCAAGATGCACAGGGCCGCGAGGAGCGAGGCCCTGCCGGCTGCCGGGGGGCGCGATCGGCCTCCCATTGTTGATTCCTCTTTTCTTCACCAGTGCAGTTGTTTGTTTTTTTCTAGCTTCTGTCCTGCAGGAGAAGAGACGGATTAGCCACAATTTTAAGGGACGTTTTTGTCCTTTTTGGACGCCGTGGGACACCGGCGGATGAAGCACGCCTCTTTATCCCGCCGCACATCATTCCTCTGCCACAGAGTTTTTTTTCGATGAGCCTCATCGAAGCTGAACGAAGAAGAAGAAGAAGCAGCAGCATCACGTCTCCTCGACAGGAGAAGTGAAGGAGACGTGTCAATGTAACCTCCCCCCCCCAGCATGGAGGTCAATTTGTTTCTTTAGCCAGGAGTCTCGTTCCTGTATCCAAGCAACCACACAAATACGTTGTCTTAGTAAACAATGTCCTGATGAACAACAGGAAACGGCTCACTAGATAAACCATATAAGTAATCAGTTCTGCAGTTTGTCAGTTAAATGCGCAGCAAAGAGAATCTGAATATTGTCTGTGAGGTTTTTCTATTTCTCCCAAATCACAATACAGCTGTTTGAATCTCACCATCTCATTCTGTGGGAGAAGTGTCGTTGTTGAGGCTTAATCAATGCTCTTTATCGTAATGCGGCGCCTGTTTTTTATTCCATCGGCATCTTGTTTTTATGTGTCGGGAGGACGGCCACATCTGGTGTGGTTGGTGGGGGGGTTGGTTGGTTGGGTGGGGGGGTGTAACGTGGGCGTATTCGCGGCAGAAACGGGGCGTGAGCGACCGGGACAGAGAGGCGGAGGGAGGTGGAAGCTTTGATAAAAGGGAGAAAGAGAGACTGTTTGACTCCATTATGTTTTGTGAGAGAGAGAGAGTCTCTATCGCCAACCTCACTGCATCATTGTTGAGCCACAAAAGCCAGAGGAGGGAGGGGGTTCTTTTGGGGGGGGCTGCATTGTCAGTGTGTGTTGCCTGGCAGGGAGGGTGACACTTGACCCCCCCACCCCCCTCCTCCTCCTCCTTTCTCTCTATTCAAGCCGTCCGGTGGCCATTATGAGGGGAAATTAGCTCCCTGTTCTTCCCTCACAAAGGTCAAAGGTCAAGGCTTGCAGCCGAGCATTTTGCTCCATTTTGTCGTTCCCTGATGAGGTCGACTTGAGCGTAATTGTGCTGGCAAAACATCTCACGCATCCCTCCTCTCGGTCGTGGCTAAAGGCAGCTGGCGTTCAGCAGGCGAGCTGCGGGACGGCAGCATGAAAGGTGGAGGAGCGAGGTGGCGGGTGGAGGAGCCATCGCATGGCGTAGCTCGGGCCCAAGACCCGAGGTAATTCTCCCGACCTGAGCGCGAAGAGAGAGAGTTTTTATTTCGCCGACTACAAGGGGAAGATCTGATGTTTGTTTGTTTGTTTGTTTGTTTGTTGGTAGGGAACCTCTCAGAGGCAAAAGGTGTTTTCCTGTGGAGAGGGAGGAGGAGACGAAGCGACTGACAGGTGGAGCAGCTGGATGTGAGACGACGAGCCATATTGTTGAATCACATTCACGCCGAGGCCACCTGCTGCTCCGACAGCCGACCAGAGAGACGCCGCAACGGCGCCGCGACCTCCACCTCAACAGAGACCCTGATTAGTCGGCAAATCATGCAATATTATTTCTAATTTCAGATTAATGGGAACTGACGCATTTGAGAAGCTGGACTTATTTTGGTGATTTAAAAAAAGTTGCTTTAAGTATCGTTTTTGTACCAGAAGTTAAACCAGGCAACATTTTTTTGATAAATATTTTTCTTTTTTTTTTTCAAATAAAAAATGTGGAACATTTCCTAATATCAGCTTCTCACATGTTCTTGTTTGTAGACTTTATATTGAGTTTACCGGACAGAAAAAGGTGGATAACATGTTAATGTGACGCTTTGATCGGTGGAAGTCTGATTATCATTAGTTCCAGCTGTAATGTTATCAAGACCCTCCCGTCTGCTGGCTGAGGTCATGGTGGGGGGGGGGCATTAAGGGCTGATTTCACAGTGGCCAAAAGAGGCCTCCCAGACTGTGGAAACGGGTCCTTTTTAAGAACTAGGTGGACCCGTGAAAAGGGGCGGGGCATAAAAACACCACGGCCAATTTGTTAACCACAATCGATTGTGCACGCTGGATGCGCCCCCTCCTCCGACCCCCTCTCCGACCCCCCCCCCAGCGGCTTCTCATACGGGGAATCTTTGCACTTTGCACAAACTTATTATTAAGAAGGCCCCGCCCCTCCGCACGGCCCCCACGGGGGGGCATCTGTTTTAAACACGGCCGTAAATGAAAGGTCCCCGCGGGGGGGCTGCAGACACCTCGTCCTGTGTCAGACGTCTGTTCAAGCTCGCGTGCGACCTATCGCGCCTGTTTATCTTGCAATCTATTTTTAGACCCTTTTAGGCGCGCGCGCGCACACACACACACACACACACACACACGCACCTCGTCCTGAATGGTTTCTCTCTTCGCCCCCCCGGTGCACATTTGGTCCGTTCCGAGGGCCATAAAAGGAGTCCTGTCATTATGAAATCACGCACACTGTTATTCGTCCCCGCTGCGTGGAAGTGACGTCACTGTGCACGAGCGTCACCGCAGAAGTTTGCGATCGGTGCCCCCCCCCCCGCAGTGAGAGACGGAGCTCCCGTCTGCTTGCTTACCGAACCCCTCGTGTCTCGTTAAGGGGGGGTTGGGGGGGGGGCAATGGAAGGTCCGGATGCCAACGCGTCTCCTCGCGTGAAGGAGCGGGCGCGCGGAGGATCCGAGGCGCGCTCCCGAGTCTCCGGGCTCTCCATCACAAAAAAGCTTTTCTTAACGTGCCGCCAGACCAAACATTCACCGTGAACTACTTTTTGACAGCCCCCCCCCCCCTCTCGCCCCCCCCCCCAACATGCCTTATTCATCCCCCCTCCCTCACATCACGTCTCCAAACACGACCGCTGAAAGTCGAGCTTTAATATCCGAGCAAACATTCCTACCTTTCTGTTCTTCTTCCCGTTTTAACTTTCTTCCTGCGGTCCTCGTCCCGTTTTGTGTCCCCCCCCCCCACCCTCAAGTCTTCCTCTCCCCTCTCAAGTCTCCCGGTAGAAGTTGAGTCACCTTGAGTCCTCGCTCCCTAAGCGTCCTCCTCGAGAAGAGACATGAAGGCTGTCTGCACACACTCTCATCCCGGCCTCATCTGGGACCCAATCAGACCAGAGGACCAATTCTCCCTCTCTTTACAATCAGAGGACTGCCCCCCCCCCACCCCCCCTCCAAGCCCCCCTCTCTCCTCTGTAATCCAGCCACCCTGAGCATGGGGGGTAGATTGACAGCAGGAATGGAGGGGGGGTAACTGAGAGTTGCGAGGGGGGGTTGGAGTGAAATCAGGCGAGCTGAGGGATGGAGGAATGAGAGGGAAGCATGTGGTGGTAAATGGGAAGCAACACACGGAAATGCTTCTGCACGCACCACAAAAGTGACGGGGGGGGCAGGGTCCTTGAAACGCATAGGATGAGGTTGATGGGGGGGGGCTAATGGCCCTAATGCATTTTAATGAGTCAGCATTGTACACGGCTTGATATGCAGAGGGATTTATAGAAGATGGAGCTTTAAACTGCATTATATTCTTCCGCTTGCACAGTCACAGTCAAAGCAATTAGTTCTCTCAAAGGAAAGAATACATCCTGAAAAATCCCCCCCCCCCCCCCCACAGAGAAAGTGTAGCGGGAGATTAGCGGCGGTCACGGAGATCTGATCGGTGTTTAGCGGCAGGCGGGGAAATAGCGGCGTTTTATTTAAAGCAATCACGGAATTAATGCAGCAAAAAAAAAGAGTCGAGTCTCCAGCAAATTTCCCCCTCGTGAGGAGCAGGACGGCGAAAGGGAAACCTCATCGAGGACGAACTCGACCGCGTTGCAACTGAAATGAGAACACACAGGAACAGGAAGCGGCTTTTCAGTCTGAGCTGTTTTCTTGTTATATTTAGTCCGAATAAAGTGACGGAGCTCCAGATGTCAACCAGAAAACCCCTGTGTTTCTTCTACTAATCCCTCCACCCGTCAGCCCTCCGACTCTCCTCCATCACCCGGACGGTTTGCGGCTCCGAGAACACAGACGAAGGCCGTCGCCTCCCACCGAGCCAGATGGTCAAAAGGTCGTCCTTCTCCATCGGCTCAATATGCTTCTTCCCCTTTTCAATGCGTCCTCTTTCTCATTTGGCAGCTCATTCTTCTTCACCACGAGCCCTCCCACTGCCCCCCCCCCCGCCCACCACCACCTCCCACCCACCCGCCCCCCCCACTACAGACTTTGTCTCTCTGAAGGCCTGACTGGTTATCGCCCCGGCCGATCCGTCAGCGGCCGCATGACTGGTCCCCCGGAAAATAAAAAGATAAAAAGCAGGCCAGGGGCTCCCTCTTTGTGGGGGGGGGGGGCAGAAGAGAAGGGGCCATTCAGGCCCATTTGAGCGGCGCCTCCCTTCACCGCGGCTGAGCGGGGACCATAATTGGCAGAACAAATTGAACCTATAGGGGCTTTTTTTAAGAGTCTGCTACGCTAGTAGACGTCTGCAAAACAAGCGCCCCCCCGTAGAAACGGATTGGATACAGTGGCGTTGCCGGACTTTGGGGATAATTCGCAGGATGTTGTCGGGACACGGTGGGTTTCACGCCTCCTCCTGAAGCTCGTAAAGGCCACGACTTGCTCTGTGTCGCGGCACCTTTATTCCTTTATTAGGAAGAGAACATTTCACGGCTGTCGAGAGTCATGCGTCCTCTCCGTTACGTCGTTACCACTCCATTATCCTCCATCATCAGCACAGTACAAAGTAAAGACAACAGTTAAATAAGGATTACGCACTAAATAAGAGACAATCTGGACTCACTTTTTGAGCGAAAGGTCAACAGGGAGTAAGCGAGAGTTAATTCCTTCTCCTTTAGTCACCAGCCGCCACTTTTTATTCATTGACGAGGAGCCACGACCAACGCTGCCGACTTGATCCGAGGGAAAACCACAACTTCAGTACCACTTAAAAACTTTGGATTGGCTTTGTTGTCTCACCAGAGTTATGGCCGACGTTTCAAAGGCTTTTTTTTTTTTTAAACCAGAGGCTCCACTGAATAAACACTCCGACTCCCCAGATTGAGAGTTAAATAAGCTCTTAAAAGCTCTGAGCACTCCGATGGAAACCTAACTTTTGTCATTATTTTTAATTGCCCGAGGACGGGAGGACATTCCAGGCCGCCGGCTGGTCACGCGGCAGCTTTTCACGTCTGATTTTTTGCCCGCGGGTCGAACCACGTCCGCCGAGGGATCCGTGAACACACGAGCCGGCGACCTTCACGCCGAATGTCGGGAGAGATTGTGAGACGTCGCGTTTGGCACCAGGTTGAGAGACTGAACCGTGACATTAAACCGCCATCACCACGCTTTCCTGTTTGGCGTTTTTTCCCGCTGTGTCTTCTTTAAGATCCCGGTGACCTTTACGCCCCCCCCCCCCCCCCGCCAGCCCATTTGCAGGGTATCGACTTTCACTCCGCCGTGTTAAACTCGGAGCGCCGCGCTCGCTGCAGAGCCTCTCCGCCGAGACAAGAGGCGGCATTCTGTTTGGGATAAAAGGCTCCCGGGCCGCTTGATGCGGTATTCCGGCGGGAGGGGGGACGAGGGGGCGAGGGGGTAGGCGGGGACTTGGCCTTGATGAGCTGACAGGAGCTGAGGAGACGTGGGGGCCTCGGAGCAGCAGGACCTCAAACCTCGGGGCGTGGCGGGCCTCGCTCTGATACCCCTCCCCCACCGCTCTGTCACTCCCCATCACCCCCCCTCCCCCCGAGAGTCGACGAAAGTAACTTTTGAAGTAGCAGATTACGGGGGGGGGGGCACACGTGTCGCGAGTTATCCAAACACAAATGCACACGGAACATGAAACGGCTGAATTATGGATGCAGCTCGCCTGCGAAGCCGATTCATTATTTACACGCAGGCAACAACAAAATAAATAAACATGTTTTTTACAAATGAAAAATAACAACCTATTTGAACTCCTCGCTATTAAAACCTTAATTAAACCGAGCTTTAAGGGTTCAAACGGCCGCCCCCCCCCAGTATGCACACCAGCAGGTTCCTCTACCTGGAGTCAATAGAATAACAAGCGGAGGGAGCGCTCCATTACACGTTTGGTAGGGGGTGCAGGGGAGTAGGGGGGGGGTCTCCTTTGTTGGCTCCGGTCTGGTTCCACACAGACCACATGCCTCTCGCCTTCCAACTACAGAGCTCATCATAGTGGGGGGGGAGGGGGGGGGGGTTCTCTCCGTGGATGAAAAGTTTTCGTTCTCGGTTCAAACTACATAAACATGATAAAAGTAAACAGAGGAAAGAGGAGAGGAGGATGTATTTATTCCATTACAGTCATCTGTGAAACTGTGCTGTGCTGTAGATGAAGCCCAATATTGGCCAATTACTCGCTAACTGCTGGTGCATGAAAAAAATTCAATTAGGACAGTTGTGAAGTCCTCCTTCCATCTGGAGTCCTGCTCCCAAGGTCTGCAGCAGCACGCTCGGTTGAGTCGCGCCGGGGAAAACATTCTCTGTCACACCGGGCAACTAAAAGCTTTCAAATGCGCAATCATCTCAGAAGGTCTCACAGCCACAAAACCTTTGCTTTGCCGGCGGTTTCGTTCAAACAAACAGACTATTTGGGGGTCGAAATGTCTTGGAACGTGGATCGTGAACCCTTTTACCAGACAGCGCGACCTCCCCATCTGTGCACTCACAGCGATTATGTTGAAGACCCCCATCTTGAGACTCCACGACGGGCCGAAAGGACGAAAGCGGTGTTTTCATGTGTGACGTTGTGGAAGGTCTCCACCCTGAAGACCCCCTGCTCTGTGGGACTCAACTGACCATAATTCCATAAATGAACATCATGCTGTGTTGAAGAAGACTTTAAACTAGAAACTGAGACCATGAACTCATGTTCACAATGTTTCCTGAGGGAATAAATCAAGAGAGAAGTCGTTTTCTCATTGACTTCTATGGGAGCAGAGGAGTCGCCCCTTGCTGGTCACTACAGAGAAGTAGAGTCATTTCCTCATTGACTTCTATGGGAGCAGAGGAGTCGCCCCCTGCTGGTCACTACAGAGAAGTAGAGTCATTTCCTCATAGACGTCTATGGGAGCAGAGGAGTCGCCCCCTGCTGGTCACTACAGAGAAGTAGAGTCATTTCCTCATTGACTTCTATGGGAGCAGAGGAGTCGCCCCCTGCTGGTCACTGCAGAGAAGTAGAGTCATTTCCTCATTGACTTCTATGGGAGCAGAGGAGTCGCCCCCTGCTGGTCACTGCACAGAATGCAGCTTTAACACGTGAAGCATCAGCTTCGCTTTTCGCAACCGTCTTGGTTCTTAAACTCGTCCTTGTCTTACTGCAGAAAACAAAAGGTGTGCAGGAGGCGTCCCGTTGTTGTATCCCATCCAAACAAACAGGTGAGTGATGGCGGAGCCTCCTGGGCTGCAGGAAGGCGGCGTTCTGAGAGGCATCGGCATCGGTTTCCCCCCCGAAAGGACTCGGTGTGCTCGATAGACGGAGCGGCGTCTGGTTTTAATGACAAAAAAACTATCCCAGGAATGAAGAAACTCTCGGCGTTGACGAGAGCAGAAGAGAGACGGCCGGCGCGCCGTAAAGTCGCAATTAATTGCCACCGCCGCCACTGCTGCTGCGAATGAGTTTTTGAAGATGTGACACTTCTGGGGCTGATCTGGGCATTAACCAGGGGGGGGGGGAATTCATTCCGTGCACGAAGTAGGCTAATGTGACACCTCCGCATTCATTGAAGGCATGAGAAGCAGGATATTGGTTTGGTTTGTGAGCACTGGGGAGGAAAGTGACCCAGAGCGACTAGTGCTCGCTGCTAACGAAACAGATGTTCCACCCCGAGTGCATTTCCGCGCGGCATCAGAGCACAGCTGGAAGACGGAGGTGGCCGGAGCGAGGGCGATGGAGGCCCGTTGCCGTTCACATTTTTATGTGCACCTCACGTTTATCTTTATCACCTAAATACACATGATGCCGAGTGAGCAAAGTGCGTGCATCTCGGCGGGCCGCAGGAGTTCTGCTGCAGCCGAGCACGGCAGACCGTAATGCGAGGCGACGCGCCACCGGGGACGAGAGGGGGAACAATTGACGGAGCTTTTGTTACATCTTTAATTACGGGCTTTGTGTTTGCCTCGTCGAACGGGGGGGCGGCGGCAGCCGTCTCACTATGATATGTGTCTGTGTAATGAATGGGCCCGACCTCCCGTCGTCCCCAGGATCTCATCCTCCCAACACGCACGGGTGGATGGAGACGGGGGTGTTGAATATTTGAGCGAGTGTAACCCCACAGAGTGTGTGTGCGCGTGCGTTCTGCAGGACGCCAAATCCCCCTCTCCTCACCCCCCCCCCCCCCCCCCCCCCCCCCCACCCGCACACGGCAAGAATCGGGATGTTTTTCGGTGAAAAAAGGGGAGCGCTGAGAGAGAGACGTGAGGTGTGAAGTGTACCTGAGAGGCAGCGAGTGCAAAGAGGCTCAGTGCAAGCTGCTCTAAACCAGCCTGATCTCCAAAACCTGTTGGTAAAAATGGATACGTGAATCTTGAACATACAAATTCGTAGTGATACATACTAAATAAATACGGGCTGCAACTGATGACGTCGCCCTATTCAAAGTGAACGGGGACCTGCGCCCCGTAGACACACTTTGTGAAGTCTAACCATGTAAAATAAACGTGTTATGATCCCCCCGTCCCCCCGTCCCACCCCAGCCACGTTGCTACGTCTGTTAGCTTGCAGGGCAACCCAAGTGGTGGAGGAGATGCAGGTATACTTTGAGCAGATGCGAGACCTTTGAAGGGTTGGTTCACCCAATGTGAGCTGCACAAAGGAGCAGCTCGGAGCTCTGGAGGTGTCTGGAGGTGTCTGGGTCGAGATCTGGTTGCAGGACTTGTGACTCTTTGATCCATTCGCACCGGCGTGCGCTGCCACCTGCCTCAGGTAGTTCTCTGGTGTCGGTTACAGATTGAGCCTGGGAGGTAGATATTCGGGCGCTTCTTAGGAAAAAGGCAGAAGCTTGTAATTGAACTCCACTCGGGTAGATTCCATGAGTCACGAACTTCCTCTTACGCCCCATTTCTGCTGGGGTTCGGCAGACATCTTATTCTCTGTTTTGTAGCTTTAGCGCAAAACCGATGGGACATATCGAAATAACGAATCTGCATCAGAGGCAGAGTACTGATGTACATCCGCGGGGCCGACCTTGAAGGCATTCGTGGCCAAACTGCTGACAAAAGAACGTCCCTTCGTCGGCAGGAGAAGACCGGATGAGCGGATGGAAATGTACCCGTGAGCGGGGCTGTGGTCCAATCGTCAGCTAATCCTCTTAAAAATAGTTATTTTCCACAAGTGCTTTAGGACATGAATAGAAAGAAACAATTATTTTACTGAGAAGTTTCGTAAAGGTTTTATGAATAGGAACAGGATGGAAAAATGTTCAGCTCTAACTTGAGAAAAAGTACCAACGGAATGAGCACGATAACCTTCTAATATCGCGTATAGCGGCGTCGGGGGCCCGGAAGCCGCGCGGCTCCACGGCCACCGACGCCTCGGACAAATGAAAACGAGCCGCGACAACGACGGCAGATTTAGAATTTCCGTTTAAGGCGATTGGATATTTTCTAATTCGTTGGCTTTAGTATAATCTAATGCGGGCTCTGAGAGTAATAAGCAATTACCGCGTGTTTATCCCCACAACTCAGAGAGAACTAATCTGCACTCAACAGCCAGGGCCAAAAATAATTAAATTAATTACCAGCATTAAGGCTCTGCAACTGCCAGAGAAAGGTAGAAATGTAATTATCCACACGAGACAGAAACCTCCCCTTCGCTCCGGTCTCATTGTGCGAGTCTCCAGCTCGTACGCTTCCTTTCTGTCGCGCTCTTTAGTTCTTTGTTGATGGGAAACGTCCCCCACGAAAAAGACACAAGAACCACAACTGCGTTACAGCTTCGGGAAAATGTCCAGCTCATAACAAACTGTAGGTGTTTTTCTCCCTTCAAGTCAATTCACGGCAGTTTAGAAATGATCATAACGGCGAAAACGTCTCTGGAAACTTAATAAAATGATGATTTCATTCATTAGCACGTCGCCCGGCTGACGAGGCATCTTGACCTGGTTTTAGAAAACAACATCATAAGACTCAATGCAAAAACCAAATCGCTTGTTTGTAATGAGATTTTAATGCGATGTCCTGCGAGCGGGCTGTGCTACGCTGCACTGTGACGCGGATATTAATCATCGGGAGGGCAAAGCCGTTAAAAACTAATCCGTTAATATAATATCTTAGTTTCTGCTCATAACGCGTCCTCAGCGTGAAATGAGTGAGTTTGCTTGGAGTTCGATTTCATCATTTGTGACATGAACTCAATCTGTACGAGATGCAATTGCACCTTTTTGTTTGCTGACGAAGTCTTGTCTCATAGCACACGTGTGTGAGGTGGACACGACACACGTGTGACACGACACACGTCACAAGAGACAAGTTCCCCATTCAAGAAATACATGCAACACCATTCTCATCCTCAGTCCTCCCTGCATTCCCTGGCCGGTGCTCAGTGTGAGGTTGTCAGAAGCTGTGAGTCTGTTCTTTATAAGCTGTCCCGTCCCCCCCCCCCCCCCGCGTACAGCGAAGGGTCGGGGTCGACTCGCGGAGGCCGGAGCGAAGACTCGACGCCGGGACGTTGTTTCTGCGTGGAGCTCCGATGCCTGATGAGCTAACGAAGTGCCGTTTTTAAGGCCTCGAGTTCACCCGATAAACAGAAGTAAATAGTTTTGGAGCGTCGTAGAGACCTGTCAATCAAAAGGCAGCCCCGCCCCTAAAGCATACCCTGCTCTATCACCGGCTAGCCGTTAGCTTTGTTTATCGCTTCTTAATCTATTGAGATAGTTTCTTACTGGAAGAGGACCACGTACAGAACACAGAACATGGCGTAAAGATGCTAAAAGTTGTGTGAATATTCAGGCTAATCACCTGCGAGCACCTTGATATTGCCTGCGGCCTTTGGATTCAATGTTGATAAGAAAGTACTTGATTAATTAAATGAGTATTGATTGGCGGAGCCTTAGAAATAAATCAAGGGATATTGAAGCGGGTTGAAGCCACATTACAGAAACATCAGGCCTTTTGAGGAACCCGTATCGACCCGGACAAGTTGTGTCTGGCTAACGAAACCCTGGAGGACCCTCTTCTGGCCTCGGTGCTAACAGGAGGTAGTCGTTGTTCTGCTCGGGTCAACGGCGGAGAGGACCGGCGGCTTCCTGTTAGCCGCCCGCGGCGTCTACGAGGGCTCGGTTGTCACGCCAGTCATGTTCTCCTTCCTCCCACCTTGCTCTAGTGAGGGGGGGGGTCCTGCTTCTACAGGTGCACCAGTTCTCAGGAACATGAGGAGCCTGAGATGAAGCGGCCAGCTTACTCCGCCCTCGTTCTCTGATGTCTCCACTTCTGCCTTCGGGCCTCATTTTCTCGGCGCATATTTCACAGCCGCCTGACAAGAGATCTGATGCTAACTCATTTGCAGAGGCCACGTCCTCCCTCCTGATTCAGTTTCTCCTCCTCCGAAACCCCCGACGGACAAAGTCTCGACTGATTTTGGGGTGTTACACGGGTTACTCGGGGTGCTTCGCGTGCAGCCGCGTCGTCGAGCGCTGGACCAACAAAGAGAAAACCGCTTCCTTTGAGGGGAACCGTGAGTGCGGTTTCCTGCTCGCTGCTGCTTTTTCATTTGCCGTTTCTTCTCACAGGACGCAGGAGAAAGGAGGGGCGGGCGAGCGGGTGGTTGAATTAATTATGTTTTATCACCTTTTAGCCGATTGAAGTCCACCTTACTCCCCGCAGGCAGCCCGTGTTTTGTGTCTTCCCCCCGTCCCCCGTCCCCCGGTCTCAGGGACGTGGACTCGGGTATGAGCGTCGTCAGTCAGTGAGTCATAACGGCCCCGCTGGTCATTACTGGCCCAGTGACACGCGGGAAGGACTCTATAGAGAAAGTTGTCTTCGTGTCGGGCGGCAACCTCATTTCCCTTCTTATCTTTCTCATCGACTGTCGGATGATTTTTATTAATCGTTGCCTTCTGGGTGACCGGGAACGATGAAATCACTACAATTCTGTGGCATTTTTGGTTCAAATATGTTGTTTTGTTTTAATCGCCCACTTCCATTTCTACCCGTTGACTTACAACAGAAAGTATAGATTTCATATCCGTTGCATGTGAGACATTTACATGTCTGGGTGAATACAGACATTTGAAAGCTGCCAGAAGCCAGTAAGTGTCCCTTGAGTGACGTGTGCCTTCTTTTCATGTCAAACTGTTCACACCCGATGACATTTCATAGCCATTTTTCACAGGAAGATAAAATAAGACGTCTGTAACAAACATAAATGAAAAATACGGATAAGAAATGTTCACACAAACACTGAAATAACATTGCATCCTCTGCGTTCTGTTCCCGCACTGAGCTGAACACTTGTCGAGACTCCCGCGCGTCGATGCGATCGATCGGCTGATGGATGGCGCCGAGGGGCGGGGGGGGGGGTGGGCGGTACACGCCGCCGTCAATTAGCCTAACGAGCAGCGGATCAATCGGCACGCGGCTAACCAGGGGGAGGTGTGAGTAAAGACAAAGCTGACATGTGACTGTTGGCGGGGGGGGGGGGGGTCACGGAGATGCTAAGCAGGAAGCAGCAGAATTCCGCCGCATGCTGATGTGACACGCGGCCTCCTGGACGATGTCTACGTTTAAGCACTTCGTCCCCTCTTCTTGAAGACGTACGAGACGGACGATGAGTAGCGGGGGACCGGGACTCACTTCATGGCCTTTTAAAGCTCCTGGAAAAACTGCCTCTGCAGTATTTAATACTCGTGACTGAACAGGCAACATGTCGCTGGGCCGACATTCAGAGGCCGTCGTTGAAGAGGGGCCCTCGGGGGCCGACCCCTCGTGGGACGCAGCATCTTTCCTACATGTTTGTGCATCTCAGTAAAGAGCTTTTACAGTAAAGGTCTTTCACACGTAAACTTTGTGCATCTTTGCGCAATTTATTACAAAATCAATCTATTTTTATTCCGATTGCGCACAGCGCCGCGTCCTCTCTGCTCGGGCGTCGTGGAGAGCGTGAACGTGGCGTCGGACGGACCGACGCACGTTTGCATTGACTGGTCATGTTTTACATAACGAGCACTGTTTGCACCCCAACAGGCATACACAAATTCACCCGCTGAGGTGGACAAAAGTTCATCTTTGTCTGTCCCAAAGATTCCATTTGTTTCAGAATTATAGGAATAAATATGTGTTCAGAATAATTTGTGTGCTTGTTTCTCTTTTTAAAGGGATTCTTTTGTGGTTTATATCATACTTTTCATGCACGACCTGCTAACTGCTGCATTAAAGTCCCCCCCCCCCCCAGGAGATTGTTTTTTATTTGTCGCTGCCCACCTGTAATCACTGTAAAGTGACCCCCCCCCCCTCCAGGGTGTTATTGTGACAATGACATTTGGCCAATAGAGGGGCAGGCAATCACAATAGATGTTTCCATTGCAGTAAAGATGATTTACAGCGGCTCGGATAGGAATGGTGATCCGGAGAGGGCATGAGGCCGTCCACGCAGCCTTGACTGCCTCACAAACCCTGCCCCCCCCCCCCCCCCCCCTCTGCCCCCCCCTCAGATGACTGAGCCTCCTGGCCTTCACAAGCTCCATTTCCCCCTCAGATAACCGCCGCTATAAATAAAATAATAAGAAAAGAGAACAAAGAAAATCGCCTCACTTGCCACCTTGCAGAGGCGGGGGCTCCTTTGTTTGATCTAAGCTGCCTGGTTTTGGTCTGCAGGGGGGGGGCTGACGGATTGTTGGGAGCCTGTGCTGTTTCTGGAGCCCGGGCCGTGGGTGGTATTTGCCATTTGGGGATTTTCGGTGCTGCAGACCAGATGGCCGTCAACCTCGTGTTGATGTTGGAGCGGCATCCAGCCAAGACAGCCCCCCCCCCCCCACCCGCCCCCCCGAATAAGAAGAATCGAGATGTTAAACACCCGCCCTGCCCCGAGCGCCTGGCTCTTCTCCACCACGGAGGGGTTACGTTGGTCTCTGGCTGTAAAAGGGGGACACAAGGGGACCCGAGGGTGCCGTCTACCCTCGTCTTCATAATACTGTGCAGAGCTCGCCGAACACATTAATTAGTGAGTAGATTGAAGCGATCTAATACTTGAACTAAAGGGGAAACCCTCTGGACGCCGGACCAGAGCTGCAGCTTTCATCCGATCTCCTGCTGCTTCCATTCGGCTCCTACGAGGCGTCGTGAAGCCACGAGCGGCGCTGCCGTTAAACCAACAATCGGACGAGTGAAGCGGCAGCGCAAGTGTCTTCTGCCGCGATCGCGTCCGCCGTCCACTGCAGCCGCAACGAATACTGCAGACGGCGTCTCCTCTGAGCGTTGTGAAGGACACGTGAGTACGGCGCCCTGCTCTCCGGGTTTCAATCCTTCGCACCAGGTGTCTCCGACTCCCCCGAGACGGCTCTTATTTTCTTTAAGTCTCTTAAATCTATCTGGCAATTTGAGGGCGCCGACCCCCCCCCCCCTCTCCCCCCCGCGCCTCCCATCCTGTCTCGTTGCGAGGTGGTGCGAGGGGATAATTCGGTCTCAATCCCTTCTCGGCCCGGCTGAAGTGGAGGAAAAGTCGAAGGGAGAGCAGAGGGATGAAAAGAAAGCTGCGGACCAGAAGGCCGAGATGAGATCTCTGATCCTCGTCTGTGGGGTTCGACTCGTCTCCCGGCGATTCGTGGCAGCGGAATAATGACGCGTGAGAAGGAAACAAAGGGAGATAGAAAACGTAAAACAAAAGCCAAAACATTTGGAGTACAGATTAATATAATTGAAACGAATTAATAGCCGTCCTGTGTAGAATAAATCAGTGATAAGATGCAACACTGAGCCGAGTGCGTGTGTGTGATGTCGTCTCCGTCCTCGGTCCATCGCCCACGAAATATTGAGCCGGTCGGGTGGGACGTCACGGTTCAAACGTGGTGAACTCAGATGCCACAACGAGAAAACATCCGGAGTCTCCATCTCCAAACCTCCGCCGAGGAACGTCTCACTCCGGTTTCACCAAATGACCCTCGTTGTACCCGTGAGGGTTCCACATGGGACACCACGGGTACCACGCCGTCGCATCTCTGCGTCTATTAGGACCTTTTTCACCTGCAGGCTATGAAACTAAGGCTAGGCCCAACGGGGCTCTTAACTTGTGGGGGTCCGGCTGAAGCCCCCACCCCTCCTCCCTCCTCACCCATCAGACATTTCTCACTCCGCAGCATCTAAAGACGAGTGCTCGTAGCCCAATGCCGGGGATTGTCTCTCCTCCCATAGGCCCCTGTGACACGTCCCATCTTTAAAGTTCAGTCCATCACCTGCGCAGCATGGAGCCACGGGGAGATTCTCCAACAGTCCTGCTCCTGAATGCACCCAGGGCTCCGAGTCCATTAGCGGCTATCACCTCAACCCCACCCAGCAAAGGGGAGGCAATCTCCTGAGCAGCGAGGAGCGCGGCGGGGGGGGGGGTCGCTGGGTTGCGAGGGGCACAAGACACAGAGAGAATCACTCAGCCTTATTGTGCAGACTGAATCAGAAAGCATTGCCGCCCCATCCATCTCCCTCAGCCGGCGCCGTGGGTGGAGATACTCCGGAGTGCCATCGTGGGGGGGGGGGGGGGGGGCGTGCCGTCGGGAGCGTTTGTGTTGTTTTGTGGGAGGGTGGAGAGGGTGGTGGAGGGGGAGGGGGGGTTGATAAAGAGTCTTAAAAGCCTTAAGCTGGGCTTCCTGACTCCTGGAATCCACGGCTCCCATGAATCACCAGGGCGGCCGGTTTTTAGCCCGATTACTTTTCTTTCTGTGCCGCACAACTTATTTAATCGCCGTGTTTCCATGACAACGGGCGAGACGCAGTCTGTGCCGCTGGTCAGATCCTTTAATCGATGATTCAACTTGGATGATAGAAGTTGTGAACAGAGTAGCTTTCTTCTGGCCTGGAATGCTTCCTGCAACCTGCACGTTTAGCTCATTCCTAAAACCCGGTGGGGTACGTTGGGGGGGTCACGGCTTCACTCATTGGGGCAAAATTCATATTCCCATTGGGATGTGTTGCAGTCCGTTAACTTTTTATTAAAACCCGTCTTCAGGGCCGTTACTTTGGCCTACCTGCAAAACCAATGACTGCCTCAGGTCTCTGCTTCAGGTTTTTACGCACTATAAATTGCTCACTGTGCATATTTAGCTGATTTTTTTAAACCTTTTCTCCATCCTTTCAGCCCCTGGCAGTTAATTTCCCTCAGTCTGCAGGCTGGTCGGGGCACAGCAGGGCATCGACGTTACCAGATAGAGACGCTCAATGGTGCACGGGAGTCAATTATAAACTTAGATAGCCTAACTTTAAAAAGTTACCACCACTTAGGTTGATTGCAGGAGCTTCCCATTGTTTTCCAGAAGAGTTTTCCGGGGTATTATAACTGCTTGGGTAATATCCAGAGCCCTTTAAAACCTGCTCATTAAAAGTCTGCCACATTAATCACGTTGTGTCGGTGTTGCTGAGCTGCACGAGATGATTGGGACAGTAAGTGGTGCGTGTCTTTGAGGGATGCGACACTCGGAACGTGTCAGCCGAACTAAGTTCCCAACCATTAAATGTTACGGCACCACATCTCCATTAAAAATGGGGATATCGCTGGTGTGCTCCACCTGCAGAGGGTGGAGGAAATACTCCCCCGTGTCAGTGCATCTCTGGTAATTGTTGAGCAGGTCATGTGTAGGGGAGGGGGGGAAGAAGGTAAAGGAGGGAAAAATAGCTTCCTGTGAAACATGGCAGGTTTAATTTGTTAGCTTGGATGAAAATTGGCCGGTGAGGAAAACAAACGACGGTTACAAGGGGCCGACGGTACCAATTCGTCAGGGGAAAGATTGAGGAGCCGGTCTGGAGATAGCTCACGTCTCCATAAATCATGTTGACAATTGACTTGAACTGCAGGAGGGACGGGGGGGGGGGAGCTGATAGAGAGGACGTCTCTGCTGCCACGGCCCAGAAATACAGCGACAGCTTGATGCATGGAGGAAGTCCTGCGACGGCCCGTAACGCAGTGTGCACCCACATCGTGAGTGGTCATCTGAGGATCGGTGTTTCACCTGCGCGCCGCCGCTATTGTTGAGCTCTTTCCCAACAAGCACTGAGCAAACATCGCTGGGCGCCTGGGGGGCAAAATTGTAAATTACAGATTCATCGCCCACTGAAACGAACCTGACGCCAGCCAGAGGGACTGAAAGTTAATGATTTAGCTTATGCTTATGATTTAATTCATTTTCATGTTTTTTATTGTACGCTTTAGTTGTAGTTTTGTATTCATGCTTCTGTTGTGTATGTGGAACGTGACATATATCAATCCAGATGTGCTACAAAATGGGTTAATTGAGTGAATGTTGAGTATTGATCAGGCGGAAACCTTTGCGTCTGGTGAAGTCAATGCTGAAGTTTCTTGAACAGGTGTAGTGACCAGCAGGGGGCGACTCCTCTGCTCCCATAGACGTCTATGAGGAGATGACTCTACTTCTCTGTAGTGACCAGCAGGGGGCGACTCCTCTGCTCCCATAGACGTCTATGAGGAAATGACTCTACTTCTCTGTAGTGACCAGCAGGGGGCGACTCCTCTGCTCCCATAGACGTCTATGAGGAAATGACTCTACTTCTCTGTAGTGACCAGCAGGGGGCGACTCCTCTGCTCCCATAGACGTCTATGAGGAAATGACTCTACTTCTCTGTAGTGACCAGCAGGGGGCGACTCCTCTGCTCCCAAAGACGTCTATGAGGAAATGACTCTACTTCTCTGTAGTGACCAGCAGGGGGCGACTCCTCTGCTCCCATAGACGTCTATGAGGAAATGACTCTACTTCTCTCTTGATTTAATCTCTCAGTAAACGTTGTAAACATGAGTTTATGATCTCAATCTTTAGTTTAAAGCTTTACCTGATACAGTCTAATGTTCGTTCAGTAAATGATGGTCCGTTTGGAGTCAAGCAGACCACAGAGAGAGGGAGGTCAGAGGGCAGGGCTGCATGGTGATTGACAGACCTCGGTTTGACTACGAGTCATTCAGATCCACTCAGCAAACCCTTGAGCCCTGGAAATGCCATCGGATGTAAGCAAATAGAAATCTGTCCTTCTGGCCATGAGACGTTTCCTTCCGCTTCCTCCATCAGGTCTGATCTCAATCTCCCCTCACCGCCGCGTCCTGCTGAGCGCTCTCGTCGTACTGCGGCAGCGGAGCAAACTACGTGCACGGAACTGAAATAGGAACGCTCACTGTACGAGTGGCTGCCAGCGGAATGCGCCGCAGAGGACTTCCTGCGTCTCCTCCAGCTGATTCCGTGACGGCCGGCGGCGTGCGCGAGCTTCTCCCTGGCCTCGGGGGGAGCTCGCGTCTCAGGATTGTTTCCACCAGATGTTGATTTTCGACCGCTGAGCAGATGACCGACCGAGCCGGCGGCCGACGGGGACGAATCCGTCCGCTCAGCGGGTTTCCTCTCTGCCGGCTTCGTGTACGCGGGCATTTCTGCCGCCTCGCGCCATGTGACCTTTCACTTGTTTGCCTTTTTGTTCAGCTTAGCAACATTCGCATGGCTCGTCCCACAGCAGAAGCACGCAACCTCTCCACTGCCTTCCAGCTCAAACTTAGGGGCAAAATTACAGATTCTTATTGAAAAATAGTGGCAATAAAAACGAGAGCTGTAAATGTTCTTACGTTGTGCTATGAACTGGTGGGAGCAGGGAATGAACTGCTCACTGGCGTTGTCCTCGGGAGACGTAATTTACTTCAGTTGCTCTAATAAACATTCCGCCATAAAAACAAATCCGCCCGGCAACGCTGAACGCGTAAAGCTGTCGGTGTTGAAATGACAGATTAGAACGTCCGCTAATCAAGTGAAACACGGAGGTTTGAAACGCTTTTTCTTTTCAAATGATTGTGTGGGCCTCCAATCCCCATTATAGAACCAACAAAAAGGAACATCGTTACTATTATTTTATTATTCGCCCACCAGAGAGAGAACGGGAAGGGATTCTGTGTTTTGATGAAGTGTAATTCAGCATCTTAAAGCTTGAACACACCTCGGTTCCCCCTCGAGCCGCTTTACAGATTACATCTAATATTTGAAATGTGATATCATGTCTAGCTGCCAAACACCGATCTCACCGTTTGGTCGCGTATATCCATCTCTTCTTTCACTCGTGGTGGATGCGATCCGTAAACTATCCGACACCACGCTGACGGCAACATTTTCAAGCGTCAAACGGAGGAAAGTCCTCGGTGAGGCCGACCGATTCCTCGCAGCACGGCGGGCTCGTTGGGCCGGGACGGCGTGCAGCTCACATGTAACCGGCTTCGGAGAAGCAAATGAATTATTTCTATGTAAAAAGTCAAGGTTTCTGCCTTCCCAACTCAGTTAAAAAGAAAATTACTATTCACATCACATGTTCAGTGTGTAAAACAAGTTAATTTCACTGAGTATGCTCATTCGCCTTGAAATAAATCAAGAGAGGGATCCGAGGCGCATTCATTATGAATGCATTCCTATTCTTGCACGTGCGCCGCGCCGCCCCTCGTCTCTTTCTTCTTAATTCGTGTCTGACTTTTCAAATATTTAAAAGGTACGATTTAAGAATTGAAGTGACTGCCAACGCGGGACTCTGGGCCCACTTGACGAGACGAGGCGGGTTGTTGTACAAGACAGGCGCTTATTGGAACATATGGCCGCCGGAGCGGCGGCGCTGAGGTCGAGACGGGAAGCGGAACCACCGCGTGTCCCTGAGTGACAGCGCTCCATTATCTCGGGATGAAGTATTCATGTAATGCATCCTGGGGGGGGGGGGGTTACACATGATGTATAAAGTAAGCACTGACCGACCTAGCCACCTAGCTGCTACGTTAGCTGTTTGGCTACAACAGGCGCAGTGACTAACCTGCATGGTGTCGTTATTAACACAGGTTGAAGTCTGAAACGTGAGCTCATTGGTCACAGCGTTGTTCTTCCTGTGGAGCCAAATCGATTCGCTTTCTTTTTCTAATTGAGCACCTTTTTGAATTTGTCGGGTGGACACACGCATGACTCTGAACAATCATTAACGTTGCTGCGGAGCTCACGAATGAGAAAACAGGCTACTTTTTTAACTCGCCTATTTGTAAGGTGAATTAACCTCCTAATTAAAAGTGGTTCTGGTTTCCGCGAGTGCCTCAAATAATGGAACGTTTCCTTTCTCAAACTTTCAACCTGAGCAGCTCGACTTCGATCCGCCTGCAAACGAAAACACAGCTACGAGTTCTTTTTCATGCACATGAGACCTTTCAAAGGGAATACAGCAGGAAGAAGGACTGACCCTCCCCTCCTCACTCCTTCACTTCATGTAGATGACCGCCATCACAGTGTAAGTAAGAAGGTTCAGATTCTCCCTCACTGGGACTCATGCATCATTCAACTGCAAGAAAAACAAAACGTCCATACACGTAATTTCATCATGAATCCTATTTCAAAGCTTATTCTGAATTAAATGGAGTGAAACAATCTTGTGATTGCATGCAATTTAACATCACAAATTCGGCTTGGATGAAAAATAAACGGGCCTCAATTTGTCATGCATTAATTTGTCAAGCTTAATATTTATCAGACTTCAGGCCGATGGGTTATGAATGTACTCTCATGCATTCTAACTTTCCATTTCTTCATCCGCAAGCGAATCAAACAAGTTTAGTCAAACAGAAACACTTTGTGACGAGATTATTCTTAAATCAGACCTTTTTTGGTCTCCATCGCTAGAAGACTTTGCAAATGTTTTCTAGAGCGTTTGAGCTAAAAACAACGGAGGCAATCGGAAATTGGATTGTTTGAACGATTATTAATATGAAACATTGATTTTATTTAAATGATGTTTCAGAGTTTGTGAAGAGTGGATGAGCCAAATCAGTTTCATTCCCAGCAGTCTAAAGTTTTATGCTTTTTTCACCTAAAACCTAGAAAATTCTCCTGTCTCAGCAAACAGCGGGAAAGAAAAAGATATGAGACTTTTCTTTTCTGACTTCGTCTAACTGACTCACGCTCCATCGATCCGATGCTTCGGGATGTGGAGGTAAAAAAAAAAAAAGAAAAGATGTTTGAGGATGAAGTTTATATAAAAGCCTCGCAGACAATCAGAGCAAACTGCATCTTACGCCGCGATATGCTTCACATCTCTGAGTCACATCTCCACCAAGACGGGAGAAATAAAATGAAGCTCACTAAACTTCAATCAGACGACTGTCACGGCGCGACGCTCCCTCTTCCCTCTCAGCCCGCAGATGAGGCGGGCCGATACCTGCGCGGCGGCAAAGGTATGCAGGTACATGTGTGTTTGTGCATCCTCGCGAGCTTCTCTTTCATCCCGGTGTCAGTGGCAGGCTGCCGCGGGCCCGTATCACTCGGCACACCACGCCTGCCGGGGTGCATTTCATACCTGCAGATAATGGATTGGAGGGGGAACGCCGACGGGAAACCTTTGCACGGGTCTTATTTCATGCACACAAATACAGCACACGCACTGCAGTGGCAGCAGCTTTCACATGCAGCCCGGACCAGAAACCAGACACCCGATGTTTAGGTTTGACAGATAATTTGGACTTGAGCCGGGGAAGAACTAAAAATCAGAACCTCCAAGATGAGCACATATTCCATAACAACCCGCGGTTTCTTCCGGTAAACCACTTTTTGGTCTGCTTTCTCTCGAGTCTACTTTCCCGGTTCTGACGGCCTTTGGGTCCCTTTCACATCGGCTCCCCATTACAACTTGAGATGAAATAGATTTTAGTTTCACATCCAAGTCCGAAATGTGGAAACCACAGAGGCCTCTGCTGCCGCAGTGATGCCTTTGAACAACTTAAATAACTAAACACATGACAGATTCTGTTTGTCCCCGACAGCAGAGGCGCTGAGGCCGTATACGGGCTGCTGCAGAGAGCAGGAACCAAATGGATCTCCTGGTCAGATTTATAGCAGCTCATCCTCTCCGCTGCGGGAGGAGAGGAAAAGTTGACTGGAGCTCACCGACTCCAGAGACTATAACTCATCTCCTGCTGCGCTCCATTTTATTCAGCCGGAGCACATCGGTGAGTATTGGGCTGCTGTTTTTTTGGGCCAGTGAAACGTAATCGCTGTCTGCCAGGACCAAGGTCACACTGTGCTCCTCATGCAGCGGGATGATTATTCTGGCCTTCGCTGAAGGTTGATTAGCTGTTTATTTTTCACCTATGCCTGTGAGACGGGTCATTGGAAATTAAATATGGGATGTTTGCTTTTGATATAGTTTGAACAGGTTCACAATGAGCACGTATGCTGCAGGACTTAAGCCGGGGACTTTTCAGTTGATGCTTCCTCCATTACTCGCTTTGATAAATACATTTATTTTGTACTTCCTGTCGTTATGGTGTCTGCTTTCAGCCCCCCAATCCCATACATTCACATCACGGTTTCACGGTGTCCTAGCTCGCCTTGACTTACCTGTATCTTATTGCAAAACTTCCTGTTTTTGCAGCTTTTGACAGCGACTGTGTTTAACTGATAATCTCTTAATCCCCATTTTCTCTCAGTTTCATCCGCGGCCCGTGTCCTATTACTTCTGTAAATGTCGGGCAAACAATGTCTGATCTCATAATTGCTAGTACTTGTTGCCATCTTTGCTTGAGTTGTGAAGCTTTGTGCATGAGGAGTAAAATTGGTTAGGGTGCAAATATCTGGGTAAGTCAATCAGACGCATGAGCATTCTGCATAACAATCTTTTAGCTTTTAGAGTAACAGGCTGTTATGTATTCAGGCTGCCTTCATGAGGGGGTTAGGGCTCAGGGAACGTAGAGGCTGAGGGAACGTAGGGGCTCAGGGAACGTAGAGGCTGAGGGAACGTAGGGGCTCAGGGAACGTAGAGGCTGAGGGAACGTAGGGGCTCAGGGAACGTAGAGGCTGAGGGAACGTAGGGGCTCAGGGAAGGTAGAGGCTGAGGGAACGTAGAGGCTGAGGGAACATAGAGGCTGAGGGAACGTAGAGGCTCAGGGAACATAGAGGCTGAGGGAACGTAGAGGCTGAGGGAACATAGAGGCTGAGGGAACGTAGGGGCTCAGGGAACGTAGGGGCTCAGGGAACGTAGAGGCTGAGGGAACATAGAGGCTGAGGGAACGTAGAGGCTCAGGGAACATAGAGGCTGAGGGAACGTAGAGGCTCAGGGAACATAGAGGCTCAGGGAACATAGAGGGTTGGGGAACATAGAGGCTCAGGGAACGTAGAGACTGAGGGGACGTAGAGGCTCAGGGAACATAGAGGCTGAGGGAACATAGAGGGTTGGGGAACATAGAGGCTCAGGGAACATAGAGGCTGAGGGAACGTAGGGGCTCAGGGAACGTAGGGGCTCAGGGAACGTAGAGGCTGAGGGAACATAGAGGCTGAGGGAACGTAGAGGCTCAGGGAACATAGAGGCTGAGGGAACGTAGAGGCTCAGGGAACATAGAGGCTGAGGGAACATAGAGGGTTGGGGAACATAGAGGCTCAGGGAACGTAGAGACTGAGGGGACGTAGAGGCTGAGGGAACGTAGGGGCTGAGGGAACGTAGAGGCTGAGGGAACATAGAGGCTGAGGGAACGTAGGGGCTGAGGGAACGTAGAGGCTGAGGGAACATAGAGGCTGAGGGAACATAGGGGCTGAGGGAGGGTAGAGGCACAGGGAACATAGGGGCTGAAGGAACATAGAGGCTTGGGGAACATAGAGGCTGAGGGAACATAGAGGCTCAGGGAACATAGAGGCTGAGGGAACATAGAGGGTTGGGGAACATAGAGGCTCAGGGAACGTAGAGACTGAGGGGACGTAGAGGCTGGGGAACGTAGAGGCTAAGGAAACGTAGGGGCTGACGGAACGTAGAGGCTGAGGGAACGTAGAGGCTAAGGGAACGTAGAGGCTAAGGGAACTGGGGGAACAAAAACTAAAAATGTCAAATCAAACGATGATGAAGCACAGGAGGATCCGTCGTTTCGATTGGTGGTAAAAGCTGAAACAGTGGAAGCCGTTTAGTCTGAGCTCACAGCGCTCGGCTGTCCACGGGAAGGACGACCGACAGAGACGGCTCATCTCTCGGATCTGCTTCATTTAGAAATTGATTTTTACGTGTAGCCTTGAACGTTTGAAGTTTCCTTCTAAAAACCTTGTCAGAGCAGGAGGGTCGAGGAGGCTGGCAGGAGGGGGGGGGGCAGGCGGACCGGGACGAATCAATTCAAATTAATTTCCGAGACGAGGTGTTTTCTTACTTTGAGCTACTCTCATTTTGAGAGGATGCATCGCCTGAGAGTCGGTTCTGGTGGAAAAAAAAGGAAGAAAAAAGCAAACATGATTGCTTTCTTCAACCCAAGAGGGGACACAATAATTCCCTCTCCGAGTTTTGCGGTGCAGGAGCAGCTTAATGAATCGAAAACCTGCGTCTTCTGCTGCGTGATCCGGCTCCGGCATTAAGCTATTTGTTCCAACTAACGCGCAAACAATGGCCGGCGCACACGTACGGATAACACACATCATTGTGCTTCCTAGCAAAAAGAACGGAGGAGGTGTTGCTGGTGTAGACTCTGAAGGTCAAGGAGGTGAACTCGTTACTTGCTGGAGGAGTTCTGTGAGGTGGAGGAGTTGTATCAGATGCGATTGGATGTGTTAATTAAAGTTGTATTTTTAGCTGCCTTTAACTATAAAGTGTGTCCCCCACGTGCCTCTTTTTTAACTGCTAGTGCCAAACAGTGCAAACATTTATTTTCCCTGCATACATATAAACACTGTGCCGATCGCTCGTATTCACGTTTTCTATTATACCATCATCAACTATAGTGTTTTAATATAAAAATTGTTCCATTGCAGCCAAATTAAGTCACAGCTAATTAAAAACAAGGCATGCACGGAAACCTTTGTCTTCGGTTTATCCACAAATGATGGAGAATTCCATTCAAAATGGTTCTAATTCAGCATACGCTCTCCGCCAAGAGGCAATGATGTCCTCTCCATCGAGGAGGAACTGGTTGACTGAGTGATGGGTGAAGCGTGACACCGGCGTGACCCTCGGGGGCGTTCAAACAAAGTACGCATTGTGTTCTTCTGCGTGTGTCAACGTGGCCCCTGAGGTCAGTCCATCCGTCAGCGGCTCCGACGGCTTACAGGGCTTCGCTCTGCTACGGAATAACACCAGACTCCTTCCTGTACACAAGGAAATACATCTAGTTCTGACATTTATCATCTCCTGTCGACCCCCCCCCCCCCCTGCGCCCGCCCGAGGGCGTGTTTTTCCTTTTACGGTCGGGACCCTCGGTGTCACGTAGCTATCGAATGAGCTACAAAAGAAAAGCCTTTCAAAAGGAGCAAAAAAGTTAATTAGAGGTAATGTGACTCGGGTGTAACGTGGCAGGTGTGCACGGCGCTAACACGCTGCCAGGCCCGCTTGATTGACAGGACGTCGTTTCCCAGACCACAACGGCGCCGGCGGCGTCCGTGTGATTCCGCTCGCTGTCAAAGGCGCCTTCTGGTGTCCCATAAAGCCCCCGTCAGGCCCCGCAGTCATTCAATTAAGGCCTTACTGGGCTATTGATTTCACCACCAGCAGAGTCTCACGTCCCAGAAACAATAAGGAGCCTTTTAACCTAAAGGGATAAACAACCCGAGGAGGCCAATATATCCACTGGATGCGCGAAAGACCCATTTGATCTGCGTCATCCCCTTTTTCTGAGACGCCACCTTTTGTTCCCACTGTGACCTCTCACATGAATATTTATTCAAAGACGCCTTTCAATTTTAACTTTGTGTCGCGCTCAGCCGCCTGAAACTTAACGAGCGAAACAGTAAAACTGCAGGACATAAAACAAATAAAATGAGTTGAAAGATGCTAATAAAAACCCTGCATGGAGCTGGAACTGTAGGGGGGGGGGGGGCTATGGAATAATTTTAGTGGGATTGTTGCAACGAGAAGTCACGTGATCCAGACGCATTAATTACAGGCACTTTAATAATGTTTAAAATAAGAAAAAGCACCTTTCACTTTTACATTAAAAAGTCTCCCGTGACCCTCAGCTGCATGAAGGCTGATGAACTTTGGGGGCGAGAAGTAACCTTGTTGACCGACACCCCCCCCCCCCCCCCCAAGAACCCGGGACCCCCCCCCCCCCCCAAGAACCCGGCCATATGTGTGTGTTACTCCCCGCGGAGCGTCGCTAAATGCAGCTGTTGATGCGACGCGTTTATAGGGCCAATCGAGACGACTGCATGATGCAAGCCAGCGGGGGAGGGAAGGGGGGGGGTTATCAGCTGGAGGGGGAGAGAAGGGCAGAAACGGAGGGAGAAAGGACAGGAAAGAGTACATGTAGACGCTGAATGGAGTCAGCCACAGCCACGCACAATGGCTCCTTTATCCGTGGGGGGGGGGGGGGTTGAGTCTCGGCAATGGGTGAAAAATAGAAATCCCACTGTCCCCCGTTGGCTCTCCCCCATCAGCTGCCTTGGTTACTGAGTAGGCTGCCAGCAAAGCCCCCCCCATTCAAACTGTTCCACCCACACATCTCCTTCTTTTCACCCCTCCATCTAAGATGTTTGCCCCCCCCCCACTTTGCTCCCCAAAGTCTTTACATGTGTGTTCAGGGTCGTAGCAGAAGCACACGCGGCACTCAAACGCCTCGTAACAGGTTGCTGTTGCCTTTGTGCATCTTTCATATTACACATTCAGATTGATATGTATATAAATATATACACGTGTATGTGTGTATAATGTATATAAAACATATAATATGTATGAATCTTACCTTTTGAAAGCGGATTCTTCCGTAACTTCTCCTCCTTTGACTGCAGTTTTCTCACTTCTCTTCTCTGCTTCAATCTTCGTGCTGGTTTTTCTATTCCGTCCGTCCACGAGACGCCGACCGCTGTTTGTTTTAGCAGAGCAGTCCGGCTTAAAGCCCCCCTGCCCCCCCTGCCCCCCCCCCACAGACCCCCCCCCTTACAAAAAAAGATGAAGCGAGCAAGAGCCGCCACCTCCTGATCAGCTCAGGGTGAGAGAAGTGGAAGACAAAGTCATCTTCAGGTGCAAAGACAGTGCTCGCTCCCCGCCGTCCCTCCAACGCCGTCTCTCTCTCTCGCTTCCTCCCCCCCCCCACCACCTCCCCCCTTCTTTCTCCCCCGGTTGCCTTTGCTCGCTCTACCTGCTCCAGCAGCTGCCTCTCCGCCTCGCTCCCTCTTGTGTCTGAGTGCTGTGCTGCTGCTCCATCCATTCCCCACCTTTCTCTCTCCCTCCTTCCCTCCCTCCCTCCCTCCCTGCCGTCACCCCCCCCCCCCCCCCCTCAGCTCGTGAATGTTTAGACGCGGCAATTGTAGCTGACAGGCTCCGAATTAACCCGCAGAACTCCAAATGCTCTCCTTCGCTTTACTCACTCTCCCCCAGTTTCTCGTTTCTTGCCCCCCCCCCTCCACCCCCCCACTGTGAGAGCGACCCTGCTGAATAGTACAATCAGTCCTTCTCACGGGGAGTGATAGTCTATTAACTGCGTGGTCCCTGGTTTTCACCCAGAGACGGGAGCGGGAATGAGAGATTAGGGCCGAGCGTCCGTGATGGATGTGGCCGCCGCTTCGCGCGCGTTGTAGGAAAAGTGGCTCATGAAATAATCACGAGCAAAGATTAATAAGTAAATGTTTACCGCCCTCCTCCCTTGATTGATTAATCATTAATTGCCCTTAAAGCCTAACTGGAGTTGATAGAAGACACCGAGCCGTTGAAAGCGGTCCGTGTGATTGTGAACGCACATATTGTACGTCGCTTTGGATAAAAGCGTCCGCTAAATCACATGTAATGTAATGTAATGATGTGATTGCTGCTCTGCAGACACGCAGAACTTTCGTTGGCGCGTACGAGGCCGCCGAGGAGGAGCGGCGTGACGGCGTGGAGGAGCGGCGTGACGCCGCGTCGTCTCAATGAATTGCTTCTGAAAACAAAGAAAGGAATTTGACTCTCCTCCCTTCGGCGACTCAGCCGCTCGGTCGGGATTAAAAACAGAGGGCGAAGGTCTGGTTGGAGACGCTTTGCGCGCTTTCTGATGTTAAGCTGATAGAAAATCACGGAAAGAAGGTTCGGTGAAACGTCGCAGGCTTTAAACGGGGCGACACGAGGAGGACGATTCACAATCATCTCACAGGAAAATAAGCCAACGGGTCGGCCCACCAGCGTCGCCCCCCTGGTGGGCAGGCGTGACCTCGACCGTAGTGCTTGTTCAACCTGACGTCACCCACCTGGAGGCTGCACGCCGCGGTCCATCAGCGAGGGGAAATCTGTTACAATTGCATTATCAAGTCCGCGGTCAATCCAGGTCTGAAGCAAGTCTGCTTCTTCTGGATGTTGCTCCTCTAGTTCTACCTGGATGCCACAGAGAAACAGCCACGAGTGTTTGAGGGGAAGAAAAGTCAGTAATTAGCATCCAGTCTTTGGTGGGAATTATCTCCGCGGCTATGTGATTTCCCGCCGTCCTCCTGAGGGCCAATGTGATTATGTTAACAAGGAGGCCATCTGCATCGTGGAACATTACTGCACACTGAAATGGCATAAACAAATTAATCAGCATGAATGTAGTGCCATGCAGAGAAAGCGTTAAGCCGGGGAGGCAGAGAAAGTGTTTGCAGGTGTTTCAGCGAAGCGGCATTGAGATTCGCCGGCGTTTGTTGCAAACACTGTACTATAAGAGCACCATCACAGCATGAAGGCTAAAGCTGAGTACTCGGGAGGAAAAAGGACGAGGTGGCAGAAGCTTGATTTGAAGAGCGCAACGGGTCTTTGGTGGAAAGCCGGTTGCAGGTCTGGATTGGCGCAGCCGGCGAGAGAGCGCGTGTGATTGATTTCTTCGGGTTTATCCCCGAGAGATGAGAAAGTTTGCAAGTCTCGCTCCCTAAACCTATAAATCACATTGATCAGTCGGGGATAATAAGGCCACGCCTGCACATCCCCGGAGAGGGAGATGAGAAAAAAACAATTAGAGGTGCATGGTAACAGACACCTAGATTGAAAGATGTAGAAAGGCAGTGAAAAGAAGGAGGAATGACGATGATCCTTGGATGAACTGACAAGGTGCAGGAAGAAATCATCAAATATAGTTTTCCCTCACGTACGCATCTCCCTCCCCATTGCTGACAGTGTTTGGTAAACCCGACCGGCACACCATTTCCTGCAAAGAAAAGGCACTTTTTCCAGTCAGGACAGGTGTTACTACGGAACATGATGACATATCACCAATAACTTTTAAATATTGTCGCCAAAACCAACGTTGGTTGATTCTACTTAAGAGGTGTATAAGTCTGTGTGCTCCTCTTCCTCCGTAGAGCACCGTTACAAACAGATCAATAAGCCGCACTATTGCACAGGGAGACGTGCGTCTTCAAACACACATTTCACGCCCAATGCCACATTTATCTGGCACGGCAGCTGGCTTCTCCCAGCTTCATCCATCTGGTGAGGCTTGAAATAATGGTTAGTGTCCGACGAGGAATAATCCAACCGGTTCAGAGCCCTGAAGCCAACACCGTGTTATTGCTGCATCCTCTGTAGTGACCAGCAGGGGGCGACTCCCATAGAAGTCTATGAGAAAACGACCGCACTTCTCTCTTGATTTATTGTAAACAGATTGAGTTTATGGTCTCAATCTCAGTTTTGATTCAAACAAAGTGTTTTCATAAGGTTAGCGTAGCATCAGTTAATTGTATTTCTTTGTTAGAAGAGCAAAGAACAGAAATAGAGCAAAAAGAACTCCACCAGAGGCTTTTCTTCCTCGTTGGCCCTCTTCCCTGTCGAGCCCCGGCAAGCGTTTGATTGGCAGATGGTTCATCCAATGACCTGCCAAGTATTCTTTGAAAGGGCCTGTCCTTTTCCGCGCGGTTTCCAACGACTACCTCTCAGAAGATTCTGGGTAACGAACCATCTGGCTCTACATGGTAACCGCAACATCCCGCCGCGCCAAATACTCACAGCGGCACTCGATGGGGATTAATCTGCCTCTGAAAATGGTCCCTTCCAACTGTGGTTTTCCCAGTTTCAGTAACTTATGATGCAAACTAGTGACAGCTGTTTTAAGTAGAAGGAAAAGAGTCGTGGATGCGGCTACGCTTTTTAAATTCATTGTAACTATCTAATTGACTACTTCTATTTCAACTTTGGCAACTCTGTGTTAACGCCAACTTTGACCGCCGGCGCTTAAATGGTACCTGTAACGCCACTTATCTATAGCAAATTGTAAATTGGCTTATTTGAGGAAATTGCACTTTCTTGTTTCTTGTTCTCCTGAGTTTGTACCCTTTGGTTGAATGCACTTACTGTACGTCGCTTTGGATAAAAGCGTCCGCTAAATGACATGTAATCTAATGTAATGTAATTTTTACGGTTACAATGAGGCTTCGCAGGTGTTAAGAATGGAGTCACCGTACGTGACAAACGGCCGTAGGTGACATTGACGAAGATATAGAGATTGTTTAAAACATTTTGTAATATTCTATTAGCAACATCAACAGGCTGTTGCGTTGATGATGTCTCGGATGTTCAAGGTTACCGTGACTTCATAATAAAGTGAAGATGTGATATTATCCTCAGTGAACTGCAGGGAAAAGTTTCGTCTCCAAATTCGGACGTCAGCAATGAAACTGACGAGTAAACTTCATCAAAGCAGATTGAAAGATTTCAAACACGGCGTTTCCTTTGGAGGCTGGATGCAGATTATTGAATGACACAGTCAGCTCATAACCATTTCCTCGGACACAGTGGTTTCCTGTGGAGGGGGGGGGGGTACTCGGGACCAGATGATGCGTCTGTGTAGCATCAACCCGGGAGATAACGGGAGAAACGCTGGCGTGACACTGAGGTCCGTTCTGCCTTCTGGGCCGCTGGTCAGTCTCACACTTAAGTGATCGGAAGCGAGTGGCAGCTTCCCGATTGTTCTGTGACTCTCCGGCGGTTTGACGTTTTTTGGGGGGGGGGGCCGTCGCAGGCTTCGTGATGGACGTGTGCAGCGGCTGCCGGTCCTTCTGTCTTATTCGTGATGCAGCTCCTTGCTGCTGTAAGAAGCTGTTAAAATAAAGACGAGAGGAAAGGAACCTGTCACACCGAACTCGCATCAGACACAATAAAACCGCTTTGAAATGCAAGTAATGACGTTTTAATTACACCAAGGTTTTCTTTATGAAGGGAGGTCCAGTGCCACTAATGCTGATTACTGTACGGACCTACTGGGGATGTGAAATTAGAGCGAAAAGGAGTCTGCGCCATGCGGTCAGGGGATGAATCAAAACCAAATGAGCCACCGGGGGGCCGTGAGAGGCGAATTAGGTTTGTGAAGCGTCCCGTTTGTCCGTATTGAATCGGCGTCTCACTGCAAACACAACTGTCACGCGGAGTCCGTCCTCGGCTCGAAATACCAAACGAGACACACAGCTGCTGCGCGGCGAATTGTCGGTGCGGTCCGGCCGCCCGACAACAACGCGCGCACAAATTATTTAACTGACAAGCCAGATGACGCTGGAAAAGGTGTTCTGAAAGCCCGTCAACAACATGCAAGATGGATGTGTTGTTGTTTTTGTGCAAAACCTGCAGAGGAGAGAAAAAAACAAAAGAGCATGGCTCGGGACCCCCCCCCCCCCAAGATCCAAACAGGTCCTGTTCACTGACAAACTACCGCGTCCACGTCGACTTCTTTTAAAAAAAACGAAGGGCTTTTGTTCCCTAAAACCAACAAAGTGGTTGCCGTGGGAAACCGTATGCCTAATGAATGAAACCCGAAAGGACCGAGCAAATCCACGACACCCGAGCCGCTAAAACGTGCGTCAAGCACCAGAATCTCGGCCTGCAAATGGAAAACTTATGAAAACCTTTTAAAAATGGAAAAAAAAGCAAAGGAACCTTCTGTCTTTGCAGGGAACGACTCAGTCAGCCATCGGAGAAGTTAGTTGTTGAAAGAAGTGCAGTAAACAAGCTTCATGAAGAGATTGGTACAATATCGTGTTGTGTCGTGTTGCTATGTTACCTTCTTACCTAAAGGACTCAAGCTTAACACCTGCCCCCCCCCCCCTCCATTACTGCATTAATGATGAATGCTGCCATCCTTTATGTTCATCCATTTACAGACGTGTTTGAGCACCTGTTGCACACAAATGACTCTACTTACTGCTCATCTGCATCATCTGCATCATTATCGTCCTCGCTCGTCGCAGCAGATCATGATCAGGTCATTAAGATTCTGATTCTGATTGCCAATTAATGCCCCCCCCCCCCCCCCGCCAGGCATCCTTTGCCTCCCAGTGTTTGGCAGATGTTGAACTTTGGGTGAGGGGTTTGGGGGGTTTGGGGGGTTATCAGCCCACTGCAGCCATTCACAGATTGTGAATATTAGGCGTAAATATTCCGCTGACTGCAACTCACATCTGCTCGGCCCGTAAAGTGAATCCTCAAAGTGAATTTTCACCGTCAAATTACCAAAAACCGCATCGTTGGCCGCCATTGTTACAAACGTACCACTATGTACATATATTGTATATATTTATATTATGTTCTATATTATAATGTCTCATAGCCCCTCCCTGTCTATTACTTACCCACTGTCTCACGGCCCGTTCTTTTGCACGTTTTAGCTCTTCTTTGGCTTTTCTGATTTCTTCCACGCCATCACCCGGGGTGCCATGATTGGAGGCAAACCCGGCGTCCTCGCTGCTGATCAGCTGACCGCGGCGTTTGGGTCCGATTGGACCCGGATTTACTGTTGTGCCTCCAGGACGCTTCGAGTGATGACAGGAAATGTTTCGCCCGCGATTTGGCTTCGGCCTCCCCGTTATGCCGCATAATCATGAAGAATAGGAAGTATAAAATGTACGGGACGTGCTGCCAAACCCCAGGAGAGGGGTGACCGTGTGTGTGTGTGTGTGTGTGTGTGTGGGTTCACAGCTGGGTCCTCACAAAGTCACAAAGTGCCTCTGTGTCTGAGGCCCTCTGTCTCCACGGGGACAGCAGAACTGTAAAGGACTGTGAGCAGAACAAGCGCCCCCCCCCAGCCAGCTCTCTGGGCTCTTCTGGCCCAGTAGGCTTTGAGGGGAGGGCCGGTGCTGGACTTGAGCTCCCTTGGGATTACCCCAGCTTGGGCTTCTGGCTCGGCTTGAGACAGAACCCCGGAGAGCTTTTGGGTTTAGTGTGCGTTTGTGTGCGTTTGTGTGTGTTGCATTATGGGTTAGGGAGGGCGAGTGTGGTTCTGTGCATCTGCTACTTCGCTCCCCGGGGGAACTGCCAGGAAGGTTTGCCTAGTTTTCACCTCCATTAGGACAGAAGGGCGAGTTTATTCTCACACGTCCATATGTGGGCATAGTTTATTTGAATGATAAACTGATAATAATATATAACGTAACATAACCTAAAAAAACGGCTTCAAAGGGAACAACGACCGAATTCACACAAACTGGCACAAAGCAGCTTTAAAGAGACCAAAATACGACACTGAACTGAACACGCGTCCATGTGACCCGCTGTGTGATCAAGCTGACCACGGCTGCTGCTGGACACGCACCAGAAGGTCCACCTCTTAAAAAGCACCTGACACGCATGCGAAGGTCAAGAGGCTCCTTCTTTTAGGAGGTCAAACGTCTGCTTACTGCCAGCACGGAAACACTGAGGGGAGACGCGAGGGGGTTTTTGGTTTGTAGGCCACAGGAAATCCTCATTAAGTCTCAGGATTAGAGACGGATGTGCATCAGGTGTGACTGCGGACAATTTCCTGAATACAAAAATATGTCAATATAGACTCTAATTACTCCCCGAGAGGAGTATGTTGGTATTTCTTTCATCGGCACAACGAGAGAAAACAGTTTTTCCTCTTCCTGTAATTACGAGAAAACTCTCGCTGCAGAGGAGATGGAAAGTAAAGAGCCTGTTACGGCGATGCGCTGCAACATTTACAAGTAAAGCCTCCATCTTTCACAATTAGAGCAAATGTCAACCAGGGAGGAAGTGTGAAAAAAACCCTGCTAATTGAAAAACGGAGAGAGATTCCTCCTTGTTTTCTGGAGGGATGTGGAGGGAAATCGGCGTTCGCTGTCGAGGCTCCAATGGAAACTTGTGCCGCTCTTGGCAGGGGGGGGGGGGCGGGGAGGGGGGGGCGCACGAAAAACCCCGTTCCTCTCAACAAACCGCTCTGGTCCTCGGCCGTGCTTTTCATATCGCGCACAACATGCTCGGCGAGTCAACCAAATATTTCCGCGGCGTCGGTATTTCCCGCAGAGTTAAATGCGTCTGCAGCTCGCGCGCGCAGGGGAACCTTCCGGGCTGCCGCCATGCAAAGTGCATCAGGCCCAGCCAGAGGGGAAAAAATAAAAACAGGCATCACTCCCGGCTGCATAAAAAGCAATCTTCTCACATCTTCCACTGCCTGCACGAGTGAACAAGGTCGGTCACCTGTGGAGGGAAAAGAAAATGACTGCAAGCGCACAATCAGCCCCGATGGAGACGTCAGATTCAGAAAAAGGCGCAGGCGGCTTATCAGAAACCCCGCAGAATGCATCGACAAATGAAGAAGAAAACACCACGTGACTTTAAGTTTCCTTTCTTCTAGTCTGAGCGCGAGCCCGGCCCGCGTACGGCTGCGTACGCCCGACACACATTTATCTTACATTTCTTGGAGATACTGTGTCACGGGTGACCTTTCACGGAAAAGGAATAATCGGGTTATTTTTTACTTTCGGATCCGGCTGACATTTCCTCGTATCAGTCGGATGGCTTTTGACATAAAAGCCGAGGAGGAACATCTGCAGGGACCTTCTTCAGCGTTGTAGAGAGAAAAAAAAGAATAATAATGAGAGGAAACGGTGCGTCTTTTTAATGTGCGGATACAAGGAGAGCTGTGACCTGTCTTTGGCAGACTTGTTCAATCCACCACGGGGACGTCACAATAACACGGATTCCCTAAAACAAACAGAAGAAGAAGCAGAGGCAGTTTCTGTTGTTCTCTTGGTATTGGAACTTCAACTCTCCCCAGAAAGTTGAGAAGTAACAAACATGTATTTGTTTGTTGATTCCTCTTTACAGAGCAAGATAGAATCTCTTTTATCTTTGACAGGGTTGGTATTTTTTTGTGGAAAAAGGAGTTTTCCAAACGACATAAACATGCAGAAACCTCCGGAATAGAAGACAGAAGCCGATCGCTTTACTTTGCTGCTGTCACATCTTTCTGTCTGCGGCTGATTTTCACTAAAACACAAAATACATAATTCCAATTCTAAGCTTTGATTTGGTGATTTCTTTGGCAAGGAAGCTTAGATGGAGCGCATCATATCTTCATGGGGAGCTCCTCTTCAAGGAGTACGTACATGTTTCACCTCCATGTTTCACCTCCACCTTTCACTTTTATGTTTCACCTCCACGTTTCACCTCCACGTTTCACCTCCACGTTTCACCTCCATGTTTCACCGCCATGTTTCACCTCATGTTTCACCTCCACATTTCACCTCCATGTTTCACCTCCACCTTTCACTTTCATGTTTCACCTCCACGTTTCACCTCCACGTTTCACCTTCATGTTTCACCTCCACGTTTCACCTCCATGTTTCACCTCCACGTTTCACCTCCACATTTCACCTCCACATTTCACCCCCATGTTTCCCCTTCACCTTTCACCTTCATGTTTCACCTCCATGTTTCACCTCCACGTTTCACCTCCACATTTCACCCCCATGTTTCCCCTCCACCTTTCACCTTCATGTTTCACCTCCATGTTTCACCTCCACGTTTCACCTCCACATTTCACCCCCATGTTTCACCTCCACCTTTCACGTTTCACCTCCACGTTTCACCCCCACGTTTCACCTCCATGTTTCACCCCCACGTTTCACCTCCACGTTTCACCCCCATGTTTCACCTCCACGTTTCACCTCCATGTTTCACCCCCACGTTTCACCTCCACATTTCACCCCCATATTTCACCTCCACGTTTCACCTCCACGTTTCACCCCCATGTTTCACCTCCACGTTTCACCTCCATGTTTCACCTCCACATTTTACCCCCATGTTTCACCACCACATTTCACCACCACGTTTTACCACCACGTTTCACCTCCATGTTTCACCCCCACGTTTCACCTCCATGTTTCACCTCTGATGGGAGAAAATATCAAATAACTTTTTTGTATTGCGAATGAAACAACAACTCAAATGGCTTCTCAGCACATTTGCGAAGTGGACATCAGCCGATTTGAAGCAGTTGCAGTGTCAAACAAAGTAACTCAGAGGAAGCGCATCGTTCGCCCCGGGGAAGGAAGCGCTGCATCGTGAGGATCCTGCCGATGAACGCTCTCCTCAGAGGAAGCGGCGTTCCAGGTTGGCGGGGTGCACGAGGTTAACGTGACATGACGAGGACGGGGAGGTTCCAGGCTGCGTACGATGATCGTCTCTGTCATTTTTCCGGGCCTCCGTGTACTGAACATCCAGCGGGGAGCCGGGTAACGCTGATTGGCTGAGACTTGGCAGCCTGCTGCCTCTCTCCCTCCCCGAGAGTCACGAGGAGACACATCGGGATTGCCTTTGTGAGGAGGCGGTATGAGAAATCTGAGCCGATGTTTATCGCTTAATAAGTGAAAGGAAGTGCTGTGAAACGCTGTGGTGGTGGAACAGAAGCACTTGAGATGTTCCAGTTGGGCGTTGCCAACTATTAATGCCTCATGTGTCCTAAATTCATTCACTCAATGTAGTTAAATCCACATTTTATGGATCTACAGCAGCGGTGGGCCATCAGGTCCTAGACCTTCTCTGCTTGGACAGAATCAAGTTAAAGCTATTTCATAATTTAACCTATTTTAATAAATACACTTCATGTATTGTTACATTGTTTTCTCATTTTCTTCCTCTGTTGCTTCCAGCTTGCAGCTTGCTTTAAAGAGAGCTTCTATCCAATCAGATGTCTCTATGTAAGAGAGGCCCGAGGTCTTGCAGGTACACTTTAAAGTGCATGGGGACTAGATTGTTAGGTATTAAGAGTTTAGGTTACACGTTGGGTTTGACAAAATGGGGTTGGGCTGCATTCATGGAGAACGTTTGTTTTAGGCAAATCCCAAATTTCTGCTCCCTTCAGTTCACTGGAAGTGGATATTTACTCTGCAGTCCATATTTAAAAGTATCAGTGCTGAACTGTAGTTTGGTTCAGTTTGGACAGGAGGCTGGTGAATGAGAAATCACAACTGATGGGAACGAGGGGAGAAAAATTTTCTTTGTGGGCGGAAGAAAACCGAGTAAAATATATCACAGTACCTCCAGGAGCTCTCAAGCCAGCACAGATGTGGTCCCTTTTTGTCCCGTTTGATTGGAAGTAAATTACGAGAGCAGAGAAGAAAACCCTGATTGGAGTTCCTTTCTCTTGATGCGTTTTAACTTCAGCCCAGGCGTCAGGGACCAGAAGCAGCGATCAGAATGCCAGAAGCAGCGTCGCTGGGAAGACAAAAGGACCGTGGGAAGGTGGTGGTGGTAGTGGTGGTGGTGGGGGGGGGGGACCTGGCAGACCTGTGTTCATGCATTTGAAGGAAGGAAGACGACAAAGGGAGATAGATGGGGGATTGAACGTGACCAAACAAAAGTTCATTTCTTCTCCAGCGAGGGTCCATGAAGAATGAGAATCTTGTCTTGATGGATTTTGGTCGCCATTATTTTACCGGTTAATAATGAAAACCATTTTCCACTGAGATACTCTTCACAGTCAAGGTGAAGAATGTGAATCATCCCACTTCAGAATAATTACAGCTGTGCATTCAAAATATGTGAAGTTGCACTTCTTTTGTCTGTGGCTTAAAGATGGACGAGTACTCAGCGGAACAACAAGATCCCAAGATGTCCCGGAGACTTTTCAAGGCTTCCTTTATTCTTTGTTCTTTTATTCAGAAATCTAATGAAAATACCAAAACCCCAAAAGTGCTCCCGACCCTGACCTGCGCAGCCCAAAGCCCACTCGTACTTACAATGTAGAAGGTGCATAAATATTAAGTCTCATTTAAGGAGAGGCTCGGTACGTTCCTGAGGCTCTGTAGGTTTTAGCAGACGAAGAAGGCCGCAGGAGACGGTGCATCCGTCAGGGACTGTTTCAGCGGCGCTACCTCACACCTGCAGGCCGGTGGAAACAAAGCGCAGCGCTCTCTCTCTGATGCCCCGACGCGATTGCTCTGCAGAGACGTGCGCATGTTTCCAGCTCCTCCGCCCACTCATCCGCACCAGTTCACCTGTGGTCCGGCACCCATTGGCGTACTGAAACGTATGATGGTGCACTTCTACACGGCCATCGCGGAGTCACCGTCTGGTACGCTGCAGCCACAGCCAAGGACAAGGGCAGGCTGCAGCGCGTCGTCCGCTTCCAGGACCCTGAAGCGAGTTAAAAAGATTGTAGCCGAGCCCTCTCAGCAACCTCAGCCTTCAGGTCAAAGACATTATTTATCACTAAATCAGGGGGGGGGGGGCAAAAGGTCCATCAACCTCGTTGCCCCGCCGTAAACTTCCCCTTAATTACACACAGAGGAAGGTTTGAATCTTTGAGTCATTCCTCCCGTCGGCCTAACGACCCCCCCGAGACTCTGCGGTGATCGGAGGACTGTCATCGTTTCAGAACATTTGCCTGATCAAACAGCGGTTTGTCGAACCACGAACCCGCGAGAGAGGGAGGGAGAAGCGGCGCATCGAAGTTCTGACGTAATCCAATTAGCACGTGAAAACCTTTGTGTCCTCAAATGTCCATTAGCGTTTGCCCGTGTCATGAAAAATATACGTCCTTCTCCTCCGCCCGGTTGCTGTCGACTTTTCCTGAGCAGAAAAAACATAAACACATTTGCATTCTATGCAAAAATAGAGCATGTCCGCGTCTCAGCGCCTTGAAAACATGGAGGAGATTTGCATATTGAGTGGAATTCTATTACAACCTCCAGTATTTGAGGACAAGTTTGTGAAGCTCTGTGCTGCACCTCCCTCACAGATGCATTATTCAGACCTTCTTCACTGCCTGTTGCTCGCCATGGAGGAGCAGGAGGAAAACGACTTGACCACGTTAACATACATTTACGCGTGACTTTATCCAGCAACGGCATATTCCTCCCTACAATACTAAACAAAATGCATATTTAGCATTAGTCATATAATTAACCCTCACATCTGTAGTATTAAAAGAGCGACGTGGCGTCTGGATGAGATTCGCCGATGAATCACGTTTTCTGGAGCCCGTGTGATGTTTCTCCGGAGGACCGTTACTTGGTGCCGGCGTTTACAGGACCATGTGTCCCCGGTGACGCTCTTCAAGCTTCTCTGCAGGAATAAATGGCCCGAGGAGCTGTGATTAAGTCACGTGGCAGAGCGAGAGATGCATCATCTGATGCAAAGTCCCACATTATCTACAGGAAAACTCGACTGAGAATAGTGAAAGTGGTGGAACGCTCACATGTGGCACAACAGACTTTTTGTGTTAATCAACTTTTTATTGTTTTGTTAAAACCTTTTCAACGTTGTATGTGTTCTTATGCATAGAATTTAGTATTTGTGTTGCGTCTGACTGCTCTTTATGTCGAGGAATATGCACACAATAATATCAACGGACTCAAAATCCTTTGGTTTCTCTTTTTTCATCCCCTTTGAGTTGTTAAAATGTGCCCGTGTGTAATTCGGCGAAAAGCTTCCTGATTAATTAACTGATTAATTCACCTTTCGGCCACTTTGTTCAGCTTCATATTGCACACGACACAGTTCAGAGTACCTGGGCCCTAATTGTCTTAATGGCTAATGGGTTTCACAGGAAAAGACCCCTTTCTGTTCTGCTTCTTCGCCCCTCGCGGCTGGTTGTGTTTAGTGAACACGGAGGGAACTTTTTTTAATAACGAAATGCAAGATCTGCATGTATCCCACTTATTTGAATAAGCGAGTGTCTGCGGGGCCTCTTATCGTCCCCACCGCCTGTTTGCGTTCACCTCGCTGTGTTTTTTAATGAGGCCTGATTACGTGATCCCGCTCCGCCGTACTGGAGCTGCGTCTCCCCTCGAAGCTCAGCGAACACGGCGCCGCCTGCCGCCTGCGGGGCGCCGTCCTCCCTTCGCCAGCCTCTCGGGCCCGTTGCGCGTAACACGGCGCTGCTGAGAACCTGAACCAGCGACTTGAGGGAGAAGGCGCGTAGGTGAAGCGCAGGAGAACGGCAGAAGGTGAAAGACCTCGGGGTTCCAGCTCCGCCGACGAGAAGCAGAGAAGAAGCAGAAATCTTCGGCGAGTCCCTTTTATCGACCTCGGTCCTTCCATGGGCGCCGTTGCTTCTTTTCTCCTGCTTCTTTATTTCTGTTGTTCTCGTTACGAGAGGTTGTTACGCTGACGCTTAAGCGACGGAGAGAGAAGAGTCTTTCTGAGAGCTGTGAGGCGATGGCTCATTTTGAGAGGAATCCTGGTGAAAGGATCTCACAAGACTCCTCTTTGTTCGGGCGTTCGGAGCTCGATAAACAGCTGCGTCGTTTTCATGTTCGATGGGGAAACGCGGGGTTCTGAGCTACTGCTTCAAATTAATGAGAACCTCTTTTTCACCAAATTTCCTTTAATCAGTGTTTCCTTTCCTTGCGTGTTTCCTTCTGAGGAGCGCTCCTCGTGATACACAGCAGATGTTTGAGGCGTAACCGCCAAAGTGTGTTGACACAGTAATCTTGAAATGAATGGCACCAGTTATCTTATAAAGACACTGCTTCCCTTTGCAAATATCCTTTTTTCACCCAGTCGGCAATCAAGAAACAACAACGAGACTTAATTGAAGGGTGGAAAAAGGGGAAAGCGAACTAATAAAAAAGGCGAATGAGAAGCGTCAGAGGAGTTCCTGACCACAACAATTATCTTACTATCAAAAATCTGAACCACGCTGCAAATTTCCATCTTTACCGGACGGCGCTTCATAGCTAATCAAGTTAACAGGGTTCTGTGAGTTGGTTTAGCGCCATGGAGCTAAAGGCTAAAGCTAACGGCCTGTTAGTGCTCGCTAGTATGAGTAAGACGAGACAGGTATTCCCTTGTGGTTTGGCGCCTTAGCTTAGCTTGCTAACGTGATATTTTTATATTTTAAACAGCATACTTTTACTTTGCCGAACCGTAAGTTGCTGCCTGTAGAAAAACTGAACAGTTCCTAAAATGTTTCTTTTCATCACACCTGTGAACGCGCTAACTACAGTTAGCTAACGTGCTCCTCTGAGTAGCATTATGTAACTGCTGTAAGCCACGCTAAAGATCGTAGCTTACAAAACAACAGTTAAACACACTCCGGGATCCATTCTTCACAATTGGGAAGCACATAAAATCCCAGCCGCCACCTCTTTAAACACTAAGCAGCCCTCCGGCGCTCCTACGCCGGCTCGGCACACACCGGCCCGGTTCAGGGTAGCAGGAGTTTGGCACCACGCAGCGTCTCTGGCAGGCTGCCGCACCGAGCCGAGGCACGGAGGTCTGGGCCTGTGATAATCCCGGTCCAAATGTCCCCTTTCTTGTGCAAACAAATCCCACTGATACGGCCAATTCACAACGAGACGGAGCAGTGCGGGCGGCAGATTTCTGAGTGAGCCCCCGTGGGAGGCTGGACGGACATGAAAGCACCGGCTTGCACCCTCGATCGCCCTTCCCCGTCCTCTTCTGGTGTTTGCCGACATCCTTTAATTTGAGGTATTTGGTGGCTTTCCCGGACCGTGTTGAGAAACAGCTCTTCCAAAAGCCCTCCAGAACCGGCCCGGTGTTCTTTATAAAGAGATCCACAAGCAGGCACCTTCAGTCTGTGGAGAGGGCGAACTGCGCCCCGCCGAGCCGCACAGCGGGCCGACTTACCGGCATTTCTTTGGGTTTTTGTCTGACACGTTTTCATAATTCATCAGTCATGATTGGTAATTTCATTCAAAATGACTTTTATTGTTCGATTTGGAAAGAAATCAACATTTGATTTCACGGCCAACCATTTAAATGCAATTTGCATCCGCCAATTGATTACACTCAAAGTACAAAAAGGAAGAGATGATTATAAACAAATTGCAAAATGGAACTTGTTAACCTTTGTTCATCCGACCGCTAGCTGTTGATTTCAGAAGCCACACACACACACACACACACACACACACACTTCAGCACTCATTTGTTTATCCATTCTGCGGATGGAAACAACAAGGAGGTTTCTGAGCGGCGTTGGCTCCCAGAGGATGGATCCCTTAAAACACACCAGTGATCCCTGATGAGGTGAGTGCATACAATACTCTACAAAAACAAAGATGTGTTTCTTTTCTTACATCGGTGTTCGTGTTGGGACCCTTATTATTCCGTATCGATCTTTGTAATCTGCTCACCCGGGTCGACCTGCACAGAGGCCCTGCAGTCTGCCGAGACCACGTCCTCGCCCTCGGGGAGGTTCACTGCAGCGGCAAAGTCCTTTTCATAATTACGGCCACTGTCATTTATTTGTGATTTGTCCCTCTCAATGATTCGGATTCGTCACCGCTCCGAAACGTCAAATGAATTCCCTGCCTTGGCAAGCAGCCCGCCAATTACCTCCAGGGTCCAACGGTAATCAGCACAACACTCTTGTGTAGATGAGACCAGAAGGGGATCATCAGACAGGGCGGGCGGGTCGGGCCGGCTGGGGGACCCAATACGGGCGGCTCACCTGGAGGTTTGGTTGAAATGGGCCGAGGTCGAGCGGGAAGTTGTCATCCCGCCGTGGCCCTGGCGGCTTCCCGACAGGCCGTCGTGAGCAGCTCCTCCAGGGACGAATTTAATTTCTTAAGTCAATGAGAAAATCAATCTCAGTTGTTGAGTAGAACCCACTCCAGCAGAACATCGGCAAACACTTCCTGCCTTGCTTTCAGTTTTGAATCATACTGAATTGAATATGTGTTAAGATGACGACTTCTGTTTAGCAGCATCTGACAAACTAAACATCTGTTGCACAACTGAGAAAATCAGAGCACCGGGCTTTGATCTCAGCCAGAGAAACTGTGGTTTTTCCATATCGCGTCCGCGTGACCAGCGCCACCCTTTGCAGCCTCCTGGGAGTCGACTTTAGGAGAATGAAACCTGACTTTGCATCTTTATTAGCTGCAGTCTACTGACTAGTTTCAGTCCCGTCTTTGATGAACGCAGATGCATGAAGATCGCCATCACAACACATTGTATGCAATCTGTTTGATGTCTCGCGTCTTCTATTTCCTGGGCCATAACTCACTTTATCGGTGTATATTCCTCGCCACCTTGTCAGACTCAAGCAAATCTATTATTTTTTCCATCACACCGTCGGCTTGTGCAGCGTTTTTTTTTTCTTCGTTTTTCGTTTTTCTTTCTATCCAGTCAGCCAAATAAAAGTGGAACAGAAACAAATCAATGCAGGAGTCCGCAGTGAAACTCCGTGAGAGGATCCGGCCGGGCGTCACCTCTCATCAGTATTCCATGATCATTCGCCGAGTCTCCAAAGAGAGCGCGGCGCCCTTTAATTGTCCCTCCGCAGGAGAGAGACGGTTGAAAGAAGAAGAAAAACACCACATTCACAGAGCCGTCAGGAGGAGCGGAGAGTAAATACGGCCGTCCGTCCGTCACTCGGGCCCCTTGTGCGCCCCATTACTTATCGGCCCGGCAGACGCCCTCGCTGCCTCTGCAGCCCACTCTCGCCTCCTCCGCCGCACACCGGGTTCGCGTTACAGCCGAAGGTTCTCGAGCGAAAACCACGCCGACCCAGGGCGCCGTGTTTTTCGAGCCGACGCGTTGGCCCCCGGTGCAGTAATCAGGGGGCCTCGTAGCGGCGAGCAGCTGGTGGCGGAGCTCGTCCTTCATCTCCACACACTCGGCATTTGAATACGTGCTTTAAGCAAACATCCGTTTTGATATTCAAATGGGGGGGGGGAAAAAACACCTGGTCTGTGGCAGCCGTCAATTATAATCCAGCCGCAGGCTCATTAGTGAAATGAGTTCTCTTAACGGAGATGAAAGAGCATTTTCATAATAAAGTGCTTCAAACAGAGAGTAGAGAACATCCAACCTGCAATGATCACAGGCCGGAGATGCTTGCACGTACATTAAGAATCAGATGAGGTTCAAAGGGAGAGTTTGAGAACATCGGCACCTCTCGGGGAAAACCAAATTGGGCGGCAAACTCAACGACGCAGCGAATAAAAGCGCTTTTGAATATTAAATGATAATAAAAATCTTTATTCGCGCAAACAGAAAAGGAGATGCTGAAGGTAACAAGTCATTAAAACCACAGAGCTCTTCATAAGCCTAATAAAGAAAACTCTAGATCTTCTCTTTGAAATCTCCCTCTTGTGCCTGAGGTTTTCAGCCTTGTTGTGTGACGATAATCAGGTTGAGACTCTGAATCCATCGACAGTGACACTGACTCTCATCACTGGTTTGAGATCGCTCTTTGCATCCAGGTCACGGTTAGAAGTCGTGCTACGTGGTACCTGGAGAGGCTGAAGGTAATATACATGTTTAATAAGCAGTGGAGCAGATAAGTGCATAGAAGGAGCTGAACACATCTACATTCTTCTCAATGAGTGTGAATAAAGAGCAGTCCTCCGTCCTCATCTCCAGGTGATGTGCTGTGAGCTGCTGTCTTCATCATTTCAACCTGTTTTCTGCTGCCGAGGCGGTTTCACAACCTGGTTATTTCCTCCAAGCTCTCGCTGTGCTTCCCCCTCTTTTTTTTTTTTTTTTTTCATCTTCCAAAGTTGACTGCAGTTGAAACTTGAACAACGTGAGGAATAATCGCCCACTTCAAGGTTCACGCTTCCTCCTCCTCGTCTCGACCAGAGGGGACGGGAGCAGTCTCGCATGTGAGAGGGAGACGAGGGGTAATTAACAAAGACGGCGGAGCTTCTCCGGGGACAAACGCCTCGTGCGTCGCCGAAGATCGAGCCCGGCCTCCTCCTCTGATGATTGGACTTGAGAAGGTTATGAAGATGCCGCCGTAGTGTTGGAAAAGTACTTTTCTGTGTCTCTGTGCGGTTTGTGCACTTTGCTAATCACAGACAATCCTCAGCTGCTCATATCTGACAAATTATCACAATTTCATATTTATCAGGTCTCATAAAATTTGAATCAGTTGTTTGAGATGTTTCAGCTGAGGCCGACCGATCGTGCTTCATAAGAAGATAAAATCGATGTCAAAAAAAATGGTTTAAAAGTGAAGCTTAAGCTTCTGTAAAACAGGACCGAGCCGGATCCCCCCGGTGACGAAGCCACTAACTAATAGATGATGTCATCCTGAGCAGCGGCCTGAAGCGACAGCAGCGTCTCTCGACTCCCCAACAGACCTCAATTAAACATCATTCACTCAGAGCTCCTGCTGCTCTGCGCTGCTGGATTTATTGTCAAAGTCTAAAGAAACATATTTGACATACTATCCCGTGATGCCAAATCGATGCCAAACCGGTCATCGGCATGACGCCGTCGTCTCGTCCGGCTCAAGGAATAAACATGTGGTTTATTCTCTTCGTGCAGGAACTGAAACTGTTATTTTGGGGACAATTTGAGCATTTTGCTTAAAGGCGAGAGAAGCTGCCGTTTTTCATTAGTACGTATATTATACTACTGGGAGACTTGAAGGTTTTTCTTCTCACCACTTTCCGTCGACAAATTAATTCTGACATTTGTGAAAAAAATAACAACTTTCATTAATACTTTTTCGTCTGCTAGTTCCCGCCAGCGCTCTCTGGCTGTTTCCCAACGGGGTGAGATTGGGGGACAGAGTAATTTCACTAAGTGAGGGTAATTTCGACCGACTTAAAATATGATGTGTGGTCCTCGCGTTGTCCTACGACCTTCTCGTCTCGCTGAAAGACAGAATGTTTGCAGAGCGATTTGATGGACTTGACGAGTGTCGTCGGTGCTCGGCCATCGGGCGAGTGTTCGAGGGACGGGACGCTCCATTTCTCGCCGTAGGATTTTCTTTCTTTCTAGTGTAACGTCATGGAGACACTTGGACCCGTCTCTCGGGAATATTAATAATTCTCCTAAATCATCGTTTGCAATCTCCTGGTGGGGTTATAAAGATAACTAACCTTGGAGCGTACGGCTGGACTGCACAGCTCCGGCCGGGGACAGAAGCGCCGGCGTACCTGATTAAACCTTTGATTGGCTTTTGTCAGAGGCGCTGATTGATTTCTTCTCATCAGAAACGGCTGCAGCTCTGGAGACTCCGTGAAGGATCACAGTCACAAACTTCCGTTTCAATCCAGAGGCCCAAAGCTCCAGGAACCAAACGCGTGAAAAGGGGAAGTTGGGTCCATTTAAAGGGCCGGTACCCCCGTTGCCTCCGCGTTACCGCAACAGTGTGTCAGCCGGTGCCGTAATCATACACGACCTCCGACGTCGCTGGCGTTTTGCCGAGCCGTCGGTGGGCGTCACTGCTTGTCTTCTGTCCTCCCGAGTGATTGAAGCGACGGTCACAGGTGCAGTGATGTTGTGGTGGGACGGCGAGAACAGGCAGCGCTCAACCAGCCTGATTCAAAGCGCCTTCCTCAACCCGGAGCTTTCGCCTGATTTCTGCATGCAGCCCCGAGGCGAATGCTGCCTCTTCTTTTATTGAAAGCAGCTGGGAGCTCGGATTGACTCACCGAAGAGGCCCGAGGGCTCGGTGCCGCCGCCCCGCTCAATTTTCCGTATCTTATTTTTATACCAGCGGTACAAATATTGACGGCAACACGCTGCTCGACAACCTTATTTCCGACATGCATTGCGTGCTGCTCAAACCTGGCAGCAATATAACAGCACCGTGGATTGAAATGCACAAATACAAGTGCTTCCATCCTCTCAGACGGAAGCAGGAAGAACACAACTGCGTTGATGCAGTTTGCTGCCAGCGTTAACTTTTCATTTCAGGCGTAAATAAGGGAGCAGAGGGGGGGGATAAATCCACGGAGTTGTCTTCTTTCTTCTTTCGTTCTCACGCCGGTGATCAGATTCCAAGGAAATAAAAGGGAAGAATGCAGCTCATTACGCGTTACACCGTTTTTAATATTCCAGATGAGCCTGCAGGGCGTTGCAGTAAACATTAGAGCTCATGTGTGAGCCGGAGGAGATCGTGTTCACTGCTTCCTCATCATCGGTAATACGCAGTCAAAAATAAGTAGCATTTGTTTTAAACAGATAGTGATAATATAAAAATGAGAAAAGAAAAGCTGAAACGTGCTGTTGCATTTAATCATGTATCTCATGTATATAATCAAAACACTACTCCTTTCACCACAGAGAACTGATTCCACAGCTTCTCCTGATTAAACTGAGCTTCTTTTTCCTCTGGGAGGAGAACAGAAAAGAGAAAAGGATCATGTTGAAGTTTGATCCGTGGTCAAAGTTTCCAAAAGGGTTCTTGGTTCTGACCTGAAGGTCAGCGACTCATCGGAGGGTCCGCGAGGGAACTTCACGAGCGTTCCTTCACTCTTCCATCCGCTGTCGCGGTTTGAATCCCTCTTCTGTCGCTGAGAGTCAGAGGCTCTGAACGCTCGAGTGTGCAAACGCTTCTTTCTGCAGCTGGCTTTCGTTGACGTTGGAGCCCTCTTTAATGGCATTTAAAACGCTTCTTTCGATCACATTAACTCCAATTCTGTTCTGTTTTGCCAATTTTGCAATTCAAATAAAACACTTCCTGCAAAGGTTTCACATTAAAAGTCCCCCGTGGTTGCAGCACATAATTCAAAATCCCACTGAGTGAATTACTGAGAGTTAATGGCTTGAAGAGGCGCGGCGCCTAACAATGGTTACGCGCTGGTTTCGTTAGCTACGCCGGCTAGTTCCAGCTACCGAGCATGTGACTCACACCGCTTTCTACAGCAGCCATTTGAAACCATTCATTACACAACATGTCACGGATATTATAGTCTGCTTTAATATTTGAGGAAAGGCTGCGAGTTGAAAATAAGAAGCATTCTTTTTGTATTATGATATATAACATATATAATAATGTTTCTCCCCCATGTTGGCAAGCTAACAGCAGCTAACGATGGATTCAGACTCTACGTACGAAATGCTCCTTTTCTCTGAGAGACTCGTGGCCACGACTGCGTTTCAGGCCGAGTCCTTGCCGTAGTTTGACCCCTCACATATTAAAGTCCTTTAAAGCGTAGACTCGCTGTTTGGATATGCAAAGGACACGACCGGAGACAGACAGCTGATAGCGGGGCCGAGACGCCTCGCTGCAGAGTCCCATATCAGCCGCTATTTGAGATCTTAACGTATTGGACTCAATATCGTGTCTGCTGAGAGATCCTCTCTCTCTCTCCCTCTCTCTGTCTCTGTCTCTCTCTGTCTGTCTCTCTGTCTCTGTCACAATGTCATGTAGTGTCCTAACTTTGTTTGAAACGAACAAAATACAGTTTAAAGAAAGCTTGATTGCAGTTTATTATCATGTTACAAAGTGCTTCACAAAATAAATACACAAATAAGTGTTAGGATGCAGAAGCCCGACGTCCCAGATAGGGACGATCTCACAGGAAACAAGCGACGGACGAAAAGGTAACGAAGTAACACTCATTCGATATCGGTTTGTGGTGAATATTCATATGCACTTTACGTCTGAAGAGAGACTCCATTCTATCGATTTCCATTCTGTCCTCCGTGTCTTCAAGGGGCCATCGTGGCCTTTTTTTTCTCCTCAATCACATCTCTCCAAAACAATGTCACCTAGCAACCGACAAGGTAAAAGGCTCGCCGTCTCGCTCGCTGGATCTCTGTTCGATACACAGCAAGCCGCCCGAGCTCCTTTCTCCTTTTTGATATTTGTCCTGCGACTCGTCCTCTGACGCTGCGTTGACGCCACGGCGGGTTTTGCCCCGTGGGGAGCGGACCCCCCCTTCCCCATGGGACCATCGGGGTGGCATTATGGCCGCTGTCATCCACACGGCCACAACTCAGTCCAGTGGAAACGTTGATTCCATCGATGACACCCCGAGACGTCTGAAGCAGGAGCAACACGTACAGAGAGAGATCCAGATGATCCAGATGATCCAGATGATCCAGGGACGTGTTGTTTGTTCTTCTGCTAAAAGGTGATTCAGTTAAAGTTGTTGTCACCTCGTTTCAAACTTCTCATCTCTGCCATTCTGTTTGGAGAATAAAGATTTCCTCTTTTATAAACTTCATTAAATTGCTGCCTCCTCAATAAGCCTTTAGAATCTCTTCTTTTTATTTTTTGGAAAGTGTGGCGCCGGCAGCCTTTGTTCAGGTAATTAATGCTTTCGCTTTCTGCTGATGAGCTCCCCCGGTCACACGCGGGAGGCCTTTGTGAGGCCCGGCGCTCACAAACAAAGCCGCTGCCATCTCACGTCCCTGCTTTTAGTTTTCCTCTCCCACTCAGACGTGTTTTTCAAAATCCTGCTTTTTTTCCCCCCTTGAAAAGCTGCTCTGAATGAATAGATTCTGTACACAGATGTATTTTATCAAGTGGCACAACACCGGGAAGCTGTTGGATAGTGACACAAAGTAGTGAAGGTTGTTATTCACCACGTCATCACTTGGGTCACTAACGACCTCTGACCTTTGTATCATCACAGGATACATAATCACATCCAACTGTTGCTGCTTTTCCTCCGGCTTGTTCTCGAATCCAGTAATCTGCAAAGGGTTGTGAGTTTGGCCCAAACTTATGAAAGCAAGGAAGCGATGATACGGCGGCTCGGTCCTCTGAACCCAGACGGGAAACTGCTCTTCTTTTATTACCTTTCATAATAAAAGCCCTGACTCTGCAACACTGCTTCCCAGATGGAACTTAAATTAACTCGGAGCATTTTGCAAACACAAAAGCTCCGTCCACAACATTTGAATATTTTGAATTAAGTTTGGGCGACGCGGGTTCCTGCTCTCCTTTAAATCTCCAACACAGAGCAGAGAGGAGGTTTTCTATCCGCTATTCAAGATAAGACGTCTCGTGGAAGCAAAATCCACAAATCTTTAAATTGACCGGCGTACGACAAAACAATGATCTTGCCTGGGGGGCCTCGGTTAGCAGGACGAGGATCAGGCGGATTAAGACGGATGGAAGCTGCCTCATCACAGCCCTCCGTTTACAATTGGCAACAATGGTCCAGGAGATGTGGAAGCGATCAAACAAGCAGAAGGGAGTCAGATCCAAACAAAGCGCCGGCGGTACGATAAACTCCGCGATTATGCCGTTTATTTGCATTTAGATGGTTTCATCCGCTGCGCCGCAAAGTCGGTTCCTTTGCGTCGTCGTTCCAACAAGAACATTAAAGGAACGAGTAAGAGGCTATGCAGCGATCCAGCAGGCGCGGCGTGCAAATTAAAACCCAAACCAAGAGGAATCAGCGGCCGTTAGGGGGGCGGGATAACTCACTGGCGCGGCGGTGCGGAAGGCGCCATCGCCCGCCGCCCGCCGCCAAAATATTCAAAATATACAGCCGAGCAGAGAGCTAAACCACGTGATCGCGCACGAGAATCAGTTACCTGATCTGCATGGAAAAACCAGCCCGGTTTCCCCTCAGGGTGTGTCCCCCTCTTCAGCCTCATTAATGATGTCAGAGTACGGAGGGCGGAGGGACTATTGCTGCCTCGGTGGGCCGTGTCCTAAATGACTCCTGATTGCAGGGATTTAGCCCGAAGGGAGCTAAAAGCACATGGACCCTGTGTGTTTTTTATTTATTTTTTTATCACGTCGGGGACGAGGGAGAAAGAAAGGGCCCCGTTTTGTTCGCCGGGGGCGTTCAGACAAAGCTTAACCGTGAAGGAGGGGAGAGAGAGGAGCCAGGCAAATAAGGACGGGGCGAAAAGTCTCTCCCCGCCTTGACAGACTTAAGTAGCCTATTACACGATGGCGAGGCTTTCATCTATTACTTCAAGGAGGCAGAGGAGATAATCACCACTGTTATTCCCCATCTCATGTGCCCCAAGCCGCCTATTACCCCGCGGCCCGCAGCACGCCGCCGAACACAGAGAGGGGGGGGGGGCTCTCTGTTTGTGGTCGCTCTACACGCCGAGGGTTTTAGTACGAAATAAAAGAGTTTTTCTCTCTTTGTCACATCGGCCTCCTTTTGTTTAAAGCGGAATATCGAAAAAATGGCCAACCGCTGGACGCCGGCTGTCGCCCGAAAAATCTCCCCCCGAAACACCGCTCGGGCCCCGCCTCGTTATGTCCCGTCGTCACGCGTTCACCTGTGCGGGAGGGGCGTCAGGTGTTTGCCCCTTATCGCCCCCCTCCAGCCTCGCCCCAAAAGACCATAAGAGAGAAGGATCATTTACTGGGTCATTTGTTCTGCTAATCAGCTCTCTGATTACCGCCCGTTACAGCCGGGGGGGTCATGGCCTCCCCTCCTCCTCCTCCCCCCCCCCGGGACCTTGGACTTGGACGCGTTGTGACACGTCGTCTCACGCAAACAAGCAGCCGCCCTGCGGCCGCACGTCGGGGGCCGTTGACCTTTTAGGGGGGGAGTTCTGGCGTGTTTGGATCGGCTGCAGTTGTTTGCTTCGTGCAAAAGGCTCATTGGCTCATGAGACCTGAACTGAAACAACAAAAAGACACAATGCAAAAAGTCTTCAATGAGGTGAATCTCCACATACTACTAGTAGTAGTTTTGCATGTTGTAGCACAAACGCTGATGTATAACGCTGATGTAACACGATAAGAAAGTCACACCCACAAGGTTAATTTTTACTCCTTGTACTCATACTTTCCTTTTTCTTTTAATTGAAGTAATTTCCCAGAGTGCTTTTGCTACTTTCACCTCACGCAACCCAAATTTGAAAGTCTAATCTTTAAATAGGGACACATCAATGCATCATTTCTATGAAATAAAAGGGGCAACTATTAGCTCAAAAGAGCTTCTGGACCATGTGCTTCTCCGTCACACCAGACCAAATTTAACGCTGTGTTTGCCCTGCAGCAACATGGCATGAAACAATCCATAATGCACGGAGTTGTGGGTATGAGCAGGTAAGACGTGGCATTTAAAGGTGAGAGGGCTTTTCCTGTCAGCGCACAGACGACTCGCCTCATCTTCATCTTTTAAATCTCCTGTTCATCCACAGCTTTTTATTCCTGCCTCTCACATTTACACCATTGGCATCCACGAATTACAAACCATGCCCACGTAACCGGAATCACGGCGCGCTTTGATGGACGAGGACTTCGTCGTGGCAGCAGATTTGCAGGAGATGCGGAGCTGCCGGAGAAGAAGATCCACGCGCACACCAACAGGTATATCAAAGTTTGGGAGTGATAGCGAAGAGCGCAGATAAGTCCTTCTTACTTATGGAAGCTACGAGGAGTGGAATTAATCGGCTTCCTCTGGAGACCCCCCGCCGACAAAATCTCTAACCTGGCTGGATGACAGCTCGTCAAAAGTTTCTTGAGCCTGTGAGACGTTTGTGTTGAAGTTGTGACTCTGTAATTCTCCTTAAAGTATTTCACAGCGAAATAAATCGGAAAACTGTGGTTTTAGACGACGGAATGTGTCCAGGTGTTTTGTGTCCTCTCGTTCTGCCCAGTGGAGCCAAAGCTTCAGGTGTCAAAGCTGGATTATCTCTGCTGACCAGCAGGGGGCGACTCCTCTGGTCCCATAGAAGTCTATGAGAAAACGGCTCTTGACTTACTCCCTCAGTAAACATTGTAAACATGCGTTAATTGTCTCAATCTCTAGTTTCAAGTCTTCTTCAATGCAGACGATGTTCATTTGGTGAATTATAGTAGACCGACGGCCCAACGGGCTGCAAGCCGTCACCATGACTACGTCCACGTCTTTCCGTCTCTCACTGCTGGTTAAAACAGACAACACTTGTCTCTTCAATGTCCCTTTTAGCGTTTGATCACGGAGCATCAACCGTCAGGTCGACACGCTCCAAAATCGACATCTGATGGCGTGAGCATGAGCCGGACGGCGAGGGGCGGGCCGGGCAGCATGAGGGCGACTCGGACAATTCATCAACCGTAGTTCTCAGCGGAGAGAGGAGCCCAGCTGGGAGGTAAATCAATGGACATTTCCTTTTTCTTTTTTTTTTGTAGTGGACCACAGAACGATTTTATTATGACTTCATATCGATCCCTCGTGGAGGAACGAATCAATCAGATTTCTTTTGTTGTTCATCTCCGTGTCTCAGTCCTGCTGCAGCGCTCACCTGGCTCAGGGTACGGAGGTTGTTGTAGGAGGAGCCCGTCTTCCATCACGGAGACCCGTTCCAGGCTCCAGGTGAGCAGCTCCGTCTCTGACTGACACTCTTATTGTCTCTGCAAGTCTATTATAATTAGAGGAGGATGATCAAACTTGTCAATATAATTCATTCAATTATTGAAGCGCCCGAGGCGCCGACGGGGAGGATGTGAAGATGACAAAGACGTGAGGGCTGAGCTGCAGCTCCGGGCGCTTTTCTTTTTTAAATCCAGTGATATTTTGAAAGTTTCCCACAGGTTGATTGTTTTTTAAATGCCAAGAGAGAAGTCGTCTCGGGGGACGCGACAGACAGCGAGGACTTTACACTTTGAATTCCTGATTAAACCAAAGTGCCTTTGGGTTTGGAGGGAACTATTGTTTTTTTTTTTAGGTCTGCGCCAAACGAAAGATTACGGACTGAGCTCACGGTGATTTTATAATTAAACCAATTTTATACTGAAAACAACACATATACACAAGGCACAGCGGGCAAATGGGACTGAACATATTTAAAACACAGTTCACATGAATTATACAGTCTTGTCTTGGTGGAAAGGAGCCGCGAATAAAATTTGCAACCCCATTGAGACAGAAATGACCTTTGACGTGAAGCCCTTTGTGACATCTTGGGAAGGTGGTTAAAAGAATGAACGCGGCTCACGAGGGGCTTAGTCTAGTGAAAGTCTATTTGAGATCCATCTCCATCCCCACGTTGTTGTTCGTCATCACCGCCCGTGAATCAGAAGATCCCACTCTGCCCATCCGGAGCCTGTTCACAACATCAAACATGCATATTCAACATGTTTATGTGTGAAAATGTGGGTATTGATCAAGCTGCATGACCTCCTCAATAATCTGCGCCTCCGGGGCCGCGTGCACGCCGCGTGCACGATCTCAGGGAATTAACACGAACGCATCTGGGCTGCTGGAGTCTCCTCCGTGCTCGGGTGTCGGCGGAGCGGAGAGGAGTTTGCGGGCGAAGCAGCAGGCCGTCGGACTCGGTTGGTCGGAGGTCGATTAGGTGGTGCAGCCGCCCGGGGCGACAGCAGGCGGCACCTTCAGGTCACGAGTCTGTTTGTTTGTCACGTGCGATAAAAACAGATCAGCATCAGTAGATTCTGGAAATGATCGTCTTGTTGCTTTTGTTACACACACACAACCTGCTGAAAATAGTTCCCCCAAGAAATGCACCAATAGGAAACTATAAGAAAGGCTCCACATGTGTGAGCGGTTTTTAAACATGAAGCCCTTCGTGGGAGGGAACGGACACATGGAAGGGAAATCGTGACGTATCAACTGAAAATGTTGTTCTTTGTCTTTTAATTAGATTTTTTTAGAGTGACATGAAAATGGCAAAATTAAAAGTAGCTCAGAGAAAGCGGTTAAACTAATTATTATTGATAAAAATGGAGTCAATGACAGTTTTACCATGTGTATATTTTAAGACACTTGCTGCCTTTCTTAATGTATAACTCTTTTTTCTAAAGACCACAGTCAACAATTTCATGCCTGGAAGAAACGGAAAGCAACACTGGAGGTGAAACCAGCTGGCAGCGGTTCACATTTCAAATTGTTTCTGCTGCAGTCTCAATTATTAACAACGATATATAACACCTCATACGTTAGCCTGCGCCGCTGAGATTACAGGCAGGCAAACAGCAATGCTAACAGACCACGAGACCAACATTTACATAATATACATCCATAATATACCAAGTCACGATTTCATTAAAAGCTTTCTTTGGGCCGAGAGAATTAAAACACTGAAAAGTAAAGATAAAACACCTGGAGGTGTCTCTTGTAAAGAGGCATCTCTTTACAGAACGTGATGAATCTATATAAATCTATATATATATATATTTATGTTATATGTATACCACAAGATAAAGGTTCCATGAAAAATAAGAGCATGAACTCTCCTGGGTGAAAGTCCTGCTTCGCTCTTTATTCTGCATCACCTTCCTGGCTCTCAACAACAGGAATAATACACAAGCTGATTAAATTTGTAATCATATTTTAAGGGAGATCCGCCTGAAGGAGAAGACACAACTCGGTTATAGTCAGTGTCTTTATATCGGACTCCCTAAAACACGGCAGGAATCGATGACAGTGACACGATGCTCCACGGCGTTGAGTATTATATCTACACAAAAGCAATTAAGGAGTTCAACAGACGGGCGGAGAATCCATGACGCTCCCATCCTTAAGTAAACCAGTGAGTCTCTGTGGTGGAATCCATAAATCACCGGAGATGATGACAGACCGCTTTCCAGTTCTTCTGTCTTCAGAAAAAGCAGCAAGATGAAATATTATTTGAAAGTCCAGTTTGTAGATCTGAGAGCAAAGAGTTGTGGATGCGAATCTTCTCTTCACAAAGTGAAGCCACCAACGCTCCCGCCATCAAATAGGAAACGGCCTTTTCTTCTCCCACAGCTTCTGGAGCACAAGCTTTGTTTGCCTTTAATCACCATTGGTATTCCTACAGTGGATCCCGGTCCAAGTTTAGGACGTCTTTGGGTCCAGAACCAAGTCCTAGAAAGGATTCAGGGTTCAGGCTTCAAAAAGTAATATTTCATCATGGATGTTATTGAAGACGGGCCCCAGCACCAGTGGAGGCCTCAGAGTCCGACTGTGAAGTCTGGCGAGATGCTTCTCAGGCGAGTTCATTTCAGCACATTAAAGTTTTTATGCAATAAAAGTGCAGAAAAGGAGGACATTTAGAAAAGCAATGAAGAGCAGTGGTGGAAAAACGAAAGACGCTGTAAATATAGAAGAAGTTGCAGTGCAGGAAAAGTCTCGGCTCGTCGTTTAAAACGTTTAAAGGGCTCCTTGCGTCATCAATCTTTACCTGATGGATTTTATCGTCCTCGGGGACAAAGTCTCAGCATTAAATCCATTGGTCTCCAGGTGAGAACCACCGCTGACCATCTCTGTGGCCCCGCCCACTCTCACTTGCCCTTGAATCACTGATTTTTCAGTTGAAGATATTAAATTAGAAACATTCAATGGTTATAATAATAATTAAAATAATGACATTTTAGTATTGTTTTCATTCGACAGAAGAGCTTGAGAGCTTCAGGCGCTCTCGTCCCTCCACGCTCGTATTCAGACGTCTTCTCCTTTGGCGGACGCTTTAGAACTCGTGCACGCTTTGGCGTTTTCACGCCATCAACCCTGAGTTGATTCGCCGCAGCATCCGTCTGCCGGCTCTGCCCGGCAGGCCCGGTCCGGGCTCGCCTGGGGTCGATTGCCTTGGATGGCGGCCTGATCATCAGGCCCAGAGTCCCGCGGCGGGGGCTGGGCCAAACGCCTCGGCAGCACAAACAGATCGGGCCCTCAGCGGACCCACCGCATCCTGCAGGGAGATGAGGAGGATGCGGGAGGGGGGGAGGGGGTAAAAGAGACGGGAACTAATGCCTCTCATCTTCTGATTTCACGCGGATGAGTGCGAGGGACGCGCTCGCCGAGCTCAAGGGCCGAAGCGAAACGGGGCCGCGTCTCCAGAGCAAACGTTCCCGTCAACAACCGCCAAGGAGAAGCTCGGCTTATCGTCAGCGGCCTCCGCGACGTCCCGCCAGGCGAAACGAGGAGACCTGCTGCAGACGCCTCGTGGATACAGCCGTGTACTGGCTTTACATGATAACAGTGAAATGTGTGATAATCAACGTGGTCATTTTTAAATGGTTGAAATAGTCAACACGGGATCCTTCATGAAGGTCATTTTTGTCGATATCTCAACGAAGGACAATTTTCCAAATGTTTGCCGGAACTTTGTGACAAACAGCATTTAATAAAAAGAGCGAGGTGACTCTTTGTTTCCGTGTCCTCATTTGGCGGCCGTGAATGAAGCCTCTCCCCCGTCGGCGCGATCCGAAGGGGAGCATCCGGCGGCGGCGCAAATGCCGGCGGTTTTGGGAAGCCGCCGGTGCCCCCCCCCCCCCCCCCAGATGGCGGAGGAGCTCTAATCGCTGCGTCTCTGAGTCAAAGCCGCCACGCTGGTTCGCCCCAGCGCTCCCCTCTCCTCTTTAGGCGCCTTCCTCGCCGTACCGCTGAGCACGGGACCCCCCCCCCCCCCCTCCGAGGCGGCCGTGATTAGCCATGTTAGCCGGGCGACAGCGCGCTTGATTGCAATCACCATCTGCGCTTTCTAATCCAGACCCAGCTTGTGGTGTCGCTGAGTTTGAGGGGGGAGAAGAACACGTTTGAGAGGTTTTTAGTGCCGAGGGCGGATGAACCCAGTTCGATTCCTCGTTGGCGCGAGCAGCCACGCGCGCGCGGCTCCTGTTGCCTCGTTTAATGCGCGTCGCGTGCAAAACGAACCACGGGGCCACCAAGAGCACTTAGCATGAAATATGACGGGGTGAAACCCTGAAATATGGAGCTTTATGGGAGCCGGAGCCCACTTTTACAAGGTTAATGAACTCGCGCCAACTTTATTAGTCGGTTTTCCGGCTCATGCGTCTTCATAAAGCGCCCTTCGCCAAAGTCTGCAGGCGAGCGGCGCCATTCGGAACAGCTGCGCCGGGCGTATACTCCGGCCGGATGGAAAGGAGCCACGTGATGAATCACGCCCGCCTTCCGCTTCCCTCCATCGCTCGCCTCACCCGGCGAACTGTCAGCGGGTTACCTTCACGTCGAACGGGGATCTTCTGTAGGTTCCTAATCACCTGGTCCAAAGGAGGGGGGAGGGGAGGGGGGAGGACACCCCCCCTAGGGGAGGTATTAACGAGCAGCCGGGGTGAGAGCTGGAGGCCCGAGATGGAAGACCTGCCAGACCTTCTGGTGTGAGATTGGGATGAATCGCCTGCGATCGGACAGTGAGACGGTTTCTTCTTCGGTGAGATGTTCTGCTCCTCCACGCGCGTCCACGTGGAGACCCAGCGGCTCCGTGAGAACTTCATTCTTGCCTTCTGTCTGGTTGTTATGTGCGTCTTTTCTCATAATGTCAACGTGTTTCTTTCCACCTGTCAGCGATCAGTTCGACATCCCTTTGATTTCCCCTGATTCTCTTTGTGTCTTTGTGGCTGGTTAGCATCTCCTAAGAGCTTCAGGTCACATAGACACTTGAGATGCTTTGCTTATCTCTGTGGACATCAAATATAAACCGTCAACTCAAATGTTCTCAGTCCTTGCGCTGATATCACGCCGTGACCCTTGATGAGAATCGGCGTTCTCTGCAGCCCTCAGTGTCAACGCGTCGGCAGCAGACTGCGTCCACCGAAGGGAGGAAGCGACAGGTAGATAAACGCCACGCGGTTGAGTGTGACCTTTGTAGGGGGATGTATTCAACTCTTAGTAGGGGTGTGTAGATGATATTAGCGGGGTGGTCTCAGGTACTATTTCGAAAATGAGTCCGAGCGCGAGCCGCTCTCCCACCTGTGGCGCTCAGCTGGCGGCGGCCTGTTAATCCTCGTCTGTGCATCCCGACAGTAAAGACAGAAGGTGCACGAGCCAAAGGGATTCACAGTCAGAGCCGCCAGAGGAGCTTTGGATTGTTTGCTTACTTTGCATTTGGAGATTAGAGGGAAAAAAACACGAGCAGCGCGGACAAGAAAATAGATCAACAACGCGAGAACAAAAGAGAGGGAATGTGAGGATTTAGTGAAGGCAACAGAGGAACGAAACTGAGACGGTTTTAATCACAGCTCCAGTGCGGAAGTCCTAAGTCCTAAGACAATATTAAGTCGAGCTGAGGTCTCAAGTCCTTAAGGAGACAATATTAAGTCGAGCTGAGGTCTCAAGTCCTATAGGAGACAATATTAAGTCGAGCTGAGGTCTCAAGTCCTATAGGAGACAATATTAAGTCGAGCTGAGGTCTCAAGTCCTTAAGGAGACAACATTAAGTCAAGCTGAGGTCTCGAGTCCTTAAGGAGACAACATTAAGTCGAGCTGAGGTCTCAAGTCCTTAAGGAGACAATATTAAGTCGAGCTGAGGTCTCAAGTCCTTAAGGAGACAATATTAAGTCGAGCTGAGGTCTCAAGTCCTAAAGGAGACAACATTAAGTCGAGCTGAGGTCTCAAGTCCTATAGGAGACAATATTAAGTCGAGCTGAGGTCTCAAGTCCTATAGGAGACAATATTAAGTCGAGCTGAGGTCTCAAGTCCTATAGGAGACAATATTAAGTCGAGCTGAGGTCTCAAGTCCTTAAGGAGACAACATTAAGTCAAGCTGAGGTCTCAAGTCCTTAAGGAGACAACATTAAGTCGAGCTGAGGTCTCAAGTCCTTAAGGAGACAATATTAAGTCGAGCTGAGGTCTCAAGTCCTTAAGGAGACAATATTAAGTCGAGCTGAGGTCTCAAGTCCTAAAGGAGACAACATTAAGTCGAGCTGAGGTCTCAAGTCCTATAGGAGACAATATTAAGTCGAGCTGAGGTCTCAAGTCCTATAGGAGACAATATTAAGTCGAGCAGAGGTCTCAAGTCCTATAGGAGACAATATTAAGTCGAGCTGAGGTCTCAAGTCCTATAGGAGACAATATTAAGTCGAGCTAAGGTCTCAAGTCCTTAAGGAGACAATATTAAGTCGAGCTGAGGTCTCAAGTCCTATAGGAGACAATATTAAGTCGAGCTGAGGTCTCAAGTCCTATAGGAGACAATATTAAGTCGAGCTGAGGTCTCAAGTCCTTAAGGAGACAACATTAAGTCAAGCTGAGGTCTCAAGTCCTTAAGGAGACAACATTAAGTCGAGCTGAGGTCTCAAGTCCTTAAGGAGACAATATTAAGTCGAGCTGAGGTCTCAAGTCCTTAAGGAGACAATATTAAGTCGAGCTGAGGTCTCAAGTCCTAAAGGAGACAACATTAAGTCGAGCTGAGGTCTCAAGTCCTTAAGGAGACAATATTAAGTCGAGCTGAGGTCTCAAGTCCTATAGGAGACAACATTAAGTTGAGCTGAGGTCTCAAGTCCTTAAGGAGACAATATTAAGTCGAGCTGAGGTCTCAAGTCCTAAAGAAGACAATATTAAGTCGAGCTGAGGTCTCAAGTCCTGAAGGAGACACTATTAAGTCGAGCTGAGGTCTCAAGTCCTAAAGGAGACAATATTAAGTCGAGCTGAGGTCTCAAGTCCTAAAGGAGACAATATTAAGTCGAGCTGAGGTCTCAAGTCCTAAAGGAGACAATATTAAGTCGAGCTGAGGTCTCAAGTCCTTAAGGAGACACTATTAAGTCGAGCTGAGGTCTCAAGTCCTAAAGGAGACAATATTAAGTCGAGCTGAGGTCTCAAGTCCTGAAGGAGACAATATTAAGTCGAGCTGAGGTCTCAAGTCCTAAAGGAGACAATATTAAGTCGAGCTGAGGTCTCAAGTCCTAAAGGAGACAACATTAAGTCGAGCTGAGGTCTCAAGTCCTTAAGGAGACAATATTAAGTCGAGCTGAGGTCTCAAGTCCTAAAGGAGACAATATTAAGTCGAGCTGAGGTCTCAAGTCCTAAAGGAGACAATATTAAGTCGAGCTGAGGTCTCAAGTCCTAAAGGAGACAATATTAAGTCGAGCTGAGGTCTCAAGTCCTATAGGAGACAACATTAAGTCGAGCTGAGGTCTCAAGTCCTTAAGGAGACAATATTAAGTCGAGCTGAGGTCTCAAGTCCTATAGGAGACAACATTAAGTCGAGCTGAGGTCTCAAGTCCTAAAGGAGACACTATTAAGTCGAGCTGAGGTCTCAAGTCCTGAAGGAGACAATATTAAGTCGAGCTGAGGTCTCAAGTCCTATAGGAGACAATATTAAGTCGAGCTGAGGTCTCAAGTCCTGAAGGAGACACTATTAAGTCGAGCTGAGGTCTCAAGTCCTAAAGGAGACACTATTAAGTCGAGCTGAGGTCTCAAGTCCTGAAGGAGACACTATTAAGTCGAGCTGAGGTCTCAAGTCCATAGAGAGGAGTCAAGTCATTGAGGTCCATGACTTGAGATCAATACTGTTAAATGGTGTCCAAACCTGCTCCAATGTTTTTCCCTCCTGACAGAAGTCGTATCACCGGGTGCGAGCGGGCCGGGGGGCACCGATCTGATCGCCCGCCGGCTGCCGGTGGGTGGGCTGCTGCTCCTTCAAACCCCTTCCTCCCGCCCCCTTTGTGACAATGGCGAGCGAGGAGGAGCCGAAGGTCGCTCACACCCTCGACGTGATGAAGCCTTCCTCCGTTCTCCCCCGCGGCCCCCTTCGGCCCCTCCGGTTCCCTCTCTTAACTTCTACTGTGACACCCCGTCTTTCTGCCTCAGCGTCCCCTGCTCACACTCCCCTCCCCTTCTGTCCGGGCCGTAACACGTCACTGCGGAGCCTCCAGATAGATGGGATCTTCGATGAGGAGCAGCTCCACAATGGAGTTAGAAGTGGAATGAATCACACGGGACGACAGCGCTGTTTGCCCGCGGAAAGCCCATAAACTCTGATGCAATAATGTTTGCAGGGAGAAGTTATCATGAAATCAAACATATGCTCAATACGGATGCCAGGATGCGTGTGTGTGTGTGTGAGAGAGAAATTGAATAACTTGCATCATGTGACAAAGCAGTCTTAAGAAACAAATTTGAACCTCTTTCCGCTCAATGGGATCCATTTAAATGCAATCAGTGGCAAGTAAAGAAAGGCCTCGCCGCTCGGTGAAATATGTTTCCCATTAAAGACGTCAGTGGGAAGAAGCAGCGACGTCGAGGCTTTAATCGCTTTCCTTTCATATGCGCCGTAATGGGCCCTGAAACATCTGTGTCTCCGTCATGTGGTCAAAAGTAGATTATTCCCATTCAAGGGGGCACGCGAGGGAGGAGGCTTCTCCCCTCTGAAGTTTTAAAAAGAAGTCCCCCCCCCCCCTCCTCCCTCCCTTTTATCTTCTGACACCAGCAGCCTGCAGCTGCGTTTCCTGAATGAGGGCCGTGGGTTCGTGGCAGGTTCCTTAACTCGGAGCAGAATGAGGACTCCTCACTTTCCTCTGTGACGCTAAAGAAGGATGCAAATCGAGCGCACGTGTTGGACCGCACGCCGCAGGGGGGAACGCGCAAATGAAAGAGTCCGATAGCAGCCTCCGCCCGCTCCGCTCGCACGCGCAAACAAGTTTACGTTTCATTCATCAGCGCCGCCTTCACTTCCTGTTAGCGGGGACGTTTTCCAAGCCGGCAGCGTTGCATCTTGTTTGCTACGAACTGCAGCAAGAAAGCAAACAGCTTTTAGGCGCTCGGGGGAAATAAAATCAATAAAATGAAGTTACATTTGACGCGTTACCTTCGGGGGACGGTGTTATTACATAGAGTGCAAACATTGGACGTCACATCTACGCCGGACCTGAGAGAGAAAGTGTGTCCAGACTTTCTTAAATCAAACCTTCCACCTGGTTCCCGTCACGGTGAGAGCAGCGCTGCGTCCCAAACAGAAGCCCCAACCGGTCCGCTGCGCGTAGAAGGAGGCGATGGAGGCGCCGCGCTGCAGGTGGGGTTCACTGCATGTTTCATGTCAGTTAGATTAGCAGCAGGTGCATAGATGTGTGTGTGTGTGTGTGTGTGCGTGTGTGTAGCATTCCTTTTGTGGCCATTTCACAGCTCGCTGTTGATCTCCACACCGATAACAGACATCTGAGACGCTCTCCGCGGCCTCTGCAGGTCGTCTCTTTCATTCCCGCGTTCCGTCCTCGTGAGTGCCGGAGTCATGTTGCGTCTTTGGAAGTCACGGGATTCCTCTGGAAAATACCAACACCGCTGAGGGGGAAAAGACTGTGAGTTGAACTTTCAGAGGCTGCTTTGTTAAAGGTGCGAGAGTGTTAAAAGCTTCCTCCTGATGTCAGAGTGCAGAGTTTGACATCTCGCGTCTAATACTTTGTTTGCTTGGCATTGCTTTTAATGCTGTTACATACAGACAACTGCAATAAGCTGTACTTCTGCTCCATGACTGCTTATCTGTGACCAGTCACCACAAAATGAGATCATGTGGTAACAATTTGTCCAACCAGAGAAAAGTCGGTGATAAGAATCCGATCAGATACGAGTTCGGGCCTCCTGTGAAGTACAGCGGTCCAGTGGTTTACAGCTGATATTAACAACGGTTGGATGTGGGAACAATGGGTTGCTCTTAATTGGCACTTCCTTTCCGACAAAGAGCGCGTGGTCCTTCAATCGGAGACACTCGTGTGATGGGGTGAGAAAGCGTAGTTGGTCCCGATGAATAGTGGCTCATGAATGGGAGTCAATGGGTGAATGACACGTAGTTTGAAAAAAGCACTTTGAGTCATCCGGAGGCTGGAAAGGAGCTGTGCAAGTCCATTTACAATCACTAAAGCAGCACTCAGACACAGCAGGGAACCTGGCGCCGAACATTTAGCAGCTAAAAAGCTCAATATTTCACTCGGCAGACGGTGGAGACCAAAAACAGAGAAAAAAAGTCACACAAGCATCGATGCTTTTGGGGACAAGAAGAGTCCAAAATGCTGAACGATTGATTGATTTAAGGACAAATTCACGACTAACTAAAATAAAACCGGAAGTTTTTATTTTAACAGGAAGGCTGTTCGATGATTTCCCAAATATAGTTTGTTCGCTGACGGCCTTTTCCCTCATTTTTAATACATTTCAACTTAATTAGTGACATTGTTCTAATCCCACAGTCCAGTAATAAAAAGAATTGCTCGTCTTCTTCACAGTCTGAGAACTCGTTTCCCATCGCTCAGCGCTACGGAACCCGACCGTCTGGAGAGTCCAGCATCTCGTTAGAAAACAGGGAGAACTTCAGTGTTTCTTTGATATAAAGTGAAAGTTATGTGCGGTTATATTAGATACTTTTTACACAACGCTACCTACCGATGTTCTCGTCCTTTATCTTTACCGGGGACGTTCCAGGCGTCTTCTCTGTGTTGGAACCACCCAAGACGTCCGGCCCAAAACCAAACATCCACTCGGGCGACTGAACCTTTAAATAAAAAAATAAAAAAAGCCTGGAAAGCTGGCAGAAGGTCGGCGGTGCGATGCCAAGAGGAGGGGCTGTCGGGCGGGGGAGGCTGCAGCTGGTGGGGTCTGAGGTCACGGGCAGATGTCCTCCACCACCTCCACCCGACCGCTGCTCCTTTCAAACCGCCGAGTCTCCGTCAACCCGTGACGCACAACTCAGAAGCCAAAAATAAATGAAAACAGAGAATTAAATTGGGGGGGAGAAACATAGTTTTCGACTTCAGGAGTCGACTTTGTGTTTTTCTCCCCTCGGCCCACGGACTCGATCCTGTGTGCGTCCTCGCAATGTTTGTGTGGGAAGCAATCCTTTTTTCTTCTTCTGCCTCAGGGACAACGCACAAGGAGAAGTTCATTTTAAGCAGATGTAAGATGAAAGAGAAACCCAAACTCCACCATTTAAAATCCAAACATAACTCATGTTCTTTAATGTTAACGGGGTACCTGGTACCTGAGCCGGTCTACAGTCGATCTTTGTCTCACGTCGATGACGTCACTGCTGGGTTCAAATATACTACGAGAAGCAGAAGCAGATGTTTGGGTGTTCAGGATGGAAACAATGACTGTTTTATCGAGATCCCGAGATCACCTCTCCGCGGGTCACCGCGGCTTCCTTCCCGCGACAAACTCCACAAAAAGGACAACAAAAAGAGCAAAGGCTCAATGGAAGCGGCCTTGAAGAAATGTGTCGCGCTGAGGCTGAATATAATGTGATAGAAATGTCCTGAGAACTTCTGCGTCCACTTGCTCCCAGTGCACAAACCATGCGGTCGTTTTCATTTCAGGATGAGTTTGTGTTGACGAGCAGCGCGGTGAAACTTCTCCACCTCTGGGAGCACACGCTGATTAACAATCCGAGGCCACAAAAGCCTTTTGGCGAACTGCGAGGGAGGCCTGCTGTCTCCAGCTTCCCCTGCTGTCTTCAGGTGGGACTTTCACCAGGAGAAACAAATTAATCGCAGCCTGATAATCCGCGATAAAAAGGCCCCCAGCTTCCGTCAGAGAGACGGCTTGTTATCGGCCCGATCCGGTCCGGACGTTTCTACCGTTAACCGGCGGGTCCTTTTCTTCTTCTTACACACCGAAGGGTTAACAGCGTGGAAGACATAGCAGAACACGCCCATGAATAATGGAGTGATGAAGAGTCTTCATCATCGTGCCTTCTTCGCTCACATGAAATCATCGCTGGCTCATTTCTACTTTTACCCTCACAAAGCCGCTGAAGGCCGCTTATTAATTAGTGTGGGCGGGACCCTGGAGCAGGGCGGGGCTACCACGTGATTGACAGGTTTATGTATCTTTGACCCTTTCACGGCGTGTTTTCAGCTACTCGGAGTCAATTGTTGGGTTGTTGGTCACCAGGTTGGTTGTCGTAACGGACGATCAACAGGAAGTGGTCGTTGTGCTGTTATTGCCCAAAGTGCACTGGCGTGGTGTTAAGAGGCGCTGGAAGACGAGGGGCTGCTCTAAACCATCCTGTGACTTTAATGCCATCGGCCCCCCTGGGGTGCTGCTCTTTGCTCACAGATTGAAGAATAAAGAATTCCTTCAAATACAATAAAGTGACTTTAACGAAAGTGGGCGATGTTCCGTTCCAGGGAGGTCAGAGCCGACTGGCCATTGATCTAAGTCATTGAAATGTGAGGTGAAGGCACCGTTCCTGAGTCCTGACAGGGTTTCATTTCCCCGTCAGATAGAAGCTATTGTAAATGAAAATAACCCGAGTCGGTGGGCTGACGGGCTTAACGGGGAAGTCAAGAGGACGCTGCCTCGTTTGACGTCTGCTGGTGGCCTTGTTTAATCACTCAAAAGCTGCTTTGTGATAAAAAAAAGCAAAGCCTGGTCAGATAGAACCAAACAAAGGAGGCAGGTCACAATCAGGCGTATGCATAAGATACAGACTGTACCTTTAACAGACATACAGCCTCCCGCTCAGGAATAATCAATAGAGAAGCTTCTCAGTCCCTGGAACCTCACATCAGGCGAGTGATTGAGTTAAAAAAAAAAACGCCGATACCCCAAAATCCTTGTTAAAAAAGAGAACGTATCACACGGAGAAGAAGCTGAACGCTGGACTTTTTTTTCAGCTTTTCAGCCGCTGAGTTTGTGTCGTCGCCGCTCAGAACTGCTTCGGCTCCACTGAACTTCACATTAAACTCCTGATGGTGCGTTCGACCCTGGCGCCGTCTGACGTGAACAACAGAGGGGGGCAAAGGGGCGGCGGGGGGACTTAAGAAAGGAGAACAGCTTAAAAGGGAAGGAATGCAATGTGAAACACCGGCGAGGCGCTACTCTGATGCGCAGTGGCGACCTCACAAACAACCGCCATCTTTTTTTGACCCGTTCTCACCGCCTTGCCGGCGTCACGTGGAGGAAGCAGAAGCGGTTTCCTGAGGAGGAGGAAGAACTCGATCGCGTCCGAGCGTTCACGTTCCAACGCCACCGTGTCAGCAGACAGGAATCCATCGGACACGAAGTTCGCGTTGTTTGTTTGACCGGCGGCGCTTTGGGAGGGAGAGCGCGGCACGGGGTCGACGGTGTGATAATCTCATTAATCAGGACTCGACCGTGAGAAGGCTGCAGCTTACAACAAGAAAGCCATTACAGCGAGGAGATGTTTTTTAATTAAAGCTGCCCTTAAGCCTCGACACACACACACACACACACGCACACGCACGCACACGCGTGTTTGGTATACACGGAAAAGAGGGGGGCTTGGAGTGTGTTTGACTCCATGCATCAGCCGCGTGCCGGCGCACAAACAAAGCAATTACAGCATCCACAGCCGGCGAGAGGACGGACAAACAAGCGCGCCCCCGTCCACCGAATGGCAAAGTGTTTTTGTTGTGTTCAACCACCGCAGCCCCCCCCTCCCCCCCCCCACACACACACACACACACACACCTCTGTGGGCCCATTCCAATCTCTCTCCCCATTTACTCCAACCCCCCCGCGCCCACGCCTTTCTCTTGGCTCCGCCTCTGCGTGGCCGATGGCCGTCTCTGCGTCGGGAGACTTTCATCACACCGAGCTGCACAAATCAATCCGGTTCATAAATACATCTGCCAAAGTCACTTCTCTTTATTTAATCATTTTTATGCTCATTTACAGAAACCAAATTAGATTGCAATTACTCAGAACGCTGTTTGGGGCCTCTGTGTGTGTGTGTGTGTGTGTGATGACATTTAGTGTACTACCAGTACTTACAGGAACCGCTAGAAGTAATTAACACTACGATAAACACGTTTTCTATTCTATCCAGGATATTTTTTATACTTAAAGTGGTTTTGAAAAAAAATAATTTATTGACACGCAGAAACCAATGAAGCAATTATAGTTGTATCTTAGTGTTACATCTGTTGATTTCCCATTTATGTTTACATGGACAGCTGGTGCGAGTTGGAGGAGCTGCTCTTAATGGGACGGGCGGTATTGTTGCAGGATTACATTTGTTATTACGTTTTATTCTTTTTTAAACGGGATGTCTCTCATATGGATGTTTTTTTTGGAGAGTAACTGATTGTTTCATTCAGAAAGGAAAAGTTTTTCATCCAACGGACACTTTGAGAAAGTACAGTTAAGATGTTTGCTACTTCCTCCAAACAGGGTGAACATTGAAACAGCAAATCCATTACTGTAGCAATCCACCAGTGTGAAGAGAGTAGTGAAATGAATGTAATAGATTTTTATCAAAATGAGTTGTGATTCATATTCCTATTCATAGAAAAACAAAAGAAGAGATATTCATAGGGAACCAGTGGGTTAATGGTTAGTGAAAACAAATATTCAAAAAATATTCAAGAAATATTCAAGAAATATTCAGGCAATATTTAAGATATATTCAAAAGGGGTGATCTTCATAGGGAGGCAGTGGGTTAATGGATGGTGGAAAAAAATTAGCATTATTTTTTTTAATCGAAAGAAATATTCAAAAAATATTTAAAAAAATATTCAACAGATATTCAAGAAATATTCAACAGATATTCAAAAGAGCGATTGATTACAAAGAGTATGATATGTAATAAGGGGAGAAAGAAAACCTATAATTGCCACATATCTTGCTTTCTACAAAATTACCAGGAAAACAAAAGAAGTGATCTTCAGAGGGAACCAGTGGGTTAATGGTTGGAGAAAAAAAAATATTCAAAAAATATTCAAGAAATATTCAACATTTGGATTAGAGGGTTGTGACATTGGGCAAATCCTAATGTCTCTGCAAAGCCTGTTCAACACTCTGTTTGCTTAATTTTATTGGGTAATTTCCCTCCTCTGGGCGGCAGTGACCAGCGTGCTGCGCTGCCCTCTGCTGCTCGTCTGCAGGGAAACATCATCACGTTCCTCCCTCTGCTTGATTGATGTTTGTGCATATCGCCGAGGATTCAACGTGAAACCTACTGTCCCGTTGTTGACGAGAACAAGAGAAGACCATTAATTTCTCCTGCCTATGTGAGGCACAAGTCCTGGGGGGGGCGAGTGGCTTACATGGCCAAAAACATGCAGGGATTCCAAGGTTGAAGCGTGCAGAAAATGCGATGAGCACTCATGAGAAGTGCTCTTACTGTGTCTAAAAGATGAATGAAGGCAGACGCTTGAGATGCAGATGTGAAGATATGAGCTCACAGATGTTTGGTTTGATGCCGGCAGGAGTTTCTCTGGCGCGTGGAGCTCGTCCCAGAGGTGGAGGGTGCTCTTTCACCTGCGATAGGTTCCATCCACGGCAGAAGGAACTGATTGTTTCAGTGAATAAAAAAATGACAAACCTGAGGGGGGAAAATGTGAAAAATAAATGTTGATATACATCAATAACTATTACTAAACATAACATAACTATTTTGAAGCAAAAAACAGACTAAATGTAAATATTCATGTCTGTTGTATGTACGTATTATTTGATGTGCACAATATGTCCGTAGGTAGAAAATAAGATTCAGACCTTGTGAACATGACATGGACCAGCTTAGATCGCTGTGATGCTGCTCACAGAACAACATCTCAATGAGTAACTGAGGTAATAATGGAACGTCGTCATCAATCAGTTCTGTAGAAAATACTCATAATAAAATGTTTTATCACTTAGATTTGTTTTATCTCCAAATCCTCACAGCGACGCCAAACTGCTGACTTGTTTCTTGATCAATTATTGGACTTTGTTGATGCATGAAAGCGTTTATTAAATCCACGCCAGGGGTGCAGGTCGCTATGGTAACGAGAGCCTCGAGGCCTTGGCAGCAGGCAAATGTTTCCGAGGCGACAAATACAAAACCTTCAGGGTGAAGAATGGTTCTTTTCAGCCGGGGGGCTTGCGGGGGCGAGGGGGGCCGAGGCAAGTTGCGTACTTGGAGGAGGCAGCGGCCTTCTCCAGCCCACCCGTGGTGCCAGTGAAGAGGTTGTTGTACTGAACAGTCGCCTCGGGTTCGGATCCCTGAATGTAAAAAATAACATCGGAATAATAAGCGAAGGTAAAGTTTATTTTTTAGCTCCTGAAGCCTCGTATCAAACAGTCCTTTGAGGTAAAACCATTCACAATCCTCCCTGAGCTTCCTCTCCTCGTGCGCCCGTGATGTCACAGGAATGTACACATTCGCATCGGCTCAAAGGGGTTGTTGTCGAACGTCTGGGGCCTCGAGAAGCGTTTACACGTTGCACTTGGTCCCAGGTGATAAATACTAGAAAACGTGTCCTGGATCCGGATTCGGTTCTAATCATGCAAACTATTGTGTTCATCTCCAGTTGATCCAGTTGCCTGTCTTACATCTGCAGGAGGAGACGCGCGAGGCCTTTGTCAGACACGTCACGTTCATGACATCACACGTCCCACCCCGACCCCCCATCGTGCATCTTAACTGAGCTAAAGTTCAGTTTTTACAGACACACTTTTTGCAAAACAAACCTGTAACGTAACGGTTCATTTATTTCAGTGAATATTCTGCTCCTCCGTTCATCTCTGGATTTAATTGAAGAACTTCCCTCTGATTATCTTTTTATCTAAAGTTCAGTGAACTGAACCCTGAAAGTTTCCGATTTTCTCACGAGCCTTTGCTTTAATTCCGCACGTCGGAGGGAGCGCCTGAACGACCGTAACCAGCCTTAGAGTTCACGCTTTCTCCCAGTTTGCAAAACAAAGGTATTTGAGCCCTCAACAAATGGCGGAAACCCCCCCAAAATACCCACATTTACAAGAGCACATTTTGAAGGATGAGGCAGCAGATGAAAGGTGACGCCGTGGTTCGGTGACATCTTACCTGAGCAGGTGACCCTCATCGCTCCGCCTGTGTGTCTCACAGTCATCTTTAAATCAGCGTGAGCTGAATAAGACCGATGGGGCCCTAAAGGCCCGGCTGCACTGTTCATACCTTTATGGATACCTGCATGCACACGCAGTGACGGAGTTTACACCATCGCACCAAAAGAGGTACAGGTACAGGAGGAGATGCGCGCGCAGTTCTCAGCTCGGCCAGCAGGTGCTGCTGTCGCACCGGATTGGAGCTCCATGGAGCTCACAGCTTCTACTGTCCTCAAAGGACTCTGGGAGGTTCAGATTCAGAAGCACGAAGACGAAGGAAACAGGAGACGATAACATTTGCCTCTTCCAGATTTTTGTTCACTATGTTTTGTGTCTTTTTATTATTTTAAATCTAAACTCATTTAAAGAGATTAACTGTAGCTGATGAGTAACTGATGAATACTGAATTCTGGCTTTCTTGAAAAATATCCTCCAGTCAATCCCCCTTCAATTGACTGAAGAAACTATTTTATAATTATCTCAGGATCATACCGTATCTAATTCAGTATTCAGGAAGGTTATTCTTTTGTTTCAGTTTTAGTTTATTTAATTTAATTTAATTTAATAATTTAATATTTCTATCTTATTATATTATATATAATGTGTATCTTTTTATTCTATTTTCTTCCCTCTACATGCTGCTGTGATACCAAAATTTCCCTCTTGAGGGATCAATAGAGTATCTATCTATCTATCAGTTACTCATCCCCTGCAGTTAATCTCTTCAGCGCAGTTTAGATTCAAACTCTATAATTCAAACACACCATTTTAATACGATTAATCTGGACCGAACGCTTGACAAAAAAGAGCAATGACAAGGCCACATTTTCATCTCTGATACCTTGACGTACCTTCCATTAGGTTTCCATGACAACTCAGCTTGAAGGGTTGCTGCAGATGCAAATTGCAAAATGTTCAGATTGACTCTTTGTATCGTCCCTCAGTCCCCGTATGTCTCCGCCGACACACACCTGGCGGGCAGATGTTCCCGGTGACGAGCAAAAGAAACAAAACACGAAACATTTCCTGCTCAATATTAAGTGATTGCTATTATTTAATAATACAAGTATGAAATAACAGAAACTATGTTTCCTCATTACCCCTAAATGGCTCGATCTGTAACGTGGAGGAATTATGAGGATAGATCACAATGCATTCTGGGTAACGAGGCGCCTCTTGCCTGTCAAACAGTGTGCACTTACTCCCCGAGCCTATAAATAACAGATGTCACATCTCCTCTTTGAGGGTCAACAAACCGAAACATCAAAATCAATGCAGCACAACCACAGATGTGTTGATGCATTTCCTTGAAAAATACAAATTAGTATTAATTACATGTTAAGGTACTTTGGATAAAAGCTTTCCCCAGAAGTAGTTTCCTCTTATCAAAATGTGACGTCAAGTGAATAAAGAAGCCTTTTTTCCAATAGTGACCCAGATGATGTAAATGAGTTTATCCTCAAGCTTTTAAGCACTTACCTTCCAATGAAACACAAAATGAAGTCTCACTCATTTCTTCCTTGTTCCATTTGGCCGATGATTTGTTTCTGATGACGAAGTCCTTATTATTCAAATCAACATCAAATCTCATCAGAGCAGAACCGGCTGCAGAATTTATTTTTTTTCAGACAATGCAATTTGTGTTCATGTTGTTTCATGAAGACAACGGGCCCTTCACACAAAAGTCTCTTTTTGTCTTTAATTGTCAACCAATTTCATCCCCTAACCTGCTCCAATGATCACAATCCGCATGAATATAAACTTGTGGAGGCGTCACCTACTTTGGACTGGACGGGTTTCCGCCCTGATGCCCGGGGATCATCTCTCCCTAATTATTAACTCGTTAATGTTAATCATTTAATTTCCCTTACATTTCCATTTCAAAGCCAGGATTGAATTTGCAGAAGACACAAGCCTGCGCTTTATTAGGACTGAGGACGCGCATGCCTCCTTCACATTAGCACCACGTGCACATCAGAGCGGTGGGGTTTGGACGGGCGCGGCGTCCCCCCGCATGGCCGTCCACCCTGCACGGAGGTCTCACCAAATACTGCTCAGTTACAGCAGAACTCATGTCGCAAAATAAGTGTAAGTAACAAGTAAATAAGCACGTTGGGGGTAATTGTCTCTTCTCTGCGTTTCAATCGAGCTTTATTGAATCAGACGCTGAGACGTCACTTATCGGCCTGTCCTCACTTTACCTCTTCGACTGTTTGAACAGAGGCATGATCCCCGTTCCTGAGGCGCTGGCCTCTGCTCCCATTGATAGATATATTATATATCACATATTGATCCCCCCCAGAGGGCCGTTATGAGGAATGAGCCAAGCAACAAAAGGCAAACAAACCCTTTGCTATTGAGCGAGCTGCCACAGCGCCGCTCACCTGGACAAGCAGGTGTGATTAAGTAGGTTGGGGTTTATTTATTCACACACCATATTTCACATCTGCTGGGAGAATTCCAACGGAGTGTTTTTAGTGGGGGGGGAAGTGGACGGAGCGGACCTCCGGAGGGCGAAAGAAGTGAGCGCCGCTGCCGGCTGCCATTAACGATAATTGTGCAGCTGCAGCAAAGGTCGTCTGAGCCATTTGCTGTTTTTTTTTAAAGTGCCTTATCAGAGGCCATTAACTTCCCTGTCCTCTGCATTAAGGGGAACATGTGAGGGGGGGGAGGGGGGGACACGTGACCACAAGATGGACACAGACCCAAACATGTGTCCCATGTATTTGGATGTTTTGCATGATTTAGTTTCAGTGCCACCGTCTGCCTCCCAGTACATCACGTCGTTCTTGGTGCAATGAGCTGCATTACCAGTACAGCCGCTGCTCTGAAGAGTGAAACTGTCTCTACGTTTGTCGGCTTTCACCAAACCTGTTTTTGTGAGAAAACGCAACAAGCTGCCAAACACTAAAAGTTCCGCTCTTTGGAGGTTGGATTTTGTCTGTGAGATTCAGCTCGGCTTCATTAAAAAAAAAAGGCCTGTTTAATATTCTATGTACAGTTTGTTGTTGTGGGCTTTGTGTAATTGGCATTAGAAAGGTATAAAAAACACATGTTGATTTATTCGTCCGCCGACATGCGCCTCTGCCTGCGCTTCCTGAGATGTGAGTTCGGCGGCATGAAACCCGCTCATCAGAGAGGAGGAACTGATCTCCTCTGGTACCACTCGTCTCTCCCACCTCAAGATTCAAGCTCCTCTTTCCCAGCAACCAACCCCAATATCACATTGTGCCAGAGAAACGAGCGAGGTACCCCAACTTGCACCTCATGGTGGTTTAAAAAGTGCGTCGGACCCCGAGGGGGCTTTTCCCAGCGTGAAAGCGGCTCCATCCGGGAGCTCAAGTGTTGCAACCAACATTTTCTGCAAGAACATTCTGCTCTGGGGGCAAAAGGCTATTTTCTCTTTCATTCGTAAGGCTGGTTACATGATTCAAGTAGGATTTCTCTATGTGTGCGAAGCAGCCGGGTTTCACATGGAAAATGATAAAAGAAAATCAATTCAGGTTCATTGTCCCTCATGGAGCCATTTGTTCGCCCTAATGGGTCCAAATGAATGCAAAATGCAAAATGGTGGATGCTTTGCTGTTGCAGGTCGCATTGAATTCGGGATAGGAGGCGGGTTTTGAAGTTGACCTGTGACCCCTGTGATCTCTTAAAGGTTGGGCTTGTCTCTGGCTCCGTGTTCCATGAGTGTATTCCTGCGTGAGCGCTTAACAAGGTCGAACTGACCTTTCTTTTACTTTGCCGCTGAGTCAGAGCTGCAGGTGGATCCGCTCACGCAGCGCAAGACCTGTTACATGATTGACATGTCAGACGCAGCGTAAGGGAGAGAATAAAAGAAGGCCCGCCCCCATGGAGGGGTTCTCATTTTTGTGTAACTTTTATCTATATGGTTTAAGTCCTGAAAGCATGAACTGCCCTGTTGGTACCGACTGGTCTCTGGTGTCATCTCTCAGCTGATGAGGACACGTCCTCCTCGGAAACTCTGTTTTCACTTGTTTAAAAATACCAAAAGTGAACCGTGAAAGCCATTTGGATGGAATGTGTTGAGCTCAGGGTCGGTACCTGTTCGTTTGCTCTAACAACATTCCCAAATGTTTTCACACCGAGTGAGCTCGGCTTGTTAAAATGAATTTCATTATTCTTCCACCACTTGACCGCGGGCTCGTCTGCAGGCTCGAAAGGGTCAAACACCCCCGCTCGCCGTGTCCCTCTCCGTGGTGCTGAAGATTAAACCACGGATTTAAAGCAGCTTTCAGGCGAGGAGAGTTTCCGGAGCGCTGCTATTCGTACACACATTTGGGCCGTGCACGATGAACAGATGGTTGCGCTGTGCAGACACAGATAATTGGCAATCTGAACAGAGGTTTCAGTCCCCGCGGCCCCGTTTCCTGTCCGGGCTCACGGAGACGGCCGCTGAGTTCGGCTCCCAACTTCTTCTTCTTCTTCTTCGGCATGCGAGACCCATTTATTCCCCCGTGGAAAAACCAGAGGGAAGTTATGCCGACGCAGAGATTTAATATAATATGCGTACATTGTTGTTGTGTGAATCTCCTCAAATTGTCCACTGAATTTAAAGCACTGGGCATCTTTCTTTAACGTATTTGCAGAGCGAGGGCACATTTTAAGCCACTTTAAGTCCCACACAGACTTTTTAAATGCACAATGGTACATTTCAGTGTAACGTACAGAGTAAATGAAAAGGGATTTTTTTCCCCATCATTCCATCAACAAATTCAACAAAGTAAAATGCCACAATTTGGTCACTTTGATTCCGGTTGTTTCTCCGCTCCTTTGTGCGCTCTGTGGAGCCCAGCGGCCGGACATTAGTGCGTTAATGCTGCATCAAAAGTCACACAAGATGGATTTTTTTGGCCATAAAAGGAAATCATTTCCAACAGTTCGCATCCTTTCTTTTCTCTTTTATTTTCTAGGTTTACTTCATTCCCGATCAGTTCCCTCAAAGACGGTGAACTTCAGGGGATGCGACCGGCGCTGAGCAGCAACGCTCTGCACGGGCTGAAGGAGGAGCCTCACGTCGAACATAAATCCGCCGCGTGTCTGTGTCGTCTTGCCGTGCAAAAAGGGAAAAGCTTTCTTACTTTTCTTTCAAGGGACATTTGCGAGTTTGAGGATAAGGTTTCCGTGCACACTCGCCTCATACTCACCATGGTAACAGCCTTCAACGGGCATTTCATCGGAGGACAAGCGGCCTCCGCCTTAGTGTTGATCTATAGCTCATGTGGTGGTGATTAGAAGGAGCTTTTCTTTGTCCCACAGTGTCTCTGCTAATGGGAACATTACGTCTTGGATGAATGATTGGCACCTCCAGCACTGATGACCGTTCTGATTATGATCCTTTGTAAACAAGCTCTAACACCTCCGGCTTGTGCTTTCACAGTAAATATGTTTTCTGAGGTGTTAGATGGCGTGAAAGGTTAGTGTTTTTTTTCTGTCGGATCAGGAGGAAGAGCGCCCTTCACTCCCTAGATGTAGACGCGTTGACGCAATAAGGCAAGAATTGGAGTGTTGTTGTTTAGAAATGCGTCCGTAGCCACTGTGTAATATTCCGTCGAGCTGTGGAATAAAATGAGTCATTTTACCTTCGGTGGATTTCCTGTCCTTGTATCAAAGATCCATCGTTTTCACTTCACCTTTTCTCTGATTCTCTAACCGTTATATTCGCTCACGGTCTCAGTCATGAAAAGCACTAACCCTTTTTTTCATTACTTTTCTCAATGAATAAATATTGGGGTAAATCATGAGGCTGTATTTGGGTGTGTTTAGAGCTTAGAGAGCAGACAGACGAATACACTGGGAGTAATTGCTGTATTATTATGTGAGTGATGCTGATAAAGATAATTGGCTTCTTATTCAGAATGAAACAATATGCAAAAAGACGATCACCACTCTGCGAGTGCCTACCAAAAATTAATTAAAGTCAGGTTAAAATAGATTACTGTATCAAAGTTCTTTCCCTTGAGGCTTTCTCCATCCGCTCGTTACACACAAACTCTTTTCACATTGTCTGTTGAGCTGCGGCTTCTCTGACGTCTGGTTTGATGAAACTTTAACACAACAACTATTGTCAGTGTCTTGCTGAGATATACATGGTGAGATGGTTTGTGGGAGAGTGGACCTTGCAAAGAAAATACACTCATAAACCAAGCCTTTCACATTGGAGAAGTTCTGACTCACGAAAGCAACTGAATTGCATCTTTAAGTTTTCCACACGCTTTGTTTCCATTTTGAAACACGCAACTTTTGGTTTAGCAGCTAGCAGACGTAACCATAATAACACCTGAAGGGGGAGGGGCTAAAGGGGAGGTTAAGCCAGTTTAAATATAGACGGTGACTTGTGTCCACCAGCCAAAGCTTTATGCGTTAAAGCTGCATTCTCTCTCCTGACCACAAGGGGGCGGCTTCTCTCGTCCCATAGAAGTCTATGAGAAAATTACACCACTTCTCTCTTCATTTATTCCCTCAGTAAACATTGTACATTTTTACAGTTTTATGGTCTCAATTTGTAGTTTAAAGCCTTCTTCAATACAATATGTTCATTTAGACAATCATGGTCCATCTGGAGTGAAACAGACCGTGAAGCAGGGGATGTTTTAGGGCGGGGCCGACTATGATTGAGATCAGAGCCAAAATGAGTGTTAAAAAACAACACGGCGATGGCCGCAATCCAAGACGGCGGCCGAAGTCGAGGCTTAAAAATTCTATCGCCCTCTACTCAATCCTCCTTCCTTTCTGTCTTTTTCTGTCTTTCTGTCTGAAAGTTTACACCTTCATGTTGTGTTTTCAGTTCAGCCCGAAGATTTGATATTGATTAAAACCTCTCATTCTGAATTCCCATCCACATTTGCTCACTCAGACGTCAGGCCGGGCTTTGCTCCTCCTCCTACCTCACCAGCCAGCGGATAGGACGCAAACACAGGAGGGAGTGTGTGTGTGTGTGTGTGTGTGTGTGAGTGTGTGTGAGTGTATAAGAGCAGCTAGACGGGCGGAGAAGGAAGGACCACAGCAGCTCACCAAGTGATGATCTGCCTGCACTCAAACAGAGAGCTCATCTCGTCACTGTGGACTCACCGCCTCCGTCTGACGCACCTTTTCTGCTTCACTCCTTCTCCTTGGGGAGCGGTGGGGGGTCCCGCCGGGTGGGTTTTGGGCTGCGGATAACAGCAGCGGCAGATGTTTGAAGATAATTGGCTGTTTTTTGGGGTAAACCCGAAGATTGTGTACGTTTCCTCCTCTTGTGGCTCCTCCGGGTGACGAGGACGACTGTGGACATTTAAACGCGCACTATGGAATAACAACAACAAGGAGGAGACTTTCACCATGAACAGCACGCAGAGCGGTGGGTTGATCCAAGGCTACCACAACAGGAGCGCCTCAGGCGTCTCGCCACCCGACAACGATCTAGCGGCCGAGGGGAAAGACGCGTCGGCGGGATGCTACGAGCAGCTGCTCATTTCCACGGAGGTCTTTCTCACTCTGGGCATCATCAGCCTGCTGGAGAACATCCTGGTCGTCGCCGCCATCGTCAAAAACAAGAACCTCCACTCGCCCATGTACTTCTTCATCTGCAGCCTGGCCGTCGCCGACATGCTCGTCAGCGTCTCCAACGCCTCCGAGACCATCGTCATCGCGCTCATCGCCGGCGGCACCCTGACCATCCCGGTGGCTCTGATCCGGAACATGGACAACGTGTTTGACTCGATGATCTGCAGCTCTCTGCTGGCCTCCATCTGCAGCCTGCTGGCCATCGCCGTGGACCGCTACATCACCATCTTCTACGCGCTGCGCTACCACAACATCGTCACCCTGCGGCGCGCCACGCTGGTCATCGGCAGCATCTGGACGTGCTGCACGGTGTCCGGCATCCTCTTCATCATCTACTCGGAGAGCACCACGGTGCTCATCTGCCTCATCACCATGTTCTTCACCATGCTGGTGCTCATGGCGTCGCTGTACGTCCACATGTTCCTGCTGGCCCGTCTGCACATCAAGCGGATCGCGGCGCTGCCGGGCCACGCGCCCATCCACCAGCGCGCCAACATGAAGGGCGCCATCACCCTCACCATCCTCCTCGGGGTGTTTGTGGTGTGCTGGGCGCCTTTCTTCCTCCACCTCATCCTCATGATCACCTGCCCCAGGAACCCCTACTGCACCTGCTTCATGTCCCACTTCAACATGTACCTCATCCTCATCATGTGCAACTCCGTCATCGACCCCATCATCTACGCCTTCCGCAGCCAGGAAATGAGGAAGACCTTCAGAGAAATCTTCTGCTGCTCGCACGCGCTGCTCTTCGTGTGAATTCCAACGGGGACTTTGGGATGTCGGCTGTAACGATTCATGGGTGGGGCTCTTGCCTTTGGTGTGCAGAAGAAATATACACTGCTGCTCAGCTGCTCAGTGGAAAAATGCTATTTTGTTTGCTAGTGAACGTGGCTCTCAAGTGCAATTTGAAGCTAAGATCTTCAGGCTTAATATTTAACCGTGATTCGCTTCAAAATCGTTCCGTCCGCACACACAACTTTCCCTTCTGTTCATTGTCGAAGAAACTCAAGATGAGCGCGGCCATCGATCGTAAAGATCTGAAATGTCACAGCAGTTGAGTGTGGAGCCTAAATGCCACTGTGCGTCCAGCGAGGAGACAGAAGCCGCGAGAGTCCGTCGCTGGCATGTGTGACGCGTCGCAATGACCGCAAAGAGAAACCACTGACATGAACTTTCCTCGAGAACGTTGGCGGAATCACACGGAGCCAATCAGAGGGACCATCCTGCTCGACCACAGCAGGGTTGCATTTTCATCTACGGAGGTGGTCGCGAGGTTTCTACTTCGCAGAAAAGAGGCGTTGAATTGTGATTGTTTTTTTACGCTCTGAGAACAAACATGATGCTTGTGAAAACATGAAGAAGAGAATATGTTTGTCCAGCAGCAGCAGGCGGCTGCGTGATGCTCGTCAGTGGAGCATTTACAGCGATGAGGATAAATACTTAATACACTAACTTTTCTATAACAGAAAAAGTGGATATTTCTCAGGCTCGGGTTTAGCATTTCTGTGTTTAGATGTTTTATTTATTTAAAAGTTTGTATTTGCAGTTTTTGCAGGACCGGAAAGCCGCTTCAGTGTTTTCAAACTACGACTTTCCTGCAAATTCAGCTAAAACCCCCCTTTAAAGTTCCGATGACGTCACCCTGACTCATCACACCCGTTGATCTCCATCAAAGCGCCTGTGAACTTGTGGTTTGTGTGTATATATTTGCACATGTGGGTTGTGCGCTCGCCCTCGAGATGTACGTATGACATCACATCTCTCTATTTTTCTATAGATCTATTCGATCTATCTTGAATCATGTTTCTGCACAGATTTTCCCAACTGTATTTTTATGTACGTGTTGTGTAGCGTGTTGCTTTAATTCTTGCCTTAAATATGTAGAGAGAGCAACTTATTTATTTCTGTCTATCAAACCCAAAAGAGCGTTTCAAAGCGCTTAGAAAACAGAAGTAAATGGGTGACCCTTTTCCTGTTAAAAGCTTTGTGTGGAATGTGTTCAATGTGTGCAGCCGTTTGTTTCTGTGAATAAACCACGCTGCGTGTCAGCTACAGCTCTGTTGGTCGGCTTCCCTCTCATGTGCACGCTTTGACGTTTACACGACGATGCTCCGCTAAGCATCCCGCTCTGACGGGGACTCGGAAAACGACTGCAGCTACACGGAGATGCAGCTGAGTGTAATTATATGTGAATAATTTATACTGAAGAAAACTAAACGTTTCCATCAGCAAATAGACGTTCGCCGCGTGCATTCAATAATACACCTGAAGCATTTGTGTGTCGAATAGACATTCATTTTTTAATAACTTAATAACTCATAGTGGGCGTTTGGGTTCTAATGGGTTCAGTCATCCAGCTGTTTTCTGATGATCCAACGTGGTGACGTTAAGAAAGTGGAAGGCAGATGAAAGAATTTTACGATTCGAGACAACAAACATGTTGTTGTCTTTTCATCTTTTCTTTCACGCTGAAAAAGGATTTGAGGTAAATGTTGCACCAAGCACCATTTAATATTAAAGTTTCTGTTTGTCTCAGATAAACAGCTTCTGTTTGTCCCGATATCCTTTTCTAATAAAGCAATATGAAACGAGCAAATAAAGGGACTAATTCTAACATCATACGCACATTATTTCATAACAGACATAAAGAGGTAAACAGCGAAGAAACCGGATGACGGATGGAAACTTGTTACACTGTTGCTTAGTAACATACTTCCAGGCTGTGTTTCCTTTACTAACAAGAGAAAGATTGTTTACGCTCCCAAAATGCATTCTTCTGTTATTCTGTCCAAATGAAAGAATGACGTCAGTGAAACCACGACTTTTCAGCCAAAATCCTTCTTCTTTGCTTCCTCTTAAAGAATCACAAGTGTTCCAGAGAACCCGAGAGAATGAACGCGGAGTTGAGTCATTGAAGCCAAAGGAACACAGAGAACTCGACCCTTTGTCAGAGGTGAAGTTCAGCGAGTGAAAGTTGATGAACGTGATACTAGAAAAGAATCTATTTGCTATTATGATCAATGTCAATGACTCATTCATGATGCACGTCTGAAATAATCCGCCCCGTGGACAAAGAGGAAGCAGCTGAAGGGACGGACGTGGAATCTGTCCTCGTGTCCCACATGACGCTCTGCTTCTCTGCCCTCATCCTGAAGCCCCTGAATCGAGCTGCGGGAAGCCGGCAGCATATTAGGATTCCCGACTGCTGCCCGAGTGCCTCCAACGCTACACGCTAATCAGCAGAGACTCCTGCAAGTCATTCCTCGTGTTAGTGCAGAATCATCCTTTGCACTTTACTTACTGAAAGGTTTCTCCTCACATGTGGCTCACGTTGCAGGCAAGACTTGTGTTTTATTACTCATCAGAGCCCTTTGCAAACTGTTTGAGGCAACCGATTAACTCAAAAATGTTAATATTTTTGTACGTACAGTGTGAAGCTTAATTGTGTTCACCGTTCACCGTTCACATTCACCGTTCTCTTTTAATTCTGCTTAATAATGCCGCTCAATCATTTGAATTCCGCTCTTTTTCTATCCAGCACCAAACCCGACTAAAATGACCACTATACTAATATTTGTTGCAGTTCTTTTTTTTTCATGCTTATTGCGTAGTTGCATTTGTTTGTCCCCCGGTGCGTTTCTGCCCGTTTGTGCATCTAAAGAGGCAAACGGTCGTCATGGTTGTCATGACAACGTGTGTCTATGCAGAACCTGCCATCGCCCTCAAGAGCGTTAAATCCTTTCTTCTGATAGAAATCAAGTTCTTTGACATTTGCATGAGAAAAAAGGGACAACAGTCAATAATCCGAGTAACACGCACACAGCTGTTTGTGTGTGTGTGTGTGTGTGTGTGTGAGTGGAGGAAAACATCTGGATTTGAGCCGACCTGAAGCAATCGGCTCCTTAGAGATGTGTGAATTTAAGATCCAGATGTTCTCAGGTTTATTTACAAAACACATAACTCTCATCTGGGAGATGGGTTTTTCTTTTGTGAATTAATACGATTTAATAACAATACGTAACCAGGTAGTTTTGTAGCATATTTGTCATTTTATGCCAAACGGTTTCAAGCTTCAACCTTGTGGTCCGGAAGGAAAATCCTTTCCCTCAGCTGCACATTCTAGATTGCATTTTCTTTGTATGGAAGCAGATTTTTGTCTGCAGCAGGTGAGAAAACCCCGGATACAGTGAGAGACTTTCACCAATGAAATGGACTTAGAAATAGAATTGACTTTTTTCCGATACGAACAGCTGGATTGGCATACATGTTCAAACACCTGTTGATTTGTTGACCTCCAGAAATGTGATTACCAGATTCCATCTCTGCACACCTTCCCACAGAATGAAGAACGCAGCGCGTATTGATCGAGACCTTTGACCTCTTCCACGAAGTCAGTGTATCTACAAGTCAGCACAATTACTTTACCAACAAGAAGCAAGCTATTGATTTTAGTGAAACGCACATGAACCTGAACACACAGCGTCATCCATTATTACATATAGAATATAGATGTTGAACTGGCAGATTATTCATCCTTGCACTGTATTGTGTGCATTATTCGTAACTCCTTTATTGAGGTTGAGCGGATCATTGATCCCTTTGAGAAGTGTGGTCGTGACATTTATTGCGTATTTTTCCTATTCGTCCGAACTGACATGTTATGTGTCATCTGCTTTTAGGGGAGGACCCCTTTGAGCTGTCAATCACGGCAAGATGCATTTCCACGAAATGCGTGCCCATCAAAAATGACTCTAATGGATTCCGGAACTTAATGGCAACATAAACATCTGACTGCAGCTCGTGTGGAACGTTTGTACGGAATAAAAGTTTTCCGGGTTTGAAAAGTCAAGTGAAAGATAAGACATCAGGCACATCGTTAGACGCGCATCTCTTCCCTGTTGGATGATCTATTTTATCGCTCACACCAAGCTGTTCTCGCTCGTGGCCGTTTAAAGCCTTCTGCATTACTCAGCCTCTGTTTCAGCTCAATTAGACTTCCTCATCTTTCACGTTAACGTTGGAGAGATCTCGTTACAGCAGCGGATTGATGTCCGGTGATTAGCCGGAGATGATTTGTTCCGTGAAGCTCTTCCCTCCTCCAGCGACATCGCTGAGACGGACTGTCCTCCCAACTGTCCGTGTTGTCTTTTCGTGTCTCTTTAAAGTCCCTTTTGGATCCTCTCACTACTCATTTCGTTGAAGCACGGTTCCCTCCTTCAACAGCTTTTTCCATGTAGTCAACACGCGGCGCTGCGGGGCGGCTGGCTCACGTGATGATTAGGTGGTTCCGGTCCTGTGAGCCTCCTCCTGCTCACATGCACAACATCCAGGGGAGGGAGGCCGGAGGTCATGAATGTCTCTCTTCGCCTTGCCAGCGGCCGGCGTCGTCGTCTCCCGCTGCCCCCGAGCCGGCCGTCGGCGTACCGACCCCCAGCAGCTTCTACTGCTGCTTATTCTGTGCTTCGCCACTCGCTTCTTCAAACATCTGGAACGCATCACATCTGCTGATTGATTGATTCTGAGAGAGAGAACTTACGATAACAGATATGTGATGCCTGAGAGCTGTCCTCGGTAGGGTATCCAGTCATTGCGTCTCCTAAACGAAGGTTTCCGTGACAACAACCCGGGAGTCAGTGAGGGAGGCAAACGGCAGCGCGTTGAAAAACCAATGAAACAAACTCACCACAGAATCAACAGCATTCGGTCGTGAGTTTGTGACACGTTTGGAGACGTCGTTGGGCGGTAATCCCTCAGAGGAAGCACTCAAACTGCTTCCTGGTGTTGAACCAGAAAGAGGAACCAGAACCAGGACGGGGGGGGGGGACTGTCAGACCCCGCGGCTGTGAAATGAGAGGTTTTCTGAAGGGACCCTGGTGCTCCGAGGCGCTAACAGTAATAATACCACCAGCATAAGCTTCCCAAATCCATCACGCAGCCCGGTGCTCCGCGTGAGTGCTTAAGAAGTGCTTGACCTTCAGCGCCATGTGCGCTGGGCCTCCGTCTCATCGTGTCGAGTGGCCCCGTGTTAATTTGTGTTAACCGCCGAGGCAATTATTCAAAGACCTTCTACAACAGCCCACATTAAAAAAAAAAACGTGTCAAGTGGCCGATGCAGCCGGGACGGCACGGCGCCTCCTTCCTTCTCTGCAGAACCCACCGTGTCCTCTGACTGCGAGGCAACGCAGCTCGATGCTGAGGCTCAGATCCAAGTTTCCTGGTGGAAGACAAACTTTTTTTTGAATCTGTTTTCCTCCTCTGGAGTTTGTTCTCAGAGAGCAGTGACGTGAGGAAAATGTTTTGAATTAGCAGAAAGAACGAAGAGCGAAATAAACACAGCCGCAACCCACATGAGCTATTTGTAAGCTGCAGGGGTTCATGGAGACGGTGGTAAATATATTATCACCCTGGGATGAATTTGCCTCGTTTAAAGGTCTGACTTGCCAGGCAGAGAAACAACGACTCAAAAGTGTGCTGAAGAAAAGTTGTCCCACGTGAGGATAAATGTTTGAAAGCGATTCAGCGCTCGAGAGCAAGTTGTGTTTTCTTTTATAAGTAAAATCATTGACAGTATCCATTATTGCCCCAAACATGACTAAGAAAGAGCTTGTTTTAGAATCAGGACCTTGTGACCCCATCGTTTCACTGCCGGTACGCGAACAATGCGGACGTACGGCTCAGTGAACGTTATCCTCTGCGTTAATGTTCAGACACACTTCTACTGGGACGCTCAGAGCAGACGCATGGCGGCCTGATGTTGACCTCCCGGTCGACAGAGGAACGCTGCAGATGATGATGAGCGCCGACGTGTTCTGTCGCCTGTGACGCTCTGATTTTAAACTTCATATTTAGATTTCAAGAGCTCCTTGTAACAGATGTTTGGTAACAACGCCCCGGTCCGCCTCCGCATCTTCTGAAGGAGGGATTTTAGCTTTAAAACATACCTGAGCAGAAGGCTGAGGATTAGCTTTTGTTTGAGTTGCATTCTAATCCTCTAATGAGCCACATGCTCTCATCCGGTTTGAATCATCCACCTTTGTGACGCGTTGCTTCATGTGTGCTTTTTACAGGGAGTTTTGTGTGTCGTGTGGTGCTTTTCAGGGCCTTTCTGATCCATTATCGGGATCTTTGTGCTCATTATAAAAAATGTTGTGCGAGTGACACGTTGAGGCGCCGCTCGCTGGTGTCACACCACGTGCAGCGCTGTGGTCGCGTGGGCGATCGCCGTTAAGTTGCAACCCGCGCCCTGTGGAACGGAAAGAGCTTTTCACAGCACTCCGCCGTGTCGGAGTGACACTCAAACGTTCTCCCCGGTTAACGAAGAGCCAGGTTGAAATGTCACTTTAGCTTGTTGTCGACAGTGAGAGTTGTAGCTGGTTCTCGACATGTGATCCACCTGCAGGTGACCTGGATGGAAGAGAGGCGCTGCATGAACAACAGATTGAAATCAGCTTCACATCATGGACTTTTTCAAATTGTAGAGAGAGCAGGGACAGATTAATTGAGACATTTTAAATAAATCTTTACAGTTCATGTCTGCTCATGCAGCCAGTCACTAAACCGGAAAGACGAACCTCCCGGATCCAGCACCCCCCCCTCTTGAAACCATTCCATTAAGCCGAAGGGTCTCTCTGAGTAAAATGGTGAAGGAAAGCAATCATTGTGAGAAAAACACAAGTGGCGGTGGGAGGAAACGTGTCCCACGTGGATGTGGATGTGTGACATGTTTGTGGGTCAGTCGGAGGCACCAGCAGGTGATCATTCATGTGTAGATCACTTTTAGATTGTGGGTGAAAGGCTTCTGTTCAGATTTTTTAAAATCTCATTGAAAAACGTGCAGGAGGTGCAGACTTCAGGACGTGGGGCTTTTCTTTTATTTCCAGCCTTCAGACCGAGGGGGTGAAACGCACGAGACGTGGAATCTGTCCACTGTTAAACTAAACAAATTGTCACTGGTTAATAAGTGAAAAAGATGCGCATGTGCAGAGCAGCAGCACAATGCTCCATGATGCATATTAACAGTTGTGTCATCGTGTGCGAGTCGTGACGCAGTGACTTTGTTCCCCTTTAACGCTTCGCTTCAAACAGCTTCAGCACCTGCAACACACTTCTGAACTTAGAGTTGGATTCCCCACAAACCAGAACACGACCTTTTCTAAAGGAACCATCTTAGTTATGTTTAGAAAACGATTACGACTCTGGTTAGAACCTGTAAAAGGACTTTGGGACCTCTCTCAGTAGGCGAATCGCACGTCGTAACCAAGGAGACAAGATATACGGATGGAATGTGCCTAGATTAGTATCCTTGGTTCCAAAGATAAGGTGGCATTGAAACTGCGTCGTGTCCCTTGTATTCACAGAGAAGCTGTTTAACTAATAAACAGTAATGACCAGGCCATTACCAACAATATAAATAATGGATATAAAAAACAGATTAATAAAGTAAAAACACACAACAACAGATTACTGCTTAAATCCAATAAATAAAGTCACATTTCTGTCAACAGCATTCTTGTTGAGAGGTTTGGCTGAATCGTTACTTTTGAGTTTCCTTGTAGAGATGCGCGCCCTCCCACCGCCTCTCGGAGCCGCAGACGAGCTGACTCACCGAGGCTCTGACCTGCACTTTGGAGCTAACGGACGGCGGCGAGGAGGCGGCACGCACCGGCCCACAGGCGGTAAACACCGCGCTGCGGAACCACACGTTTAGTCTCTGGAGCCCTGGAAGCACCAACTTTACATAAATGTCCTGCATCACCTAATCGGACCTAATGAAAAAAATCATCTAATCTAATTCACTTCTAATGTGGGGGGAGACTTGCAGAAATGCATAATGGTGACGTTTGATTAGGAATCACTAATCGGGGTGCAGCATGCAGGCCCACGAAGCATGCGTTTAGTATTACGATGCATGAAGTGGTCACCAGGAGAAGAAACCAGACCTTCTGCTTTAACACGGGGAGTAAAGGGAGGAAGGGGGACGTGGTTGCAGTGGCCTTTGCAGCTCTCGACAGTCATACTCCAGCATGCAAACCCTTCAATGGAACCACTGTTTTCTGGGCTGCTGGTTAAGCAGATGCTTTTTGGACACTGAGGTAATGGCAACATGCTCACGGCAACAATGTCCGCCTCGGCACTTAACCAGGGAACATCAAAGTGCACCTCCTCACCCCTCTTTTCTGCTGAAATCATTTCCTCTTCCCAGCACTCCACTGAAATTCATCATCTTTTTTTTTGCAGGGGAAGAACATGCCTTTTCTCTGCATGTTAGCTCTGGTAATGACGGGTTTCGATGTGTGCGCACACCGAGCGAGAGGACGGATGCCGACTGATGTGAGCGCACGCTGCTCTACGAGACGACATCATCATCCACACCCGGTCGACATCGGTCGCTGAAGACTCAAACGCGCCAGTTGTTCTTCAAGTCCTGTGGTTTTAGTCGCCATCGTTGTCACATTTAGCGTGAAATGGTGTCGTGATGCTCTGCAAGCAGCCCTGCATTTAAGGCAAATGGGCCGAGCCGTCGGAGCACTTTTACAGCTAACTCACTTTATAGACACAGTCAACGGACTTCAAATACGCCATTAACCTGGAAGTTGTTTGTTATGACTGCAAACAACCCATAATGCAACACTGTCTGCAGACTCTATTACTGACACGTCAACGTCTGCTCCACAAATATATGGACATCAGCCACTTTTCAGGTTATTATGGTGTTGTTTTTAAGTGAAACTGGATATCAGAGTTATTGAAAGTTAAATACAAACAGATGTTTCCGTTATGCTGAAAAACAAAGCACTTGTTTTTGGGTGGTGATGAAGTCTGTAATCTACAGAACGTATGAATAATATTACCAGCTTTCAGAGTCTAGCTCCTGTCACATCTTCCCAGTGCTGTCCTCATATATCTAAATGTAAACTTGTTGTTTAAACACCATGAATTCAGTTACTGTAATTAGGATAAAGCAGCATTCAAACATGTGTATGTGTCCGTACCAGATCTCAGCGTGTACTTTGTGTTACATCGGTTCCCTCCAGCAGCAGCAACAATGTTAGAATTTATGAGGTCAGAGGTCACCACCTTCACAAATATCCCGGCGCTGTTCAGGGAAAGAGAGTCTAATCTTATATTTGCCAAGTTCAACATATTTTCTAAAACTCGCTGAGATACTTAAATCATTAAGAATTATATAAGCAGGCGAGAGAGTTTGAATATCTTCTAATGGTAATTTGAACTGTTTATCTAATAGAATCCTCAGGCTAAAATAACTTTGTTTTGCATTTTTCATCAGGTACAGAGTACATGACCCTTCAAACTAATGCAGGATTCATGAAGATCTTTTGCTCTTCTTGAAGTCTCATTAAGAAAGTGATGAAGCTTATTTGCCAAATCTGAGAAACGAATCTAATTCCAAATGGATCAATACTGAGAATATTATGCAAACACATTACGCCTCTTTGGTTTGTTCACGTAACGCAAATACGTTGTTTCCGAACTCAGACAAATTACCTCAAGTTACGAGGAGGCTGAAAACCTTCATTAGAAGGACACGAGGGCGGCAGGAGCAGAACACGTTCATGTTCTACATGATGAGAGGAACATGGGAGCCAGCGACTCAACGGCCCTTCATTTTATAACGTTGTATAATGAATCACGCTCACAGTATTATTCTTTTCTTTGCTCTCTTAGATACATTTGTCCATTGAGGAGTTCCAAGTTACAAAACAGGCCTAAACTGAACAAAATGAGACACTCCCACAAGCATAAAACATCACAGCATGTCGTCTAATTCACAAATGATTGAATTATTATCAGTCAAAGAGACGCGGAAGAGACTCAAAATGACTCCAAAGAATCATTAGACAACTCCAAAGAGACCAAAACAAAGAGATGCAGCTGCAAAGAAACATGATGAAGAGACGTTACGTGTGAAAGAGACTTTAAGTGACACAATGACGGAATGTCTGACAAACTCAGAACAACACACCAGCCATGTGTAACAGCTACCGTCACCTTTGGGCGTCCACACACAGTCAAACACAACCATCTGAAAAAGATATCACAGAAAACCGACACTGCATCCTTGAAAGGAAGTTTGGAAGCTCAGAATAAAGCTCAGATTGCAAGTGGTCGTTGTGCAAGTTGCAGAAAACGGTTGTCTCTCTTTCTTTTCTTGTCTGCCTGAGATGTGCGTCTGCCTGAGATGTGCGTCTGCCTGAGATGTGCGTCTGACTGAGATGTGCGTCTATGAGATCTGCGATAACAGTTTTGGAAAAAAAGATGCAGCAGAGAAACCAAAGCTAATAGAAAACCCTTCCATCATTTTATCGAGGAACCCGTCTTAGAGCTTCCGTGTAGTCGAGGCTCTTCAGCTCCTTTTTATACCCGTTCATCTTGTATTGTCGGGCTCAAGCTGGATGGAGAAGAGGACGTGTCATTCCCTCGGACCTCTCAGAGGCCGCTTCCTCGCCGAGCTGAAACCACACTTTTATTACGAACCGCTGAGTCGTAGATAGATTATATGTGGGTTCTCTTTTTATATCTGCATAGCCGTGTGGTGTCCAGGTGAGCTCAGCTGTGCTGTGATTTCTGCTGCTCACATCCCGGCTCAGAAGTGACACCCAGTGACCCCGCCCCTGCCCGTTATGTCTCTATTAATATTTAAAATGACATGTAAGGTGGTGCCAGGTGTGACATATCGCTTCTTTCTCATTCTCCTTCATCTTTCCTTCGGAGGAAGAGAGGGCGCGACCCTCGAAAAGCCAGAGAATATTGATGCTGCTCGACCTGAAGGGAATCACAATGTGGTGGTGCTGACCATCAGGCATCTCAGAGGAGAAGAAATGTGAGCCATAGAAAAAGTAAATCACCTGCGGCAGGTGTTCATTGCTTATTGGCTTGGATAGCTCGATTCAGAAGGAACCGGCAGGCGGTTGAAAAGGAGAATCCACCGTAAAATAAACATTCATTGTGTTCCTTCAATAGGCACAGCGGTTAATTAAAAGACCGGCAATTAGCAGAAAAACTTAGGCACAAACTGCCCTCAACCTAAATATGTGGAATAATATTTGTACTTGTGGTTCTCGACAATTCTGGTTGTGTTGTAGTGCTTCTCTTTGGGATGTGATCTGATTGCTCGAGTGCTGGATGATGTCAGTGCTGTCTGTGTTCCTGGATTTGTATACGGGAACTTTGTCATGAAGAAACAGTAAATGTTTTTTCCTCAAATAGTCGCCACAATGTTTCTGTAAAACAACCTCAGAGCAGAAGTTGAAGAACCGACCTTTTTGCCACCAATTGTGCCCACATACTTGTTCTCCAGGGTGGTGGGAACTGTGTGGGCTTCTGCACTCTGACCTTGCTTAAGACATGAATGATATGTTATTGCCTCCATGTTTCCATGGTGATGGTGAGTAATTCACTGAGATCCTCAATCAATCTTCTGCTGCTCTCTGGTGGACGCATGGCAAAGCTGCACGGTAACAAGGTTTTAAAATGTTTTATTTCGCCAATAAAAACGCCAAACTGTGTTACCGTAACCGAGCACACAGTCAAATCTAAAATAAGATGTTTAAGTACACTTTTAAATGAGATACAACCAAGTGAAAATGGTATATTTCACTTTTCAAATGTTTTATTTTGCTAAGAAAATAGAGAAACACAATTGTCAGAAACAAATTAAGATATCAAACAATTATTTGGTTATGAGATAAAAACCTTAATCTTTGGTTTTATTGACCTCTTTGCATTTATTCCTCGGTTAACAGTTAGTAAATACAATGTGCTTAATTGTGGATTCATTTTAGACGTAATATTTAAAGAAAGAAAATCAAATACATGTCACGCGGTGATATTTCACTTAAACATTAGTACGTGTAAAACATAATAATCATACAGATTTCAGTAATATAATATTACATTCCGCGGGTTGTTTGAGCGCTCCGGCGGTGCTCCTGCTGCTGCGGCCCGGGAGGGAACCGTTGTTAAAGCCCGCCTGTATTTCATTGGCCAACGACCGAATGGCGAAATTTGATTGGTCAATCCTTGGTACTCTCGCTAACCTGTCCGACCGGAAACATGGTTGCACAGCAAACGTGGTACCCTAATAGATACGGCGTCGCATTGCTAAAGCTCAATTTACCTTACTCTGTTTACAATTTACGTGGCGTTAATTTTAGACTATTGAACTAGTAGTGAAGACGGGATGACACGCTTCAGTTTTTAGAGCTACCATTTTTTTAAAGGTAATTTCTTTAACTTACGCTGTCATGATGTGCTAGCAGGTTTGCTAGCGTGTTGTCACCGGGTCGCCGCTTTAACATTCCCGCTGCTCTTAGCTCAAAGGTAGTATTAAAGGGTCACATTCCTAGAGGGGGACTCCTCTAAAACTTACATTAAGTGAGCGACTCTATGCATGCAATGGAAAAATGACATATGCTGTGGCTAACAGTAGCTAGCTGGTGATGCTAATCAGCTAACGTTACATTACCGGGAGCGAGACGTTTAACGGTATTCTGCTCGCTTATTATACTGCTAACCAAATAACGAGTTAACGTTGCACGAGTAATACAGACTAAATTAATAATAAAGTAGTTACTAAGCTTCGTTTCATGTTTAATTGAGATCTCTTCAACAAGAAAAACGATAACATTACAACGTTATAGTAGAATAAAAACGCAGCTAGACGAGTTACTGGCAAAGCAGCAGAAACGCTAATAATAACAGGTATTATCTGAGAAACTAGCAGCAAGACAAGCTTTAAATTCGCTCAGAGATTTGCATGTTTCCTGTTTCCAACCCCCGGGTTCATACTTATAGGTCGCTGCAGGCACCAATAGTAAAAGAGAGTAAAACCTTCCTCTAACTTCCGTTCCTCTACTTCCGGGTTCATTGAACGTTTCTGTCCACAGTCATGTCTTTCCATCAGGACCGCGGGAGCCCCAGGGGGGGAGCGCCTCCAGGCCAGCACGGCTCCCCTCAGAACTACCGACCCACCAACCTGAGGCCGCTGCCGCCCCAGCCTCCTGTCGCCCAGTACCACTACGACCCTCAGGCTCCTCCCAGTTCCAGTTACCATGGAAACAGCGGCTACATGCCTCCGCACACCGACTTCATGCACTACCCTCCACCGGCGCCGTCCCCGACTCCCAGCTCCCTCAACCAGTGCCCGGTGCGCCCGCCTTTCCCCAAGCCCCCCCTCAGGCAGGGCTTCCTGGAACCCCCGCCTAACTTCCCTCCTCCCCCCATCCCCAGCTCCGCGGGGGGTCCCACGCCAGGGTCCCAGGTGTCTGCTCAGAACGCCTACCACCCGTACATGATGCCGCCTGTGCCGCCGCCGCCGATGCCACACCCATCCATGCCACCCCCCATGACTTCACAGTCTATGAGCTACCACTCTCCGTACTCCATGAACTACCCCCATCCTCCTCACCCTCCCTTCCCTCCGCCCCCCTTCAGCCCTGGCTACAATCAGAGCGCCACCTCATTCAAACCGGTCAACAGCTTTAGGCACGGGGGGCCATACAAGTACGAGAAGCCCATGGACAACAGGAGGTCGCCGGAGAGAGGGTACCGCCACGAGGACCACAGGCAGAAGGGCTACGGCTACGGGGGCTCCGGTGAGCGCCACAAAATGGAATTCCCCGGAGAGAGGAAGGACCGCGGGCGGAGTCCTGACAAGCGCGGCAGGCCGGAGGGGGGGCGGTACAGGTCTGAGTACGACAGAGGCCGGGCGTCCCCCAGACACCGGAGCCGGGATCGGAGCAGGTAACGGCAGCCGCTCTCCCGACATGCGACCCGGCTGTGAAATCTGTTTTTTTCTGACTGCCATGCGTGTTGGTTCGCAGGGAGAGGTATCGGCACAGAGAGACCCAGAGGTCCCAGTCCCCCGACCGGCACCGAAAGAGGCCTCGCAGGTAAACAATAATAAAGATTATTTGTCTCACACAAACTTGTGTAAAGCAATAAATGGAGTTCTGATTATTTTCCACACTATTTGGCTCCGGTTCACGTTAGGATTAAGTTCAATTGTTTTGTTAATAACAACAGTCCAGGCTGTGCAAAGCTCATGCAGAGGCCCTCCCTGTGTTTAACATCACCTCTGCTTGGTGCTTTTGGTCACATGACCACCTCCTGTTTAAACGTGTCTGTGCTCGGCAGTCGGTCCTCGAGCCGAGACAGGAAACGTGGCCGCTGGGAGGAGGAGAGGGAACGGAGGTCTGAGAGCTCCTCGGGCCTGAGCAGCAGAGAGCGCGGCTACTCCTCTGCCAGGAGCAGAGACTCCGAGGAGGCCCCCCCCTCCGACAGAGACCGGGAGAGGGAGAGGGGGGAGGACGAGAAGGATGAACAACAGCTGCTGAAGCCTGCCTGGATCCGCTGCACTCATGCTGAGAACAACTACTCCAATGACCCCATGGACCAAGTGGTACGCTCACGTCTGACCTGATGAATCTGTCCTATTAATCGCTTGTTGTAATGGAACCCTTAGTGAGCGTTTCAGACTCTGACCACAGCCATTAAGATGTCTCCCATTTGTCCCCATCTGTCCTTTCACATGCGTTTCTTCTCTGAAGCTCTCACCGTTGTTTGCTTCACGCTGTCAGCAAACTTTCATTTATCCACAAATTACATATTCTGCCGAAGACGGTGAAAGTGAAGGCAAATATCCACCTTTTGGAGTCACTATCACCTTCCCAAAAGAGCGTTGCATCCCACTGGTGCTTTGTGGCAGCTCGCAGCAGGGGGGTGTCCCTGAATGCAACCTGCCCGAACACCTGTAAGCTACGCAATGATTAAGTTCAACTGAATTGCTAAAATTTGTGTAAAGCTTTGTTACATAGTAAACACAACCTTGAGTAAATACACACACATTCCCATTTTACTACATTTGTTCTCTCTCGTTCATCAATCAAGAATGCAGAAATATTGCAACATGGGCGTGAGAATAGATGTCTTACGTGCGTCTTTCACCTGTCCTGCCCGTGTTGTGTTCAGGGAGACTCCACTGTGGTGGGGACCAGTAAACTGCGGGAGCTGTACGAGCGCTTTGAGCAGGAGCTGGGGAGGAGACAAGAGAGAGCCAAGTCCATCCGTCCCATGTGGGACCCGCCCAAGACCAAACTGGATGAGGATCCAGGTGTGCAGACCTGCAAAACTAGTTGGGTACAAAGTAGAATAATGAGTGTTGTTTCTGCTCTGAGTGGTTTTCTGCGCCCTCTAAGGCCGACCCGGTGCTCTGCCTTCGTAAGCTCCTTGTTCTGTTCAAGTGCAAACAGCTGACACGTCTGTCGTGATTGACGCGCATGAGAAGTCTCTGTCTCCTCAGCGGGGCTCCGGTTTCACGATGCTATCTGCCCGAATGTCTCCTTCCACAATACGAAGGGTGCTCTCGGAGATCTCTCATTTGCCAAACACGTTGCTCCGGGTCACAAACGAGCGCTTGACCTAAAAAAAAACAAAAAAAAAACACAGCCTCCGATAAGAGTTGAAGACTTTGCACAAACTGCACAGCTGAGCTGGTAGTTATAATCCTCATTGTGGTGCTCGCTGAGGAAAACGTGAGAGAAAACCGGAGGGCCAGATGTCAACACTGGCAAACCGTGGTGCTAATCTCGTTTGGCCAGAAGTCGTACTGAAGAAGAATATTTCTACGCTGAATTAGTATGTCACACTCTGCTTTATAACACAGAGAAAATTCCTTCAAGGCAACCGATGTGGAACTTTTTGCTGTGTCACCAACATCGCGCGGATGATTTAAAATCATTTCTCGCTGAGACTTAATGTTGAATAATACTTATTGAGGGCACAGCTGAGCCGGAGAGCTTAAGCGCTGAACCCTCCACGGCTCAGACGCATCATGATCCAGTTGTCTCCCCCTCCGACCCCCCACACGCCCGGCCGTGATTCAAGGCTCTTTCTTTTTTCTTTTTTTTTTTTTGCACTCTCAGGCGACAGCAGCAGCGAGTCGGACTGCGAGTCGGACGGCGAGGGGAGCTCCTGCTCCAGCAGCTCCGACTCCGACGTCTTCGACGTCATCGCCGAGATCAAGAGGAAGAAGGCTCACCCCGACCGCCTGCACGAGGAGCTGTGGTACAACGACCCGGGGCAGGTCGGTGGCGGTTTCTTTATCCCACAAATGAACACGATGATGACGAACGCCACAGGGAATATTCATGCAGTGAGGTTGTAAGAATTCGATGTCCTCGGCCTCCGGTGTACGCGGTAACCTTTCACCAGGGCCCGATAACCCGAGAGGTCACAGCGGGTCATTTCTATCGCGCGTCCCTAATCACCCTCGTGATGTCCACGGTTTCCTTTTTGCCGCTCTTATCGCATTTTGCAGCAACACTTGATTGAGGGCGTCAAGTTCAGGTCCTGCTGCTCGAGCCCTTTTGGAATAACTCTGTTATCTGACGGCACGCAATTTGAAAAAGTATTTTTTTCTCTGAGGATTATCCGAGAGTTTGTTTACCTTCTTTACGAATGAACAAACCGTCGCCAGTTTCTTCCTGTTGTGCTGTGAGTTCCCCTCCACTATGAAGCGAGAAGGCAGCATATCGCAATCCGGCCAATGTAGAAAGTAAAGGTCAGCAGAGTGTTTGTCGCAGCGGCGGTGTTCTGATTTACGTACTTCCCGTCCATCCAGATGAACGACGGCCCCTTGTGTAAGTGCAGCGCCAAGGCCAGACGGACGGGGATCCGCCACAGCATCTACCCGGGGGAGGAGGTAGGACGCGCCCTGAATAAATCACCCTTTCCTAACCTTGAAGTTGGGCCACCGAGGGGGGGGGGGGGTATTATTCTAGACAAGCTCTTAAAAAAATGCATTCTCTGCATTGCATCAAAGAGGACAAGAAGGATGAAATGATGATGTCACATTACCTTCACTTTATCTCGTGGTTCCTATAAAGGGAGGGAGGCTGTGCTGCTGCGTTGCACTCAGCAGGTTTCTCCTCTCTGAATGAACAGTCCCCTGGGTGTTGATTAGTCATCTAATGGGTTGTTACGCCGTGGCTGACCAGGAAATGCTTAGTCAATTAACTGCTTTACGTGGGTTCATACAGTATATAGGACATGTGACCGCATTGATTAAGAGGATGTCAATTATAACGTCGGCCCTGTGTGATCTCTCACGTGCTTTTTTTCACAGTGTGTTTTCTTATGGTTTGTTGTTCTAATGCTCCTCTCAGCCGGTGAAGCCGTGCCGTCCAATGAACAACAACGCGGGGAAGCTGTTCCACTACCGGATCACCGTGTCTCCGCCCACCAACTTCCTGGTACGCCCCTTTTTTTAGTTTTATGGGAGCAGTCGCTGCGTATAGTGGGAGTAATTTCCGTGCGTATGTTTCAGACCGACAGGCCCACGGTGATCGAGTACGACGACCACGAGTACTTGTTCGAGGGCTTCTCCCTCTTCTCCCACAAACCCCTCACCAACGTAAGCTACTTTCATATTGGGTGTTCTTGAATGTGTTCTCAGCTTCAGGAGCCTGGAGCCCACCCCTTAATTTAGCCCCCCATCCCATGTCCGTTGTGCGTCCCGTCGCCTCGTCTCTCTGTGTGTGTGTGTGTGTGTGTGTGTGTTTGTTTCTCTCTGCAGTGAAGCAGCACCGTCCTGCAAGGTTTGATTAGCCCAGTCAGCCTCAGGGGAGGCTCTCATCCTGCAGAGACCTGAGCCTCTGTGGAATATTTCCGAAATCAGTCCGTTGTCACTTGTCTTTAGTGTGTGTGTGTGTGTGTGTGTGTTTTATTCCTGCCAGTTGAGAATAATGAACTACTCGGTCAATATCCGTAGAGCGGGAAAAGCGAGCCCGGAGGATTAGGCCTGATTCCAACTGGATCATTTAAGCAGCCCTTGTTAGGCGCCACGCTGAACGCTGTGCGGCAGTGCAGGGATGTAGAACCTCGGAGCGTGGCCTGCTAGTTATCCTCCCCCCCCCCTCAGGTAATCTCTTCAAACGGACCCCCCTGCGCTATAACAACAAAGAGCGTGTAACCAGGGAGATTAAACACGGAGGAGAGGGCTTATCTATTTAGTGGGATTTTAAGTTACCGTGTGTGTGTGTGTGAGTGAGTGTTTGCATACATCCGGCTTTCTTTCAAATTGTTCAAACAGCAGTTTCTGTGATGACCGTCAATACAGTTTTTGGGGTGAGCTTCTTTCTCCCTGTCAACGAGTTCCCTCTGAAAAGCCGTAACCTCTGCCTAACGCCGTGGTAATGAGTCGTCCTCTGCTCCCTTTCATCATCACAGATCCCATTGTGCCGTGTGATCCGCTTCAACATAGATTACACCATCCACTTCATAGAGGAGATGACACCGGAGGTCAGTAAAACCGGCTTTATCTCGCGGCTCCCGCTCACCCTTTTGTTTTTATCTGAAAACGACGGCGTCTTGAGCCGCACGCCACCCTCACACCTCTAATCCCCTTAGAAGAGGGAGAAGAGTCTTTCTGAACCTGCAGGGGGGGGGGTCGATGACGGCGATAAAGTGGCTTACGCGATAAAGTTAAAGAAGTGGATTTATATGTCTATACGTTAATCCGGTCTTTCTGTTCGACGCTCCCTCCCCCGTGTCCAGAACTACTGCGTCCGAGGCCTGGAGCTGTTTGCCTCCTACTTGTTCCAGGACGTGCTTGAGCTGTATGACTGGAACCTGACAGGTACGGCGGCGCCACTCACGGCAGGGGTTTAGCGGTGACCCCTGATGCACATCGTGTTTTTATGGGAAGTTGAGGCGCCATGCCGCCATTTGTCTGGTTTACCTAAATATATTTGTAACTGATAAAAATTAAAAATTCAAGTCATGATATCCGGCAATTCCTCCATCCTATTACTTACCTGTATTGTTAACTAATATTTAGTTACATCCTTTCCATAAAACGTTTTAAATGTAGTCTACTGGCGTCACTATAAAACACTAACGTGTGCAAGCATCTCATGTCTCATGTTGGTTTAGAGATTATACCGGCACATTCAAGTTGGTATTCCTCCTTCTCAAACGACCCTCTTCTCTTTCCTGCAGGTCCGGAGTTCGAGCCCTCCGGGTGCCAGCGGTTCCATTTCATGCCTCGCTTCGTCCGGTTCTTACCCGGTGAGACCCGTCCTGCTCTCGCTGCGCCCTCTGGCTCCCACGGCGAGCTGCCTGTGCACGTTTGTGTGTGTGTGTGTGTGTGTGTGTGTGTGTGTGTGTGTGTGTGTGCGTGCACGCTGTGTTCTGCTGCAGCGACTGAGCCGCTGCGTGACGTTCCTCTCCGCTACACGTGATGGCGCTGGTGCACCGCCGTAGCCAGCGACCTTCTCTCCGTCAGGAAACAGACTCCGCCGCAAACACGTCTCCTGCTTCTATGGAAAGCACAGGAGAAATAAAATGATAGCGTTGTGTTTCTGAGCCGTGTGAGAGGACGTCGGGGGGCTGCAGTGAGAGAGTGGTCCGTTTTGAATGATCCTGCGTGTGTGTGTCTGCAGCACTGAGGCTTGTTGTGTGCGTGACGTGTGCACGGGAAGAGGTCGGTGGAGGTGGAGGCCGATCAATTTTGCACGAGTGTCTATTAAACGAGTCTCTTTGACCGCGTGGTTGAAGTTGCGTTTCCCTGCACATGCCACACTTCTCAGATGTTGCTTCTGTACGCGGCGCTGTGTTTCATATCGCATCTGGTATGCGACCCCGCGCCTCTTTACCTGTGCGTACAATGGGACTTTTCCCACGGTGGGAAACACCAGATCAGAGCGGGCGGAGTTCATTGTGTGAAAGCAAATATCCTCTTAACGGCTGCCCTGGATCTCCTTAATTCTTTTCTATTGATTTTGTTGTTTAATTACACAAACCGTGGAGCGACCATCACTTGCATCGAACTGTGAACCCACCGGAGAGTTGCCGACCAGTCTTTGTATATATTCCACACGTGCACTTACGCCTGGTGCGTCTTTGTTTCTAATCTGTCCCAGACGGTGGGAAGGAGGTGCTGTCCATGCACCAGGTGCTGCTCTACCTGCTGCGCAGCAGCAAGCCGCTGGTCCCCGAGGAGGAGATCGCAGACATGCTGCAGTGGGAGGAGCTTGAGTGGCAGAAATATGCCGAGGAGTGCAAGGGCATGATCGTCACCAACCCGGGCATGGTAAGGCCTCCGCGTCCGCTGTTGCGACAGGAGGCGGCCTTGTCTGCTTCCCAAGGGCGTCTCCCCCTCCCCCCCTGGACCCCAACCCCGACACCGCGGGAATAAGGCTGTACTTGTTAGCCTGTGACACCGGGCAGCCTCACCTATTATCCCCAAGGGCGTTGGCTGTCATCGACGCCGGTCCTGCCCAAAGCTTCCATGTCACAGGGAAGTTGGTTAACCTTCTTGTCTGGCCCGTATTTTAAAGGAGGTGCGGTAATTGTGCCTCGGCAAAGGTGACGATGTCATCGCCTGCTAAAAGGTTGCGTGCGAGCAGGGGGGGGGATATGATTGCGTAACCTTTGGCGTGGGTGAGTTATCGAGTCAACTGCTCTTTCTGAAATGTGGCTGTCAGGGTTTCCAGATAGGTGCGTGTTTAATAGTCCTCCATCCGTGGACTCAAAGTGTATTAAACTCACCCTGTTGGCTGTAAATCGAGAAAGACCTCGCGATCGTCCCCAGAAGCTCCGTCGTTGTCAGACCGCTAGCGTTGCTGCAATTAACACATTTAGTTATATTTTAAATACACCAATCTCGAGCCGAAAGTGACATCTTATAATTAATTGTTTTGTCAAAACATCAACCCAAAGACTTTCGATTTACGAAAAAAATAAACCCAGAAAAGTGTTGATTGCTTCATGAAAATGCATTATGATATCAAATGTACGAACGATCGCAACCCTCACATGTGGTAAAAACAATAAGTCCCTGGTGGGGGTGAATTCAAAGGCTGCAATCAATAAGATGCCATTTCCCCCCCACTGTGATACATCAAGGTCACACGCGCCGCCCCAAATGGAGAGGTCCGATGCTAATGAAACATGCCGTGCTCAAGTGATTATTGCACAAAGTGGCGCGGGCACAAATGTCAACAACCTTCAAACGTCGGCAACGCATTAAAGCAGCAGCGGCCCGATGTATATTAATTAGTGTGTCGGCCGTGCAGCGCGTTCCTTCCAGCCAATC